>NW_017728992.1:91788432-91808277 GCF_001723915.1 Gavialis gangeticus | reverse complement strand
GGCAGAGTAAAAAAAAAAAAAGGGAGGGGGGGCAGTTATCAGAGGTGCCTGTTTTTTTGCAGCTATGTGGTTTTGAAGTTCTTCTTAGGACTGAAAGGGTTCCTGAAAGATTGTGTGTGGTTTGTGACGGGCTGTAGAAGGACAGTAGCTTTGCTGTCGGAGACAGAGACAGAGTTTTGCTGGATTGGTTTGCAGAAATCAAAGCCAGAAGGGGCCACTGAAAGGCCCTGTCTGTCTAGACCTGTTTCCCTCAGCTGAACCAGGACAGAAACCAATTTATTTTACTCCTACAGTAGGCCACTGAAGAGTCACTGCTTGATCCCCACCCTCTCTGGTCTAAGATGAACTGGGGAGGGAACTGCAGAAGTGTCTAATTCCATCCCTTCAAGGTGCGTGTCTGGAGTGCTGCTTGCCACTCACTACCCAGGGCTGTGGAGAAGTTAAAATATAGACCATTGGGTTTTTCTTCAACAATGTTGTAGCATTTTGGTAGGTCACAGTTGTGTTGTGTTATGCTCATTCTTGAAATGTCTGTTTAATAAAGCCTTTTGTTTTAACTCTTCGCAATGTTTCCATGACAGTATCTAATGATAATACAAAGATTTTGACTGAAACTTTTTAAGAGTGAAAAAACCCCCCGACTCAGGCGCTCTCTCTAGTTTAACTGTCCCAGTCTGTGCACAGAGAGCAGCAAGATTTGTGTTTTCCAGCTCATTAAACTGACAGCAGAAATGAGTTTGTGGTATTAAAAACTAAAAAGTTAAATTACAGCTACACGTGTCCTTTATGCAATGGGGCATGTGGAAGATGCTTGATTTTAATGTTTCCTATAATGGAGAATTTAAATTGCAATGTTTGTCAAATCTCTAATCTTTGTTTCAGAGTGGAATATTAATTACGCTTTTAACTATGAGAGGTAAATAAAACGAGCATCCACTGCCTGCCTAGGGGTAAATTGCAGATTACTGACAACGTGACAGGGCATACTAAATGTCAGTTTTGTCAAACAAATTTAGAGGAACAGTTAAACTATTAGCTTCCTGTTGTTAGAGGGGTTTTTTGCAGTGAATGACTGTTCCAAGCAGCAGGGGCACTGTACCATATGGAACGCAAACAGAGCTAAATTGAATAAGCAAGATGAATGAGGAGATAGCACTGCAGACGCACTCAATTAGTTTATAACTGTCTATTAACTTCTGTTGGTGGTTTTGAATAAACAATAGATTAACTATTACACACTATTTTTTTTGGTTTCTAAAACCAGCAGAAACATAGTATGACAATAGCACACAGTGGAAAAGAAATTTTAACAGAGCTTCCCCTTATTTTTCCTATTCCTTTATAATGGTTAATGACTCAACCTAAGTGATGTTGGCAGTAGGTACAAAAGACAAAATGCTTCCTATTCAAGATGCAGATCAAAATAATTCCAATTACATATCTATGTATGCAAATACTGCCTATAATTACACAGCCTGTTCCTTTGCACCTAATTTAAGACTACCTAGGACATGTGCCATTCTGTAGGCCCACAGTAACACAGAGCTGCTACTCAGTGTGCTGATCGTGATTTATCTTGCGTTCAAAGGGAAGAGCTAATGCTTTAACTATGGCTGAAGTAAGAACTTAACCAATATTTCACTAGTCTGCCTGTTTTTCCATCTGTCTGTCCATGCATCCATTCATCCATCCATCTTTCTTTGGTTTTTATACTGTACCCATCATTATCTTAAGATGTTTAGGGATCTGACACAGGTGTCCACCCCTACACAACAAAACACCTACCACATGCTTAATTCTAGCTAAAGATGTAAGTCCTATGGAAGTTACTTGGACTTAAGGCTATAGATATTTAATGTAATATTTCTCACACAGTGGTGTATAATGGCCTCAGCCAAGTTGGGACACATCATGCTAGATGCTGTACAAATATATAATCTGTGATAGTCCTTTTGTTAAAGAATTTGTAGTCTCAAAATATACCTGATGGAGAAGGCAAATAAGGGAGTTGTGATGAAACTTGGGAGATGAGATCATAAATATAAAACTTGCTCAGTTCTTAGCACTTCAGTAATAGTGGTCACTACTTGCCAACAGACTGACCATTATCAGGTTGCATAAAGTTCACCACTTTTAAGTGCAATGCTGAATAGGACTTAAGTTGAACTTAAATCTGTCCTTAAATACTTTGATGAACTGGTACCAAAAGAGTCTTCTCTGATTCAGCGCTCTGCACCATGGTACCCTGGCTGCTTTAAATTCTGTCTTTTGAATGATATGAAAAAGGTGAAGTGGTAACCATTTGCGGCCATTTAAAAGTCCATAGCAGTTTTTTCTAAGTTTAGAGAATCAGTTTTCTTGACCAAATATTCATTCATATTTTTGCATTCTTCCTACTAAAATTTCTTTTGCAGTTTCATTCTTTTATTTTTGACTTCCTATCCTAACCTTTTTAAAGCGTAGCATTACTGTGCACTGTTAAACTGTCCATATGAGGTATAGCTGCATTTCAATGATGAGCTATATTTCATTTCATTTCTGTGCCTTCCCTTGCCTCACATATTTGGCAGGGGTAATATAAGCCTAACCATAGCCACAGATTCACAGAAGTTTAGGGCTGGAAGGGACCTCATAAGATCATCGGGTCCAGCCCCCCTGCTCTGGGCAGGAAAGACTGCTGGGGTCAAATAACCCCAGCAAGGAGTGTGTCCAGTCTCCTTTCGAAGATCTCCAAGGTAGGTGCCTACACCACCCCCACTGGGAATCTATTCCAGAGTCTGGTCACACAAACCATGAAGAAATTTTTTCATATATCCAGTCTGAAACCTTCTTCTAGGCATTTATGACCATTGCTCTTGGTTTTCCCTTGGGGTGGGTTGGTGAATAGTTGTTCGCCTAGTCCCTGATGCTCACCCCTGATATATTTGTAAGCTGCAACCAAATCCCCCCCAAAGTCTTATCTTTTCTAGGCTGAACAGTCCCATAGACTTTCCTCACATAGCTTGCTCTTCAGGCCTCTAATGATATGAGTGGCTCTCCTCCAGACTCTGTCAAGCTTCTCCACATCCTTCTTGAAGTGCAGTGCCCAGAACTGGATGCAGTACTCCAGCTGTGGCCTCACCAGTGCCAAATAGAGTGGGAGAATAACTTCCTTAGTTTTGCTTGAGGTGCATTGATTGGTGCATGTCAGCGTATTGTTTGATCGGTTAACTGTAGCATCACACTGGTGGCTCATAGTCATTTTATGATCAGTTATGACCGCCCAGGTCCCTTACAGACATGGTGCTAGCTAGTGTGGCCACATATAGGTATTTCTCTTTCTACTGGGAGAATTACAACTCTCCCAGCTGAAACCACAGTGTACAGTTCATATAGTTTTTTCCCAGAAAAAAAGGTGTAAAGAGTAGGTGGGAGTCTGAAACTCTGCCCAGGCTCCTGGTCACTGGTGTAACAAGTGGCCAGGGACTTTGCAACTCTACTCAGTCTGCTTAGCTCCTGGGGAACAGGAAACCAAGCAGACTGAGCAGCCCCCTGTTGTGAGGATTTCCTGGAATGAGGAGTAGGTGGGTACTTGCAGCGCTCCTCATCTGATAGAAACCAAAAGATCCATTCTCTTATTGACAAGGCAAGGCAGAACATTCACTCATATGGTTCCATTTAATATTATTATGGAGTTATCAACATAAAGCTACTTTAGAAGCAAAGCTGTTAAAGGAGGACAACATCTAAAACAGGCTTCATATATGTCTTTAAGTAACTGCACAGAAATTCACTAGTATGAGTAAAAATAATGGTTTTTGGTTTACTGTTATTGAAGAACATGCATAATGCTTTCTTTGCTTGTAGTGTTTATAATCCTAAATGTTACCAATGACTGACTGTTAGAAATTACCATCAGATGGACTTTTATAGAACCGTACACACTAACTTGTGTATGAAGTATAATATAGCTATTTTAATTGCCCACTGTGCAGCTCTTACAGTCTTTCCATTAGGGGAAAAGCATTAAGCTAATAGATTAAAATATAAATAATGTATATTCCATCTTTCTCAAATGAAAGACTGAGTAGACTTCTCTCTATTGGTTTTGAAGAGAGCTGCTTTCATCCTGCACAGGATGGCAGCGAAACTTCTCAGTACTGACATGTTCATTCAAGGAAATCTCTCACTGAAGTTGATAGTAAGAAGAGTTTCTCTCATTGTAAAAACTAAGAATTGATTTTAAAAATGTAGCTTTGTAACAAGATGGCTGGACAAGTTAGGAAGTGTCAAACTGAGTTAAACAAGGGGTCGTTAAAGGGATGTGTCAACCCTTTCTTGTTTCTGAGTAGGCTATATTTTGAAGTTGCTTACCTACAGACAAAGAAAACCCATATCCCATTTTTTTGGTGTTTTTTACATATTCTTCTTTATGATGACTGTATTATTATATACATTCATATTATAATTATCATAAATATTATGGTAATGAATATCCTTATACTCCAGTAACAAATCCACAAACATTTTACAAGAAAGCATAAGCATGCTCTCTACAGCAAGCACAAATGTTTTAATAGAATTCAGCTAATTATCCAATTCTCAGCCCACTTCTTCAAAAGTTAGAAAAACGGTCTTTAGCAATGTGCCTAAAAAGGTAAGAAATCCAAAGTTCTTCCAAGTCTGGATAGGAACTCTCACAATGAAGCAGCCCATCTAGCTGTTCCTTCTCTTTTGGATCCCTGGGACTTTCATTTAAGCACGTCTGCTGATCTCACCCATAGCAATAAATTTTCAGTTACTCTGACTTTACAAGTTAAAAGTAACACCTTGAATTCCACACAGGACTTCAGGGTATTTTTACATGTGCTTGGGGGGGGGGGGAACAGGGCAGTGGGCAGTGGTTTAATTAAAGCGGCTCCGGGAGCCACTCTAATTAAAGCACCACAGCGTCTTGTGTATCAGCATCCCCGTGCTTCAAAATGGCGGTGGGGGTTCTTGAACTAAAGCTCATTCAATGAGCTTTAGTTCAAGCACCCCCACTGCCATTCTGAAGTGGAGTGACACTGATACATGAGATGTGGAAGTCTGCTAATTACAGCGTGTTGGAGCAGGCTCCACATTCATGTACAGGCATGCTTAATGACAAAAATGTTGCTCTTGAAGTCATAATGTTATTATGAACCCACACAAAATAGGCAGGCAAGCCATTTTCAGCACCTGCTCTACTTTGCCAGCTATGGCAATGCATAGCCCTAATGTATAGCACATAACAGTAACCCAGTGCCTAAGGCGAAGTACAGACAGTCAAAAAGCCTGAGGCTGAATCAGTTCAATCTTCACAGGTTAGTCTAAGATGTGTAGATTGAACTGCTAAGCAAGTGAACAGTCAGTCACTTTTGATTCCAGAAATGCAGCCACATGCCTGCAGTTTCCCATGCCAGAAGCTGGGGGGTGCTAGAGCACACCTCTCTGCTCAGCTGGAGCAGACAGCTTGGGCCAATGCTAGCCCACCCACCCTGCAAGGGGGGGATTTATGAGGGAGATGTAAAGCATCCTGGGATGCTACTGTGAGTTAACTTAAATTTGGGAGGGTTCTGGGCCAGAAGTTCAATAAACTGTTTTAACTGAAATCAGTTAAGTTTGATATTACATACATCCAGGTTCATCTTATACTGATTTCAGCAACTTTGAAAGTTGTTTATGTGCACTGAACTTCTGTTGTGTTACAGATTTGAACCAGTTTCCGATCACTTAAAGAAGTGTAATTTATCTCCCTAGCCAATGTGATCAAGGCGTCGATAATTGAAACAGGATGCAAAGATAACATTCCTTTCAACAAATATAAGTGAAAGGATATGTTTTTGACCATACCTTGTATCACAGTATCCATGGACAGTCTGGGAACTAGCTACACTAAACTGCATGCCTGTGTTAAAGTAGCAGTACTTGCCTTCCATAAATAATCTTTCCTGTCTTTCCTGAAGAGCTTCACTCTGTTAGATGGCCTTCTTTCCGTGCATACTGTAGGGGCTGGATATGGAGGGTATAGGCTGAGCTAGAAGTACTGGAGAAAGAATATCATATTTTCTCATATACAGCACACACTTCTTTTCCAAAAGCTAGCTGCTGGAAATTGGGATGTACAAGTATGTGCAAGAAATATGGTCAGAGCAGTATCTGCCACTTATCAGGCAAAAGAGAAAGTAACACTGTATGCAATTCACAGGGAGCAGAACAATGAGTAGGCTTGGCTCCCTAGCTGCTGCTACTCAGTTAATTACTACAAGGAAAGATTGTTTTCCTTCATCCAGCCTTTCAAAAACAAGGTGCATTGCATGCAAGAAAATACAGTAAATAATGTTCGCAAATGTTATATGCCATATGTACTCCAATCCAAGATGACTTTGAATTTAAGACAACCCCCACCAATAATTAAATTTTATACATGCAAAATTTATCAGTTAGTTATAATTTTCTATGCAAAATCTAGGTATTAAAGGGTTGTCTTAGATTCGTTCCCTGTCACTGCTACAGCAGGGAAAGCAGGGGCAGAGAGCTAAGCAGCACGGGGTCCTGACCCTCCCACCACTTGTCAACTCTGCCACCTGCCTCCCGCCCCATGGTGCCTGTAGGCTCTGATGCATGCCCACCCTACCCCCCATGGTGCCTGCACCACTTGCTCCCTCTACTCCATGCCCCTCCCCTTCCCTGCTGCCGTGCAGTGGCAGCAGAGATAGCTGCCTCCATGTGAGTGCCTCAGTTATGCCCAGCTGTGCCCACTGGATGCACCAGCTGTTGCCATTGTGTGAACAGGAGTAGTAGCTTTTTCCGTGAAAGTTCACCACAACTGGGCAGACTGCTGTCAGAAAGCCAACTTCTCTCCACCTCCTCCCCCATGTCACTGGACACATTACATGTGTCACTACAAAACATAAAACTGCAGAAGACTTCCTCTTTGAAAGAGGAACATTTTTATGACAAATCCACCATTTTTGTAGTGCAACAAATAGTGTGAACATATGCATGGTCACTTTTATGCACTACAAAAGTATATATAGCACCACAAATGTAGTGTGTGTCCAGAGCCTAAATGAAAGCTTTAAAAAAATGTTTTTTTTTAATTTTCTTTTGCAGAGTATAAATGCCGGGTTTTTTTCTACCTGCTTTCTTTCTTCTTTAATGTAGATAAATTCCACCACTTTGCCTTTTATTTCTGTCTGTCTCTGGACAGAAGCCTGTCACAGCCACAGACCATGAAAATAAATACAGAAAAAAATGAGAAAATCACTATTTAAGAAAAACTGAAGATTTCTCAAGCCATCATTTTGACCATTGCCTTCTGAATCAGTTTTCCTTACAAAAATGAAACTAATATAGTTAGCTTTGCATATATGGAGGTAGGTATTATCAATATGCATAACACTCATAAGTAAAGCCATTCCCAAGAATCATTTGTATTGGAATGATCAAAAGAAAACAAAGTATTAATACAAAGTTCTTGTTTCTTATGTGAAAGCCTATCTTTAGGAGTCAGACTCTGTAGATCAGTCTACCATATTATTCCACTTACAGGTCAGTCCCATGTATAAGTTATCTGTAATCTTTCAGTTCTTTTTGAAGGAAAAAAGTTGACTTACAATTGGAAAATGCAGCATATTCCTATGGCAATGGTGCTCTTTCAATTAGGGATAACAATAAAATGTTCATCCATGTGGGGCTAGGACACGTTCTACAAATCACTAGGATTGTTTATATCCAGCAATGTTTCCAGTGAATAGAGAAAAGTAAGCTGTAGGATGTGTTCCCTT
Organism: Gavialis gangeticus; assembly: GCF_001723915.1. Taxonomy (NCBI): domain Eukaryota; kingdom Metazoa; phylum Chordata; order Crocodylia; family Gavialidae; genus Gavialis; species Gavialis gangeticus. Next base: position 91,800,487 of record NW_017728992.1, on the reverse strand, counting down.
TAAGAAAATAACTTTTGAAAATAAGTGCCTGGGTATGCATCTCTCTCTTAGCTCATTCTATCACCAGATTATCTAAAACTCAAATGTACTTTTTATGGAAAAATCATATAATTTTAATAGAAAATTGCAACTTTTCTGTGTGCATTTTGCACTATATCATTGAATTTATGGAGAATTATATGCCTGGTATATGGGTCAATAAACCTATAGAAAGAGTCTTCATCTGTATTAAATTATTTATGACTTGAGAAGAAAGTCTGTAGAACTCTTATTAATTTTTGATACAATAGTACAGATTTCATCCTTTTCAAATACTGTTAAACTTTTTTCAGTAAGGGAAGTATGATTTTTTCTTGAAGTTGTCACAGTTTGCATCCTTATTCTATGTTTTAGAGGTCAATTTTAACACCAGCATAATTTACTTTGGAAACTCCTTTATCTCTTTTTTAATAGAGCACTGGCAACAGGTCTTTGTAATGGTTAAAACAGGTCATTTTAACTTCTGACTTCTGTTTCTACCTCTGCTGCTACCTCCTTACAACACATTGGACAGACAAGACTTTTGAGCCACACTTTACTCCTCTACATTATATATGTACTCTAAACAGTAACATTTTATGTTTAAACTGTTTTAATTCATGTAGTGACAGATTTTATAATTTAGAGAAGCTCCCTAACAGGAGACTGAAGGAGTTGGGAAATAGCAAATGGCTCCTCATTTAGGAGCAGTTAGCGAGTTAGTGAGTTAGAAAAACCAAGGGTCTGCAGCTCTGTCAATAAAGGTTATTGTTAATTCTTCTCATTTATGTATGCCTTATTGAACCTGGTAGTCACTACAGTACACACTATGAAAATGCACATTATTCTTGCTGTAACCATCATTTCCTACTACCTAATACTACTGCTCAAGTATTTCAGTGGCTTGTAGATGTCATGATTGGAAAAGTTTCACACTGCCGAGCAATGAGGAGATAATATAGGTAGCTTTGTTGTAAATACTGCCTTTAGCAAAAGAAAGGACTGTGACCTGCCCAACACCTTTCCCTTCAACGCTGTTTACATGCTTCAGGTTCTTTCCCAAGAAAATAAGTCCTAATTTTTGTGCCAGTGCTGCCATGTTTACAAAAAGCCATTTTAACGTAGATTGGGGTTCAGGTTATGTATTTTTATTACCAAAAAAAGGAAAGTAAAGGAGAGAGAGGTTATGATAGAGAGAGAGAGGTTTCCATCCACATGTGTTTGGGTGTGGCTATAATAAATGAGCACACCAAAGAAGTATGATTCTGGAGAAAAATATTGTTGCCATGTTTTGGGGACTGTAGAAGGTAAAGCTGGAAGGGACCTCACAAGGTCCTCTAGTCCATCCCATGCACAAGGCAGGATTATTGCTGACTAAGCCATCCCAACCAAGTATCTGTCCAATGTGTTCTTGAAAATTTCCAAAGATAAAACTTCCACAGTCTCTCTATGTATCCTGTTTCAGTGTTTCATAGTCAGAAAGTTCCTCCTAATCTCCAAACTAATTTTCTTTGCTGCAGCTTGAAGTCATTGCTACTACTCCTGGCCCCTACAGCCACAGAGGCCTATCTCCATCTTCTCTATAATTACCCTTCAGATATTTGGAAACTGTTATCAAATCCCTCTTCACTCTTCTCTTCTCCAGGCTGATTAACCCTAGTGATCTCAGCCTTTCTTCACAAGTCATGTTTCCCCAGCCCGCTAATCATTGTTGTTAGATTCTTTCCAATCTCTAAACATTCTTCTTTAAGGGTGGGCCCAAAACTGGATGCAGTACTCCAGGTGAAGCCTTACCAGTCCTGAATAGAGTGGAAGAATCACTTCCTTTGCTTTGCAAATGACAATCCCGTTAATATAACTGAGTATACTGTTGGACTTTTTGCAACAAGAGCACACTATTGGATCATGTTCAGTTTATGGTCTGCTGCAACCAGTGTCACATTATCATAGAAGGAAATTAGGTTAATCAGGCTTGACTAGTTCTTGGTGAATCCATACTGGCTTTTCCTGATCACCTTTGGTCTCCTTTAGGAATGTTACAGTAGGTTGCTTGAGGGCCACCTGCATGATCTTTCCAGGAAATAAGGCCAGTCTAATAGGTTATAATTCCCCAGATCCTCTTTCTTCTCTTTCACAAAGATGGGTTCTACATTAGCTCTTTTCCAGTCATCCAGGACTGCACCCAACCTCCATGAGTTGTCAGGGCTCCGAAATTATCTCCGCCAGTGTTTTCAGTACCCAAGGATGCACCTCATCTGCCCCTGTCAACTTGAAAGCATCTAGCTTCTCTGGGTAATATTTAACCTCTCCTACTATTATTCTCAACCGTTTGACTCTTTCCCTATATTTTCTGCCAACTGTACATGTTTCTTTGCCCTCTTCTGCCTGGACAGTCAGTAGTTTCAATAATAACCATTGTCCAAACTAGAAGTATAGAAAGAAAACTAACATCTTTAAAATACCTTAACATAAAGCTGCCTGCATCCAACTGCAGTATCAGCTGACAGTTACCACCATAGCATCTAGTAAGAGGAATGTGTGGCAGAGCAGAGCTCAGGTATATTAATATTCTCCCAAGAGCCCTATATACCTGGTGTACTGTAAAGTAGCCAACAATTTCTTTCAGCATCTTTGGGGCCATCATAGAAGCCATAGCCCATCGGTAACATGTTCCTAACTATCACCCATTTAAGGCTATTACAGCTTTATAGGAGAAATTTCATGTTTTGTGGAAGAAAAGGAAAATACAAGTCTGTGACGTTTATTTTTTTAATGTGGATATTTTAAGCTACTGAGTAGCTTACTATGTTAGGAAACATCTTGGGCAGAAGAAGAGCAAGCAAGATGGTGAGAAGAGTTTATGGGGAGTGTGTGGAATTGAAGAGAGTTTTTTGAGCTTAAGTTTGTGATGATCGTAAGTGGAATAGCTCTGAGTAAATCATGGGTGGTATCGCACAAAACCTTTTTCTCACCACAGCATCATATATTTTGTAGTGTGTAACATGTTACAAGAAATTTATATTAGAAATGTTTAAGACACCTTTAAAACATTTGGTTTTGACTGTATTTTTACATTCCTGCTCATGCAAATCTAGGTGCTGTCAGCCATGTCTATACTGCTGTTTTGCTGTAACTGTCACCAAGAAAATAAGCTTTGCCTGCTCACTCATGCTTAGTTAGGCAGTGGATTGGAGTGCTTCCAGTGCTCCCCATTAAACCTGAACCATCTGCGCTGCCTTATTACCAGGCTTTGGTATGCCAGAGGAGGTGTGACAGGGCTTATTTCCTTAGCAGTTTTTCTTGGGTCAGGAAAGAAGCAGCATAGACATGACCATCATTACCGTCAGTCTCATAGGGCATTTATACATGTGCTCTGGGAGGTGGGATGGGGGGATGCTTTAATTAGTGCATCTCTTAGAGCCACACTAATTAAAAGCACCCAGAGCATCACATGTATCAGCATCCCTGCACTGAAAAGTGGCAGCAGGGCACTTTGAACTAAAGCTTGAATACTCCAGCACACGTGCATTGGAGCCTATGGTACAGGGCTCATGCAGCTGCTAAAAATCTCTTAAAAATTACGTTTAAAAAATGTCAGTTTTAATCTCTGTTTACTTGCTGCTACTCAGATTAGGCCAGCTATTGACAGTGTCCAGATTCTGAGAATCTCCTTTCTCCAGTGGTATTCAGGTCTGATTTCTAGTCCTGGAAGGAGGGCAGCAAGATATGAGCTACTTTAAAACCATGATATTTTAACATGGAGAGGACCTGCTATAAGGGATGACATGAATGTTGTACAGTAAAAACCCGTGACCAGGCACATTGTGAGATTAGAGATTCCATGTTTGAGGGAAGGAGTAGGATTTCTCTGGGCAGATTTTTTTTTTTTTTAATAACAGCTGTAGAATGATGATCTGGGGGCTGGAATATTAGAGCTTGTGAGCAGAAGGCAATGAAGCAGCCACAGGTGTGCAGTAAATTAGTTTATCACATTTGTCAAATCATATCACTCCATCACTGAGGAGTATTAGAGCAGAGAACATTTTCTCAGAGCACATTGGCATCAGTTTAACATGCCTTTCTACCTAACTTCACAAAGTGAAGGAAGTCTGGACACCTACCGTGCACATCACCTCTGGGAGTTTGAGGCTCCACTTACAACTGACAGCTACAGAATAAGCAAGTGGCTTCTTTCATCATTAGTTGGCTTTTTCTAAAATGATAATTATCTCAAGAAGAAGATTTAAAAATCTGTCATAAGCATATTTCTGGGAAAACCTTTCATGTTCATGTTGTCTTACACCTAGACATCACATGACTGTCCGCTTCCTGCATACTCCTGTGTCTGTCTATTCTGTCTTCATTAGCATGATATCATAATCTCAACAAAAAACCTCTCAAGAAAAGGTTTGAGACAAGTGAAAATTAATCTTACAGCATCAAATGGGAAATATTTTTAATACATGATCTGAAAAATTATATTCCAGGGGGGAAAAAAGCTTCTAATTGCTCATTATCATCCTGCAGTATGCAAAATATAGGGAGATAAATCTTATGCTTGTTGTGGCATGCACAATTGTCATTTCTCTGTGAAGTTCAAATGAAGTTTTACATCAAATCTTTTAAACTGAAATTATATAAATGCAAGTGTGCGAACAGAAAAAAAATCTTGTTCCTTATATATGAATAGACAATCATATGTGGTAACAAAGAAGCACCTGGATTTGAATGCAAGGTTTGGGTTAATATTCTTATATATGCTTGCTCAGAAAACAGTTTTTCCCCCTGGGAAATTCCGATGTTTCAAAAACGAAAATCCATATGGAAAGAAAAAGCAGGGCTTAAATTTCCTCATCAAACACCTGGTATGAGGGCATGGGCAGATGAGGTCGTTACACTGATGTAATTGGAATGATACTGGTTTGAAAAAAAAAGTAGCGGGGAGACAATACAAAACCCTAAATTAGGGTAACTTCCCTCAGATGTACAATTTCCACTGAAGGAACTGGGGTAGAACTCAATGGGCGTAAATTACACTGATATAGATTTTGTCTGTCTGTTTCCATCGCAGGGTAGCCCTTTATAAAGGCAAATGGACTACTGCCTGCTTCTCCACCTCCTAACAATGAGGCATAATAATAATAAGAATAAATAGCTCACATAGTGTGTGAGCTATTCCAGTATATCTGCATATCTAGCCATTCCCAGCCCTGCTATGATTTATTCCAGTATACAAAACTGATATAAATTATACTGGAATATGTGTTCATCTGTCCATGCCCTGGTAAACCTCAAATTAGAAATATAAAAAGGGGGGTGGGGGTTAAATGTCAAATGATCTCATTTAAATAACATGGAAATATGACCATATAAGCTATTTAAAATAATGTTTATAAATATAATATTACAATTAATGAAATAAAAGTAAAAATTAAATTAAATAAACCAAATTATTTTTTCTATGATATGTCTGAATCCCATGTCTATGAGCAGCCTATGGAGCCTAGAATTAGTTGTAAGAAGGCTCTTTGTGTCTTTGTGATCTGGGGGACAAAAGTTCAGAATTCAAAACCAAATTAATTTCCTTTTCTACAAATGAATACAACTTTTCTCAACCGGTTCTCTAAATCAAAATATTTTCTGTTCTTTTCTCCTTCATTCCATATTTTCCATGGCAATTGAATTGTTTCCATGGCATTATAGCATTAGTGAACCATTTTACCATTATTGAACCAAGGCAAACAAACCAAAGTGAATCATGTTAAAATTTTTGCATTGAAAATTTCATCATATTCCCATGAAACATTTCAGTTTTGATGAAACAGTGTTTTCCAATGCAAAACTGTTCCACTGAAAATATTCAGACCAGTTCTGTGTTTTGGGCTGGTGGTAACAGTGAAGAAAGTAGTTCTAGTGGGTGAGGCATGGGTAGAAATACAAACATTAAAGTAAAATATATATGCAAAGTGTTTATCTAAGGTCATCTCCAATATTGTTTCTTTGCTGCTGTATCTGTTACCTGCTCGCACTTTGTAACTTTTCAGAACCATAATTCGAAAAACCCAGCTCAAGGCTGAAGCAGGCTGGTGTTACAATACAACCACTACTACATCTAGCTACCACTACCATGCAACACAACCACTACCACTACCACTGGCTTTTCTCTGCTTCTCCCTTCCCCCTCTACTATGACCTCACTGCCCCACTCCAGTAGAGGAAAAGCCCCCCACTAGTAACATGCTACCAAAGTAGCTTCATAGGCTGGATCCAGTGGCTCCACGGGTTATATGTTGCTTGGTTTAAAGGATTTGCATTTTTATTCATCTCTAAAATAAAGTAATAACAAATTTTCAGATTAGGTATTTTCACTGTACTCCTTTGGAATATACTGTATTTATTCAAATCTATTATGACTTAAAATTTAAGGCAACCCTGCAATAATTAGATTCTAGACATGGAAAATTTGTTGTAATTTTCCATGACTAAAAGAATCTAATTATTGCAGGGTTGTCTTAAATTCATTCCCACACCACCCACTGCAGCAGTGAGAGGCAGCAGGGGAGCAAGCAGCAGGGAAAGCAGTGGGGGGAGGGAGTGCAGAGGTGAGAGGAGCAGGCAGCCTGACTCCTGCCACTGCCTGCTCCCCTAGCCGCTTGCACCCCCTGCTACTGCCACATGCTACGCTGCCAGGTCCTTCTCTTCCAGTTCCCATGCTGCCACCTGCCTTTGCGCTGGGTCCCTTACTGCCCTGTGCCTCTGCACTGGATCCCATGCCTCCATGCTGCCTTGTGCCTCCACACCACCCCATGCCTCCACACTGGGTCCCTTATCACCCAGTCCCTTTGGACCAGGTCTCTTACTCTCCTATACAACTGCTCCAGGTCCTGCCATGCCCTGTGCCTCTGTACCAGGTCCCTCACCACTCTGTGCCTCACTAAGTGGATTCCTGCTGCCTCTTCTAACTGCATTTTCATTTGGTACTTGATTCTAAGATGAGGCTTTGTTTTCCCCATGTTGAATGAGGAATAAAGCACACCTTGGAATAAATAGTGTAATCAGGCCTGCTAAGTTAAATATTTTACTTATTAAGTTAAATATTACTAAGTTAAATATTTTAAGTATCTTACTTAAATATTTTACTAAGTAAAATAAGAAGAATGAGGGATTAGTGATAGTAAAATAAACATTGCTGACTTCTGACTTGTCATATTGATGCCTCTGTTATATTTTGTGTCCCCTTCCAGAAACCACCATGAACATGTAGGGTGAGCAGATACCATGTAGTATTTTTTCAGATGGCTCACTTTAGTAAAAGAATAAATGTTGCAGCTTAATTTATTTTTCACAACAACCAAAATTATACAGTGAGTTTGAGGCAGTTTTGAAAAAGATTATTGGTCATCTGTCATTATCTGAAGTTCTCCCTTTTTTTTAGTTTATGGGTGAATTTCACTAAGACCCAAGGCAGGCAGGGTTCTTTGGGTAGATGTGATTTCTTCTATTAGACCAACTAAAGAGTTGGGAAAAAGTTCTTTGCAAGCTTTCGGGTAAAAGTACCCTTCTTCAGGCATTGGGAGACTCTGCTGTTGTTCTGAGGTCTCCAATGTAGAAAAGAAGCTAAAAATGTGATAAGAAGTCTGTGAAAATGGAAATGAGTGGAAGTCCTGAAGACAATGGGTAGAGATAGGAGGGGAGAAAGGAAGGCACGAGAATGGCAAATGTGTGAAGGAATGCAAATGGTAAGCTTCAGGCAAGTACCTAATGAATCAGATGTCAGGCAGGTTGTAATGTGTCATAAATCCAATGCCTGTATTAAGTCCATGATTTTTTGTAGCGAGTAGATTTATGAAGTGAAATTTGTAGGCCTATCTACGAAAGGTGTTTTGTCAGACCCCTTTGAGGATTAGAACTGAGAGATTGGAGAGGGTGGACCGCCAGGGCTGCACACTGCTGTATTACTCTCCCAGTAGATGTCAAGGTGATTGAAGGTCCCCCATGAAAACCAGGGCTTGTGATCAGTAAACTTCCACTGTTTGAAGAAAGGCTCATCTACCACTTCCTCCTGGTCTGGTGGTCTATAACAGACCCCCACCACAACATCACCCTTGTTGCTCTCTCCTCTGACCCTAACCCAGAGACTCTCAACAGGCCTATCTCCAGTTTCATATTGGAGCTCTGAGCAATCATATGGCTCTTTTACATACAGTGCGCCTCCTCCTTCTATTCTCCCCTGCCTGTCCTTCCTGAACAGTTTGTACCCATCCATGACAGTGCTCCAGTCATGCAACCTCCCACCAAGTCTCTGTTATTCCAATCACATCATAGTTCCATGACTGTGCAAGGATTTCCAATTCTTCCTGCCTGTTTCCCATGTTCTGTGCATTTGTGTACAGTCACCTAAGGTAACTAGTTGATTGCCCTGATTTCTCAGGAAGTATGAGAGCACCTTCCCTCTTGCCCCCTCCTGCTTGCTATTCCTCCAGATCTCCCACTTCCCCACTTACCTCATGGCTTTGGTCTCCACCCCACTGAAAATGTAATTTAAAGCCCTCCTCACTAAGCTAACAAGCCTGTCTGTGAAGATGCTCTTCCCTCTCTTTGTCAGGTGGATGCCATCTCTTCCTAGCAGTCCTTCTTGAACAACATCCCATGGCTGAAAACGCCAAAGGCCTGCTGGTGACACCACCTACGCAGCCAGGTGTTGATCTGAAGGATGCACCTGCTCCTGCCTGGACCCTTTCCCTTGACCAGAAGCATTGAGGAGAACACAACCTGAGCCCCAGATCCCCTCACCCTTGCACCCAGAGCCCTGTAGTCACTTTTGATATGCTTATGCTCTCCCCCGGCAGTATCATTGGTGCCCACATGGATGAGCAGCATACGGTAGTAGTCAGAGGGCCGAATGAGTCTTGGATTTGGGCTTTGGGCAACCAGCGGACTGTCCAAGACAACAGGTCAGGTTGGCAGATGGTTCCCTCCATTCACTGCAGAAGGGAGTCTTCAACAACCACTGCCTGTCACTTGGTGGTGGTCATCTTGATCCTTCTCATCCTGGGGAGGCCTGACCTGTCTTCCTCCATCAACAAAATGTGCTCCTCCCTCTCTGCTGATAGGGCTGCATATCTGTTCTCCAAACGAACCACTGCAGGTGGAGGTGAAGATTTCTGCTTGCTGCCAAAGGTCTCTAGCCTCCAGCTTCCACGCACTTGGGAGTTCCCATTCTCTCTCTTCTCCAGTGCTGCCTCTAGCAGTTCTTCCTCCTCCACAGTCCCAGAGGTCTCCTCCAGCATTGAATCGATGAACTCCTCATGGCAGAGGATGCTTCTGAGCCTCACCACCTCCTCCTGTAGTTCTTTTGCCTGTTCCCTGAGAGAGACCACCAGGAGGCACAGCTCACACCACAGGCACTCCCCAACCTAACCATCACTGGAAGGAACCTGTAAGCCGCAGTCCCCACAGCGCCAAACCTGGACCTGGGTGGAAGCTTCGATCATGAGTGGTCCTGCCTGCAACCATACAAGTGCAAACAGAGGCAGTGGCAATGGCTCTGCCATTGCAAAGCCCTTTAGCCATTTCCCTGGATCTCTTCATCTGCCTTCTCTTTCACTGCTCTTCTTCCAAGCACACCTTCCCTAGTGAACTCACCTGGAAGCTGGTCTGTTATTGCTCCTTGGCTCCAAAGGGTTTCTGTTTTGCTGCTTCCTCACACAAAAGCAAGGGCGGGGAGGGAGGGAGAGTCAGGGGACACAGTGAACTGGCCTGAGATCTGCCTGCAAACTGCTAATTCCATTACTACTGCCCCTGGTCACTGGCTCCCTGGTCACCTGGGCAGTCTCCTTTTATATTCTGCTGGGCCTGGACTGCCTATGCCCCCTCATTAGGGCTTCTGTAAGGCCCAGGCAGCATTCATTCAGTCAGCAACACTCCCAGATTCTCAGAGCGCATGCCCCAAACACACAGCCCACCAAACAAACACTCAGCAAACCAAAGGCACAGACAGCTCTCCATCACTTACCTTCCCATGGCAGGATTTGGTGCCTGGCTTCTCTTCCCCTTCCTCCTCTTGCCCCTAGCAAACTGCCTGCAAACTGCTTACCCTGTTTGCAGACTCTGTTCACTCGCTCCCTGGTTACCATGGAGCTGGTGCTGGGACATAAAGATCTCCCAGCCCTCCACTCCTCAATTGCAATGGTGAAGAGGGGGCCTCGGAGATAATGATGTCCCAGCCCCTGCTCACTGATCATGTTCTCAAAGCTGGGGGCTGGAAGCACCCTGCTTCCAGGGCAGGGGGAGACAATTCCTGTCTGAACTCCAGTGGCAGAGCCTGCCCCGGCAGCAAGCCCTGGGGGTGAGGACCAATCTCTCACCACCTGCTGGCCAGCTGACCAGGAGCAAATTTTCTCCCAGTCAGGCATCTATGTGAGCACTACTATGCAGTAACTAACTGCAAGTTAATTTGCTACTTGCATTTGCAGGTAGCAAAATTACTTGTGATTAGAGCAGTTTCCTGCACAATAAGCACGTGCACATGTAGACGTGCATGCTTACTACACAGTAAATTGCTCTACTGTGCAATAAAGCATCTGATGTAGACCTACTAGCAATATTGCAACCATGTGGAAAAAATCATAAGGGTTTGACAGTGACCAAGGGTATGTAAAACCTTATCTGACATTAGAGACATGGTGTATTTTTATATTTTTAAAAGCTTTCTCTCTTTCATTATCAATTTCCAGGTTCTGAGAAAGTGCTAACATTGCTCATTTCACTTTTTCTATGCTCTTTTTCCAATAAAATGAACCTTAAAACTTGCCAAGTCACTGCTATAATTTGGAAATAATGTATTCTTGAAGCCCTGGTATTTCAAGAATAAAATTACCTTTATTTTTTATTCTCTTATGCCACAATGATAAAGAAATATATTCAGCCCTGTCAGAACATGTACTAGAAGTCCAAATGAAGGAATGGAAGGTTTTATGTAAATTATGGAGTTGCAAGAATTTCTAATTTCCAAATGGCAAAATGAGGTGACAGGAATTGCACTGGATTTATACCAGTATAAGTGAGGGCCTTGTTAGTGTGGTTAGTATAAGATCTTCATATTTTATCTTCTGAACACTTTGCTTCTTTTAAATGAAAAACAATAGTCAGTAATTAGTATTAGACAAGTCAGTATGAGAAAATGAATAGATCATTTGGCTACCTTCAATAGTATCTATTTTTTCAAATATTTAGCTCGCAGGTAGTATCTTACATGACTTAAGAAAGTAAATGGAACAAAGAAAAAGAGACAGGTGGGGGAATAGGAAGAAGGAGTGAAAATAATAAAAAGAGGATGGCATAGCTACAACGAGGAACCCACAAAGAAACCTGAACCCGTTTCTTGGCCTACACCTAGTCAATTCTGTATGTGACACTGGTACTCACTGTAATCTTGAGAGTTATTCATAATGACTTGATTAAAATTACCCTGTTTTCTTTCCAGACTTCTGCCTTGCACAAACTCCCATAGCATCTGAGCTGATTTTCTCTAACTGGGGGTTATAGAATGAGGTCCAACCAGACCCTGCTGCTTTGACAGCTCTTCTCAAATTGCTGATGTAGTAGCTGGATGGAAACAATGGTGACTGACTGACTCAAAGAGAAGACAGTGGTGCACTGGATCAGCACAGAAATATTTATTTGAAATGACTTGACTCCTGATTCAGGTCACAATGAAAATGAATTTACAGGTCACATCTTAGTCCTTATTTGTCCACATAAAGACCACTATCCTTTATGTTTTAATAAGATTAACAGGATACTCAAGCAAAGCCTTGGGGTAGAATAGCAGAAGGAGCAGCTAGAGAAATAGTGGAAGAACAATGTGAAAATGTCTGAACAGCTCCTGCTTGCACTTTTTCTTATTCAAGTCACTGAGTTGTCTTGGGTCTTAGTTGCACGGTTGTTGGTTGTAGCCGTGTTGGTCTAAGGACACAACAGTGTCGGCTGTGCCTGCAGGTGGTCGCCGCTCGCTACTCCGCCACTGACACCGCCA
>NW_017728992.1:91775823-91783432 GCF_001723915.1 Gavialis gangeticus | reverse complement strand
TTTCTTATTCAAGTCACTGAGTTGTCTTGGGTCTTAGTTGCACGGTTGTTGGTTGTAGCCGTGTTGGTCTAAGGACACAACAGTGTCGGCTGTGCCTGCAGGTGGTCGCCGCTCGCTACTCCGCCACTGACACCGCCAGCGGCGTCTGTGGGCGGTCCATAGTTCTCGCTGGCTGCCACCGACACTGCCGGCAGCGGCTGCGGGTGGTTGCCAACCCTTGGTTGGTGCTTGCCACCCCCAACCCCTGCCCCACTGCCAACAGCACCAGTGGTGGCTACAGAGGCTCCCCTGCTTACCACCGCTATGCTCCCGCAGCTCCCACCACTGTGCTCCCACCACCGCTGTGCTCCCCCAGCCGCTGGGGGCACACACCATTCATGCCCAAGGGTGATGAGGGAGTTGGCTGATGTGATTGCAGAGCCACTGGCCATCATCTTTGAAAACTCACGGTGACCAGGAGAGGTCCTGGATGATTGGAAAAGGGTAAACAAAGTGCCCATATTTAAGAAAGAAAAAAAGGAGGATCCAGGGAACTACAGACCAGTCAGCCTCACCACAGTCTGTGGAAAAATCATGGAGCAGATCCTCAAGGAATCCATCTCAAAGCACTTAGAGGAGAAGAAGGTGATTAGGAACAGTCAGCAGGGATTCACCAGCGGCAAGTCATACATGACCAACCTGATTGCCTTATCTGATGAGATGACTGGCTCAGTGCATGTGGGGAGGCCAGTGGATGTGGTATACCTCAGTTTTAGCAAGGCTGTTAATACAGTCTCCCATAACATTTTTGCAGGCAAGCTAAGGAAATACAGGGTGGATGAATGGACTGTAAAGTGGATAGAAAAATGGCTGGAGCATTGGGCTTAGTGGATAATAATCAATGGCTTGATGTCTAGTTGGCAGCCGGTCTCAAGTGGAGTGCCCCAGGGGTTGGTCCTGAGGCCGGCTTTGTTCAGTGTCTTTATCTATGACCTGGTAGATGACATAGAGTGCACCCTCATGAAGTTTGCAGATAACACCAAGCTTGAGGGAATAGTAAATATGCTGGAGGGTAGGGCTAGGATTCAGAGTAACCTAGACAAATTGGAAGACTGGGCCAAAAGAAATCTCATGAGTTTCAACCAGGACAAGTGCAGAGTCCTGCAATTCAAACAGAACAATTCCATGCACCTGTGCAGGATGGTGGCTGACTGGCTGGGCAGCAGCTGTGCAGAAAAGGACCTGGGGGTTGCAGTGGATGATAAGCTGAATATGAGCCAACACTTTGCCCTTGTTGCCAAGAAGGCTAATGGCATACTGGGCTGCATTGGTAGGAATGTTGCCAGCAGGTCAAGGGAAGTGATTATTCCCCTCTATTCAGTACTGTACTGGTGAGGCCACATCTAGAGTGCTGTGTTCAGTTTTGGGCCCCCCCCCCAATACAGAAAGGATGTAGACAAATTGGAGAGAGTCCAGTGAAGGGCAGCAAAAATGGTTCAGGGACTGGGGCACATGACTCATAAGGAGAGGCTGAGGGAACCAGGCTTATTTATTCTAGAGAAGAGAAGGCCTAGATGGGATTTAATAGCAGCCTTCAACTACCTGAAGGGGGATTCAAAAGAGGATGGAGCTAATCTGTTCTCAGTGGTGGCAGATGACAAAACAAGGAACAATGATCTAAAGTTGCAGCAGAGGAAGTTTGGGTTAGATATTAGGACAAATTTTAGACAAAGCTTTGGCTGGGATCATCTAGTTGGGTTGGGAATGGTCCTGCTTTGAGCTCCTGAGGTCCCTTGCAACCCTAATTTTCTATGATGCTATGATCCTTATCTCCCAACCCGAGCTCCACAGTTGCAGAGCTAGTGCTGGGAGAGAGAAATCTCCCAGCCCAAGCCCTGCGACTGTGGAGCTCAGGCTGGAAGCTCCCTGCTGGTAGAGGCTGGGGAGTCGGTTCCCTGGAGCTGGGCAGGAAACAGACTCTTCAGCCTGTTCCCGCCCAGCTGTGTGGATTGAGGGCTGGGAGCTTTCCCAGTCATGGGCAGGTCCCAGCCTTGTGTTCCAATCCAATGATCGAGGCATGGGGCTTGGAAAGAGCTGCAGGGGAGGGACAGGCTCCAGCACCCTGCTCCGATCCACTGGTGGGGCAACTAGCATCTGGCCCCACAGAGCCAATCTGGGACTCTCCTTCCCTACATGCCAGATCCAGCACCCACAGTAACCACTTCAGCTGGTCTGGAAGACATGCTGCACACCTTACTTGTTCTGTGGGTTCTCCTGCATGCGGCATGATCCCAGAGCAGCCAGAACTAGGGAGGAGGGTCATGGGACCGATCCAGCTTGCAGGGTCAGCCCTGTGCCACTCATCCAGCCTTTGGATTGGTCCCGTGCCATTCATCTGGCCCCTGGAGTCAGATGAGTTTCACACCCCGATCTAGTACAAGCTTACCCAGGAGACCCTAAATCTTGGACAGGGCAGTGCAGCAGGAGTCCTGCTTATCTGTTTTCTTGCTTTATTTTTCCTTGGTTACTACTCTCTCAGTGGCTGCTTGTATAGCACTTTAGAAATCCATTTGTGAGATCTTATGCCAAAATACAGTCTCTTTGAAAAATGTTTTCCTTAGCTCTTTTTATTTGTTATCTGATAGGGTGTTGACAATACACCATTTAATGTCACGGTGAAATGACATTCTTGAGCACATTACATTTCAATATATGGTGTAAAAATGTGGAATTGAACAACATAAGTTTCCTATGAGAAGACCTCCACTATCACTAATGTCATATTATTCCTATTTTGCTTCCTCACTTGATTTCACTTGCTTAATATTTCTGCATGTGTCTATAAAGGAGTCCATTTGAAATGTTATTGTTTTGCCAAGTAATAGAAAACTGAATAAAAATATGTATTACTTATGATGCAAGATATTTCTATTGGGTAATGCTTAAAAATGTTTAACCTTTTGGATAAACTGGATTAGGTGCTCAAGTGTTTACAGCTTTGTTGTCTGGAAGGAGCCTCTTCTGGTAGACAGTGTTTTCTTAAATGCAGGTGTGAAATGTGTTCAGGGTATACCCTGTGAAAAGAAAGGTGGAGGTTCAGCTTGTTAAGAGCTCCAAGTAAGCATACCAAAAAAGCTGTAATCTATAATCAGGGCCTCAGATACCACTGCATCTGCTCTGAGAACATTCATGATATCTACCTAACCAGCCTAAAATGTGCCTTTGTACATCAAGGACTCTCAAATAGAGAAATAGACTGTATCTTGGAAAGAGCTGCCCAAATATCTGGTGGTAACCTGCTACAATACAAAATGAAACTCTCTGTGACCTCACACCCATGGTGGTCACTTATCTCTCTACACTAGAACAGATTAGAAAACCACTACAGCTTAGACTCAACAAAAATCAGACCTTGAGAGAAATATCCCCAGGCCCTCTGCTTCTGGTTTTCAAACAACACCCTAAACTTGCACATCACATCAGGGCTAAGTACAGACAGTCAAAAAGCCAGAGTCTGGATTGAGTCAGTCTTTGCAGATTAATCTAAACTGTGTAGACCGAACTGATAAGCAAGTGAACAAACAGACAGTCACTTTTGATTCCAGAAATGCAGCTACATGCCTGCAGTGGCCCAGGCCAGAAGCCAGGTTGGCTCTAGAGCACACCTCCATGCTCAGCTGGGGCAGACAGCTTGGGCCAAGTCGTGTACACCCACCCTGCACGGGGTGGGGGCTGCGAGGGACGTGCAAAATATCCTAGGATGCTGGAGAAATGTGAGTTAACTTGAATCTGAAGAAGCAAACTCCCCACTACTCAGCAGACATCAAATGGGACACAGCTTTGCATTAACAGTAGAGG
Source organism: Gavialis gangeticus (assembly GCF_001723915.1). Lineage (NCBI taxonomy): Eukaryota > Metazoa > Chordata > Crocodylia > Gavialidae > Gavialis > Gavialis gangeticus. Next base: position 91,779,595 of record NW_017728992.1, on the reverse strand, counting down.
TTTAACCTCTCAATGCTTCTCTACTGCTACTACAGTTAACACCCCCCATAATGAAACCATCAGAATCCATGGTTCTTATCCACACCTTTCCCAAAACATGATATATCTGGTCCAGAGCACCAAATGCCCTCATGAAAACTACATCGGTGAAACTAAACAACAAATATGCACTGAAATGAACTCTCACAGAATAAAATAAAGGACAGAGACATGCATACATCAGTAGCACATGAACATTTTTCACAGAATAACCACATCCTTTCAGAGTTCACTATCCTTGTGCTCAAGGAAAATCTATAAAACTTTAAAAGGTGAGCTTGGGAACAAAAATACATATTGATTTCATGGCATTATAATCTCCCTGATTCCTGAAATCGTTCCTAGGCATTACAAACCTGGAGAAGAATGCTTTGTGTTCGAAAGCTTGTCTAACTCTCTCTCCAGTATACTGTTGGCCCAATAAAAGATACCACTCCAGAAAAAAATCCTTTGCATCTCATATCAAAACTGAACACACAATAAACACTGATTACTTCAATTGTCTTTTCTGACTGCTTCTCTGTGAGTAGCTATTAAGAGAGAAACTTGTCCTTTAGAAGTGGGCCTACCTGGGTGAGTTCTCTTCTGTAGATAAATTAACATTAAAGTCTGTTATTCTCAGAATTAGCTATGAGTGTCAACTTAGCATATCATAGCTATCTAAACAGTTTATAGATGAGCAAGAAATTCATTTGGCCCATAATGATTAACCTAACAGTTTATAAATAGGCAAAGATAGGTGATCTATGTCTTATGAAATCTAGGAAGTATTTAACTTCACTTATTTAAAAGAATCTATTCAAGGAGCTGTCTTGAGACAGTAAAATTAATGAATATTAGCAATCTTAAATCTAAATTAAACTCCTCTATCTCTTTTTTTCAAGGTTAGCTTATGTCTCCTCTCCAGGAATACATAATCTAAATAGTGTTTTACAGGAGAAACTGTTTCCATGTTAAACTGAGTAGCATTTCAGCATCTCATTAGAATAATTATAGAAAGACTTAAATCTAATCTTGTCAGTGCTTTTACAAATTTCATCTCACCAATGTGTGTTGAAATCATATTGCAGAAAAAGTAACATCGAAGGCCCATCCTTACTTTTTGCTGTTCTTTGAGATAAACAAAGACAGATAAAGTAAGAGATGAAAGTATCTTTAAGCATTTTTAGACACGCATGTAACGCAGCTCTGGACACTTTTAAAAGCACCCAGTGCTGCGTCACATGCATTTGTATAAAGGGCAAAATGTGCGTCCGCACTGATAAAATGGCACTGGTGCACTTTTGAACTAAAACATATCAAAGATGTTTTAGTTCAAAATCACACTACTGCCATTTTCTCAGTGCTGAGGCTCATTTTACTATTTATACAAATGCATGTGACGTAGCACCAGGTGCGTCAGCTCGTGTGCGGAGCAGACTGCGCATCACAGCACAAAAAGGTATGTGTAAAAATGCCCTTTCTTTTTGAATTATGGGAGCACAGTGTTGCTTCTTGCTCAGTTCAGAGGGATTTTTGTTTCTCTCTTTCATAATTGTACTTAGATGGGCGTACCTCTTTCATTGCTTGGCTAGATTAAATTTTCAGCACTTGTTACATTTTAATGTCATTATTGTTCTGACAGTGGTGGTGAGAAATTCTCAGAGTGTTATTCAATTTTAACTGTTTTCATTTAATCCATGCTCTGAAGCATCCCTTCGGTTCCATCCAAATTTAGTAGGAGTTGAAATTCTATTTTAAGTGAGTCCAAACATGACTACATCAAAAATGTTTTTCAGCTGTGAAAGCAGGGTATTTTAAAGCTTAAATACTCTTAATATAGTTATCCAATAAGATATGACTATATTATTTCTCCTTCTTAAGCTTGGAGAGATGTTTGTTATTCTGAATTTGGTAAGAAATTGCTTAAATATCACCAGGTAACTAATTCGCTGATTAGTATTAATAATGTTGAACTTAGTAACTAGTTTTAGCACCAAATGACACTGTTACATTTTTACATAAAGCATTTCACTAGTCACATAGAAATGACATCAGGAAATATCAAATAATATTAATATTTAGATAAAGAATATGGGCAAATAAACATTACAATAGAAATAATGCCAGATTTAAGGTTTTTTACAGCGTCTTTTGTAACTAATTTTCTAATGATGCATGTTTTCTTTAAAAGGAAATGAAAACTTTAGAGCATTTATGATGGAAATCAATTTCAAAAGGGATAATTTTGGAATTCCTTAAGTAATTTTAAACTGAGATTTTTTTTCTTTTCTGCAGCGGGAAGGGGAAGGAATGGCAATAATAAAAGTCTTATTTTAAGATATTTTTAAGCCAGGAGCTACAGTTCACTTCTCTGTGAAATCAAATAAGTAGAGTATTTTCATTTTCCTTTCTATCTAGGGGAAGGTGTCCTGTTTTCTGAGAAGTGCTTCTATTAGGTATTTGCTTTTAACCAAACAGTTCCCATGATATCCAATTTGAAAAGTGTGTTATTTCAAGCACTAAAGACTGTTTTGTAACAAATATCACAGTGACAAATATTCAGATACCTACCATTAAATACAATAAATTATATAAAATAATATAACAAATAGAAGTCATAAAACTGCATTGCAAAATCTGAATGTGGACCTGAAGGTAATTGCCACAGGTTTATGGGCATGGAAAAACAATCTCTTTGAAGTTTTTTATGTCTCTACTTATTGGAAGAAAACAGTTTTCCTAAGTTCTTTAATAAACCTGAACACCTCAGTTGATAAAACATACAAGAAAATGCAAGAAAAACATAAAGAAAGTAAGTTATTCAGCAAGCATCCTCTGTATGAAGATAACTCAAAACAGTTTCTCAAACTCAGGAAAGAAAAAGCAAATTTGTAAAAACCTGAAATTATTATGCAATGATGGATATTCGCTTTTTTTCAAATTTTGCTTAATATAAAATGCATAAGCTGGCCTTGGAGCAGGTGTCTCCTCTCCCAGGGGAGTGCCCTAATTATTGGTATAGAGCTGTAGTGATCAACCTTTGCCCCATGGAGTCATGTTATCCAGCCCATGGGGCTCCCCGCAGGTCTGGAAATTTGGCAGCAGGGCAGCGTTGGCAGCATTACTTGTCATGGATTCCAGAGCTGCAGCAATGAATGCTGCACTCCCCTGCTGCCAAATTTATGGACCTGTGGAAAACCCTGAATCACACCAGCTGACATGGTCAGGCACTGAATCACACCAGCATGTCAGGTTGCTCTGCAGCCCAACTTCATATGCTGGATCCTGCCCACCAACTGACTGCCTGTGAGATCCATCCCACAGACAGGCCCTGTCCTGCTCATCTGGCCCACAGGGCTGGAAGGGTGAGCTCCACTGGTATAGGGAGAAATGCTCATTCTCTGTGGCCTAATTAATTTTTAATTGTTTTTTGCAAAGTGGCACTGTTTCAAGAGATTCAAGAAAATACCTTCTTCCTTATGAGCCTGAAGCCAGGTCATTAGGGCACTCTTCTGGGAGCAAAGAGATATGGGCTTGAATTCAAGTTGTGTGCATTCTTTTCAAGTGTTCAGGATGAGCTTATATAGCTGGCCTTATTACTGAAGGAAAGTGGTTGCTGTGTCTTGTGCACAGTTCACTTCTCAAGACGTGCAGTGGATATTCTCTAAGCAATAGCTATCATGAGAGGTAAGTGGAAGAAGGCCTAATTTGAAAAAAATGAACAGGCTTAAATGTAAGATAGGGTCTGGCC
>NW_017728992.1:91765900-91770823 GCF_001723915.1 Gavialis gangeticus | reverse complement strand
GTGTCTTGTGCACAGTTCACTTCTCAAGACGTGCAGTGGATATTCTCTAAGCAATAGCTATCATGAGAGGTAAGTGGAAGAAGGCCTAATTTGAAAAAAATGAACAGGCTTAAATGTAAGATAGGGTCTGCCTGCCAAGATGGAAGGATTTCTAGTCCAGCACACCACTTTACTGGGTACCAGACATTTTTGGCTAAGGACTGGGAAAAATTTGAGGATTGTACTCTTGGTCATAAGCGCTTAATTCAGTCTAAAGGTAGCTCTGCACTGCAGACTACAGCTAAGTGTAGAGATATGAGAGTAGCTTAAATGAGCCAGATCAGGTACTAGGTACAGTTGCAGCCACAGAAAGCTAATTATTGCACATGTATCCTGCTTCTTGGCAGAGAGGCAGGATACATATTGTTCTGTTACATCCAAGTCTTCAGTGTAAATCTCCCTATTTTAGGTGTCCCTTTGGGGATCTGGACCTCAGTCCTTCCATCCATACTCTCTCCTGGCATGGCATATGACTTCCTAACATCTATTGTCATTTTAAAACCTAATTAGCATTAGTAACACCAAAGGCTTTGGACACGGCAATTGTTTCTGTGTTGGTTTTGATATGATGTTTTGAAAAAAAAGACTGTTTCCTGTAACAGTTGTTTGACGGTTCCTTTTTTCCCCCTTGTATTGACAATGATGCTATTTGTGGCGTGAGTTTAATTTTTTGTTCTTCTTGTGTGATATTGTAGAATTCACCTCCTGGGTAGTTATAGTGGAGATTTTCTGTTGTAGTGTTTCTCTCCTTTGCTTATAGCACTTTTGTTGTTGTCTGAAGAATGGAGGAAATACACAGATAATAGGAATGAAGTTACTTTGCTGTAAGTGGAATTGATCAAACATTCTCTTTGTCTCTTCACTTACCCCAGATGTAACAGCAAGTGGGAAACAGGGGTTTGAGCCATTTAGGGTTTTAAGTAGTTCTGAAATTTGGCATAACAAAAGGCTCTAGATGTTTTCTTGGTATAAAGCACAAAGAATAGGGACTTTGCTGAGATTCAAGCATTAGGCAATATACAGAAGAATATGGGGTGTAAAAATTTTATGTTCATCTTTAGTTTATTTGGTTGAGTCCAGTGGGTGTTTGTGCTCATGCTACAAAAGTCTGGCTGGTATCTATCAAATTCTTGTAACAGTTGTTTCAGATTTGATGTTTTCCCACAAGGCCTGCATTCTAGTATTAGATTCAGGTGGTTTTTATGATAGTAACAGCAGTACAGTACCACTTAATATGGTGTAGCCTAAATATGGGACAAAAACAAAGCTGTGAAGGAAGTGAGAAAATGTTGGTGCAAGGGGAAAATAATGTTGTGTGATTTAATTTCTCAAGGAAAAAATATCCAGCTTGTGCTACGATTTGAGTTTTGTGCTGTCAGTTCAAGTAGTGAGAATTCTAGCTTTTTTGGGGAAAGATTTAAATTTCAGTCTAAAATAAGGATCTGCCTTCTAATAGCAGGCACTTGAGATATACACAGTGGAACAGGACTATTATTTTTAATTTCAGAATGTAACTGGAGTCATGTACTGTTCATACTGGATGCTGTGTGTTTGCAGATATGGATCCACATCACTGGAATGCTGTCCAGGGTACTCATTGGGCCTTTTTGATAGAAAACGTTTTTAAAAGTTGAGGAAGTCTTGTGACATATCAGCACGTTGCTTACCACAGACATGACATGTAGGTGTTAAGTCAGAGTTTGTATACTTAACAGTAGCTATGGGCTTTGTGGGAAAAGAATAATGCTCACAACTCTGGAAATGGAGAGAGGTTGTTATCCTTGTTAGTCTGAAGTCAGGCAGAAAGCAAGGTACAGCCTTGGTGAACTGAGGTGTGGGTCATGACAGCTTGTGCATCTCTGATTTAGGTAATCCATACTTCTACCTTGCCTTCTGCCTAGCTCTGGGAATGAAGAAAGAAAGGTAACAAGATGCTGCTTCACTTTGGCTGTACAGTAGTGAACCCTATAAGTTAATAGACTGATATATGGTTAAAAAGAAAAAGTGATTGCCTTATTGTAATCTTCAAGTGAAGTTCAGCAGCATATAGTTTTGTATAGAAATAGGGAGATAGGAAGCTCTTCTGTTTGCTACTGTTGCAGAGTGTTTGTCAGTGCTGTGGATGATAGTGAACTAAAAAGGAATAAAGAGGTATATGCAGCTGCTGAAGTCAAACTTTGGTCACTACCGTCCACATATTTTCCAGGTTGTCACACATTGTCAGCTGGAAAGAGCACTTAGGTCTCACTTCTGTGATTCTATCATCTATCAAAATCCCCAGCCTTGGCTGCAATCAACACCCAGAGCCTCTGAGAGAGGCTTAAAAAAAAGCCTCACACATACAACGTTGTGGGGAGGGGGAGAGATTTTCTCCAAGCCCTGTGTGGCAACCAGCAAAGCCCAGAAGCATGGGAAATACCCAAAAACACAGGCCTAGATCATCCCCGACCACTATCTGTCCAACCTCTTCTTGGACTCTCCTTTACTGGAGGAGTTTATAACTTCCCCTAGTCTGTTTCATTGCCTCACTGTTCTAACAGTGAAGAAGTTTATCCTGATACCCAGCCTAAACCTACTTTGCAGCAACTTCAGGCCATTGGTCCTTGTTCTATTCTCTGCAGCAAGAGAGAAAAAGTATTGGGTCAGCAAACCTGGGAGAAGTCTATTTAATGATGACACAGAAGACCTGTAAAAAGGGAGCCAATCAGCACCCAGATTCCCCCTGCATATCATGAAAGAAAGACCATTCTACTTAATAGCCTGTTTGTTATGTGGGAGTAGTCCAAAGACCATAGTCAGGATTGCTCAAGGGTTGTTTGCAAAGCAAAGATTTATTGCTGGGTCCTAAATCTTCGGAGAATAACAAAGTCCAAAGTAAAGAAATTATAGTTTTAAAGGTTCTTTTATTTTCTCTGATATATGTATGGACACACACACACACGGATTCTTTCTTGTAAAACCATTATTTTTAAAGGAGGTTGTAAAATAATTTTGCATTCCTGGTATTTCATTTGCTTTCAGAAGCCTTTTTGTAATCATTCCACATGATATTTATTTGAACCATATTTAACCTAGTATTTAGGATATATGTAGAGTAATCATTAGTGTGTCTTAGCTTGTCTGTTTGAATGTTGCTGGATTTTAAAGAAATGCAGGGTTTTTTGCTAATAGAAGATATGTCAATTTTGTGCTATCATATTCATAAAAAACGACATTCTTTCTAAAGGAGAAATTGGCAAGGGAGAAAATAATCATTTTCATGGGTGATCTAAGGACCTGTGTTAAATTGTTCATTCATTAGATGGGTAAATCCCAAAATGAATTCATTCCAGGTTATAGTTTAAGGACTGTGTTATTTTATTACTGTATTTATTTGGATACAAGATGAGGTTTTTTACTGCCAATCAGCATGGGGAAGAAAGCTCCTCATCTTACATTCACATACAAGGAAATCTCACTAGTAACATTGTCTATCATTAACAGGGCCATCCATGGGGGTGGTTAATTGGGGCAACCGCCCTGGGCCCCATGCTTTGGGGGGCCCTGCAGAGCCAAGCAGAGTGGCCGTGGTGACTGCACTGCTGCTGGCTTCACAGCCAGCCAGCTGCCCGCTCGGCACCTCCAAGTGAGCAGATGGAGGTGCAGCTCCCACTGGAGATGAGGGTGGCAGAGCAGCACCTGTCCGGCTGCAGCCACACCATGAACAGCCTCGCCAGAAGCTGTGCACTGGTCAGGGCCAGGGCTGGGGCCAGTGGATGTGGGTGGCAGTATAGCATGGGCTGCCCTGGGCAGGGCTTGGCCCCATGTGGAGTGCTATAGGGGCAGTTGTGGACCGGGTGAGCTCTGCTGCATGCACTCCCCACCTCCCAAGTTGCATGCACTCCCACCTCATCCCAGGCAGCCCCCCGCCACACACACACATATACACACCCTCTCCACACACCACCATATACCCTATACCACCCTTCTCCCACAGGGCAGGGCATGCAGGGAGCAGATCATGCCTGTCCCACTCCCACCCAGAGGCCCGTAGAGAGTTTTAGTGACTTGTGGGAAGGGGGTAGGAGGGTGCTTACCCAGCCCAGGACAGCTCAGAAAAACTCCCTATGTGGGCCTCAGGCCCAAATAATTGCCCACCTCTGTATTAAACCATTAAACAACATACATCAACTGCCCACAAAAAACAAACCCTTACAAAAATCTTTTTCTTCATACAGAACCCCATGAAAAAGCAGTTACCTACAGAACCTGAAACGCTCTACCCATCCATCAGTCCTCTCTGTTTGTTTAGTGAAACAAGCATATCCAGTCCTTTTCCCCCAACTTCTCCTTCACCTCTTCCTCTCCGATCTCATCCTTGCCCCAATCGATACAGTATTTCAGTTCATGCAGCTGCAGCTTCAGGCACTCTCTTTCAGTGAAAGCCAACTCCTTAAACACCAAGAGATTTCATTCTTTCCATGAACTTGTTTTAACACATACTAATAAAGTTCTTAATAACGTTTCTTCTGGTCCCTTTGATATAAGTCCATATAGTACTATCTCCTGCACTAATTGACATGTTTATTTCAGTGACACTCAGAAAGCAGCAGACCCTTTCCCACACCTGCTTTGTCTATATACACTCTCAAAATACGCCCCACTTTCTTGTTCCCCACACCTGTCCCTTGGGCACCTTGATGAGCATGTGAAAGCCCATATATGTTGCACTTCTCTCAACTGAGTACCACCATCCTCCAATATCACAATCATCCTTATCACTACCACCATTGTAGTCCATAGATGCTATGAGACACTTTCATTGGTTTTGATGGAGCGAGGGGAACAGACTTAAAATGCCCAAACAATTATAGTTTCATAGTTTCTAGGGTCAGAAGGGACCTG
>NW_017728992.1:91765169-91765889 GCF_001723915.1 Gavialis gangeticus | reverse complement strand
TCTAATGATCTGGTGATCTGATCATAAAATGCCACCAGGTTATATCAGTCTGAGACAAGAGCTTCTTTTAGACTGTCTTTTGCCACTCGGTCTACCTCCTTTCAGTGACTTGGCCATGAAGACCTATTTTGTCATTTTATTTTATTTGATTGAGGCTGTCCTTTGAAAATCTAACTCATAGCACCTTATCACGAATCACTGAAAATCAGAGTTGGCAGGGAATTTGGGGGAGAGGCATCTAGTCTAATCCCTTGCTGAAAGCAGGACCATCCTCCAACTAGATAATTCCAGCCAGGGTTTTGACTAGCCACGTCTTAAAAACCTCCAAAGACAGAGTCCACAACCTCTCTGGGTAACCTGTTCCAGTGTTTTACTACCCAACTATTGAAAAAGTTCATCCTAATATCTACCCTAAACTTCCCTTGCTGCAACTTGAGACCATTGCTTCTTGTTCTGTCATCTGTTGTTCCTTGTTCTGTCACTGAGAACAGTCTGGCTTCATCCTCTTGTGAACCGCCCTTCAGGTAGTTGAAGGCTGCTGTTATATCCCCTCTCAGTCTTCTCTTCTCTAGACTAAATAAGCCCAGTTCCCTCAGCCTCTCCTCATAAGTCCCCCAGCCCCTGAACCATTTTCTTTGCCCTCTGCTGAACTCTCTCCAATTTATCTATATCCTTTCTGTAGTGGGGGCCCCAAAACTGAACACAGTACTTCAGATGTGG
>NW_017728992.1:91745758-91760169 GCF_001723915.1 Gavialis gangeticus | reverse complement strand
GGGGAATGATCACTTCCCTTGACCTACTGGCAACACACCTACCAATGCAGCCCAGTATGCCATTAGTCTTCTTGGCAACAAGGGCACACTGCTGGCTCATATTCAGCTTATTTTCCACTGTAATCCCGAGGCCCTTTACTGCAGAGCTGCTGCCTAGCCACTCAGCGCCCAGCCTGTGCCAGAGCATGGGATTGTTCCATCCAAAGCGCAGGACTTTCCACTTCTTGAACCACATGAGATTTCTTTTGGCCTAATCCTCCAATTTGTGTAGGTCACTATGGCTGCGTTCACTTATGCAGCAGACTACACAGTTGTTACTGCAGTCACGTATGCATATCTCTTGCTAGCTGCAACTCCAGTTCCTGCACAATGGTATGGCTTGTTTCTGCGTTCTCAGTAAGGCATCTTTAAAGTGTAGCCAGCTCTCCTGGACTCCTCCCCACCCAGACTGGCTTCTCAGTCTGAGATTTTGCTTAACGGACTAAATTTAGTCATACACCTCAAGGAGCGAGGTGCTATTCAATACAAGTAAGGATGTTGGAAGTTGGCCCTTGATTATCAGATTATATTTAATGACATGAGTGTTAAGTCAGCTGGAACTGAGTGAAATAACAAAAGCAGTTTTTAAGTCCATAAGATAGTTGCAAACTATAAGACCGAACTAAATAATGAATACTATGTATTCACTGGGTTTTGTTTTGTTTTTTTATTGTTTTTCTTTTTTCCCGTCAATGCTCATTTCTTAAGAAAATTGGCTAAAAAGCGGAAAGAGACACTGAGTAGTACCCGGCAGGAAATGACAGTGATGGTGAATTCAATGGATAAAAGCTACACCGAGCAAGGCACCAACTGTGACGAAGCTTTCTCTTTCATGGACACGCACAACCTAAATGGGAGATGTAAGTTCAAAATGCTTGGGGATGCGGAAATCTCTTTTATTTTTGAACAGAGAAGGAGGGTGTAAATGGTTCTTAAAATACCCATTCAATCATTACCCAATCAATTTTGCGGACAGGTTATTCACTCATGGAAAATCTATGGGATCTGGTCTCTCCCACTGTGCAGCATATTACAGCATGTATTCTAAAAAGCAGAGTGTGTCAGACATCAAGAATAGGCTTCTTTAAAAATAATAAGGATAATTGAGCTTTTTCTGTCTTTCCTTTTCTACCACATGAAGAGCAAAGACATTAGTGCAGCAGGTATGAGTTTGCCTTTTGCTAACTATTTACCGGGTTGAAAGTTTTCTATCCTTCACAATGTCCGCATGTCCTTTCATTTCCCTCCCCCATATTTTTAGGCAAAATTTATTTTTAAAAGTCATAAGTTCATGTGTGTTGCTGTCTCAAAGCTCAGTTTATCAAGAGGTCAATTCTTATTATGTCAAGTTCTAGATAATGTTTTTTATCTTCCAGGCACAAAGAAGGAGTTGAGTGGTATTAGTGTAGATTTTAATTGGTAATTCTCTGTATATATACTTTTTTGGAGCATATCTTGAAATTGAATTTTGAGGTGTAATTTCATATATTAAATATTATTATTGTTTCTGGTATCAATATTATGTAAAATGTTTCTCTTTCACTGCATATTTAAGAACATACCTTTGAAGAGTCCAGTCGTGCAAACACTTTCAACTAGGTTTATGCAATGAGACTTTTCTTGCTAATATCAAGCTCAATGTTTGTAGATTTTAGTTTGCATTTTAGTTTCTTTTATCCTTGCTTATAAATAGAACTGTTTGTGGGCCAGATCTTACTGGCCTTTCTCCTTTGAGCCATCATTACAGTCAATTAGATTACTCACTTGAGTAATGGAATAAAATTTGGCTAGGCATTTATTCTCCAGGATGTTTTTGCTGTGAAGTTACTAGATGTTCACAACAGCAAGAGTATACAGTATGTTTTGGGAAACATAGCAATAAGTACTTGGCACTTAGATATTCAACTTGTATGAATCATTATGGTTCTGTTGAAATCAATAAAACTGTGATGTTTTATACTAGCTGAAATTCTGAACCTTAAACTCAAACTTCCACTGAATGTGCCAGCCACAGGAATCAGGTTGATGGAATAAACAGTTCAGATGGATTTTTATTAAGAACTTATTCCTGTAAAATTCGCAATATTCTCACCTCCCATTATAGTTTATGGCTCAGGTCCTGCCCTGCATTGGGATGGCTTTTCCATTATTCCAGGAGCCCTAACACTAACCGGTTAAGCCAGTAACGAGAAGAGGGAATACTCCGTCCCCAACTGCTAATACAGGGAACATAAAAAGAAGCCTCAACCTCCTTAAGTGCACCCCCTACAGAACATCTATGGTCCTCAAAAAATTAGAAATTTCAGGCTGCTCAGTCTTAGGCTGGGGATGGATGCATGGCTCAGGGTTTGGGAACAAAGTGGAACCTCAAACTTAGCACTGAGAGGATGCATCTACACAAGATGTTTAAAACTAAACTAATTAGCTGTGCAGTAAATGTCATGTGTCTACACGTGCACCTCTGTGAGGCTGGAGTGAACTAATTTACTCCTCAGCAAGATAGTATTTGGAATCAATCAGGTGATAAATAAAAGTACTATCCTGCTGCAGAATAAATTAGTTATAAATGCAAGCATTATCTGAAATTAGTTGTAAATACAAATACTGTCCTGCTGCAGAGTAAAAAAACTCCACAGCAGCACACATATAGATGCTGCCCCAGCTGGCTGGGGCACGAGGGTGCTTCAGTGTAGGGCTGCCTGCTGGCAAAACCCACGTTGAAGCATCTTCATGCCTCAGTGAGCCGCTCCACAGCACATTGAGCTGAGGGGAGCAGGCCTGGGCTGGCAGGCTGATCCCTTGGGCCCCCTTCCAGCCAGTGCTGCTCCAACGCAGCTCAACCTGCTGCAGTCTTGGGCACGCATCAAGACACGTGCCTGGGAGCAATAAACTCCAGAATTTATCCAAGCACATTAATATGCACGTGTAGATGCATCCAGAGAGTATTTAAAATAGAGTATTCCATAGCCATCTAGCATTCTTATTCATCCTTTCGATCGTACCTTTCTTGAATTTTTTCAGGCCTTCAAACTCCCTTTGAAGCTGTTCAGTTATTTAACATTTTCTATCTTATGGTGCTATATGCACCACATCATCCAGTTCCACCTGTCCCATGAGCCTCTGTTTCCAAGAGAAGCTGTGCAAGGTCAGACCACAAAGGGCTGCAGCATGAGCCAACTCTTCTTCCTTCTTCAGGCTTATCAGAGAACACTAATGTAGGAGGATCATTCACATACCACAGCCCTTCCCAGTCTGGCTATGCATCAGGCACATGGGGCAGTTTTACTTGGCAGCAGTATAAGCCAGTCGCGAACCAATTTGTTAGCTGAGCACAATAGAGGTTCTCAACCGGGAATGCTGCCTCATTCAAAGTAGTTGTGGAGGGGTGTCCTGACTGAAAAGTTTGAGAACCACTGATTTAGGGCAACATGTTATGTGAATATATATTATCATATATATGACCAGCTAGAAATACATTTAAACAAATTAGCTATAATGGAATATTTGCCGGTAGTACCTGCAATATTTTAATTCTTAAAGCTACCATAAACAGCAAATAATGTCATCATTACTTCCTTATTCACAATTTAACATTCAATCTTACTCAGATATATTACTAATCCCAGTGCATAAATTGCTTTATCAGACCGAAATGATTTTCAGAGAATCAGTCAATATTAACTAAGGCATTCTAGTAATTACCCAGGAGATGCAGCTTCCATGATGCCAGTGGGAATGCTGCCATTGCTTTCAAAGGGAGCAGAATTGGGGTCATAAATCAAATCAATTGCATATGCTTATATCGCTAGACTTAAACACCCGAGTGTCTCTGCTGTCACTGACTAGCTTTGTTTCTCTTCACAGCTGTATCATCACCATCTTCATTTACAATGAAAACGAACACACTGAGCACAACAGTGCCTAATTCTTACTATCCAGGTAACCGTTTTTTTCCTCTTTGATTCACCCCTTCATATACCACGTTAGAAATTAAAATACATATAATTATTATTCATATTTTATTACACACCCTGCCATAGGAACTTAATACTTTTACCTGTTATTACCAGTTGCTTTCAGTGGCTTTTTGCAGGAAAACTGGGGAACATTTATCAGTCATTTACTGTTCTCTCTCTTTTTACCTTTTCTGCATTGACCGCTTATGATGTATGACAGATCCATTTGTGCCAACTGCAATTTTAGGTGAGAACATTTCCCTTTATCAAAATTTATTGCAGAAGTAATTTAGAAAGTTGTAGTTCTGGGTTATAGAACACAGTGTCTAAGAGACTGGTATCTTATGTTAGGAAGTGGGAGAAGGGTATTCAGCACTGAATATACTGAGAGCAGTCAGTGGACTAGATTCCCACTGTCTTGGAACAAATCAGGTGATAGAACACAGAAAAACAAAACACTGTTTTAACAAGAGGTTTTGTGAGGAAATGTTTATGCATATGATAAGAGTGACACAAAAGAATGTAATTATCCCAGCAATTAAAAGAGGTTCTCAAGACTTTCAGTTTTAACTTTGAACTGACAATGCCATTTTTTTAAAATAACTTTTTCCCTAATTAAACTATGAATGATGTAGAAAGTGAATCAAAATACACTTTTGTCCATCAACCCACTCTTTTTTTACAATACTACATAGATTCTGACATACTTGTCACAGTGACGTTTCAGAGGAAACAGTATTTTGAACAGCAAAATGACAGTATGGCACTTTATAATAAAATGTGGTTTATTATACATCAGATGTCACAAAGAACAAAGTAAAATGGTAGTGTTATGCATTTAAAGTATAAAACATTTCCACCAGGAACTTAGGGAAAGTACAGTTATTTATTCAATACAAAGAAGTGAGTGGAATGGCATTTCTACACTACGATAATAAATCAGCATGAGGTGCTCTTGTATTTGCAGTGCAAAAGTAACAAAATGGTGTTGTGGCTTGTGTGGAGTTAATACCATAGTACTAACCTTAACTCAAATAGAGGTGTTTATAAATAAAGATATAAGAATGCACTCTAGGAAGAGATCTAATTCAAATGTCCTCTAGTGCTGTCCTTACAATGGCTTGTACCTTACAAAGTATATTTGTTCTTCCTCTTCCCTTTTCTGCAAAGCATCATGGATTTGTGCACAATACAGTTCTTCCTACATTGATTTTAAGCTGTAAGCAGAAAAACCAAACAAAAAAACACAAACTAACTTAACAATACCTTAAGGGTAAATTAACTGAAAAGTATAGGAGGCTAAAGCCTAAAAGTGTAATTTCTGCAAAATCCATAAAACAAAGTGGAGAAATAATTAGTAAAAATTATTCTAATATAATATCCAAATAAAAGAACCTGTGCATTTTTGTACTCTGTGTAAATCTGTGAGAATATAGTCACTGTAGTAGTGACCGTAACAATGTAAGAATCTGCATGCAAATGAAATTTACAGAGCCTTTTGACTGCCTGAGATTTTAGATTTCATTGTGTACCTTAGCTGCAGCTCATCCAGTAGGTACCCTTCTGACCTTGTGGGTGGGCAAAGAGAAAAAGCATTGTTATCAGGAGAAAAACTTTGTGATTTGATATCATGATTGTGATAAGCTTAGCTAATGTATTCTCAGATTTTTTTCCAACTACTTGTGGACACGAATAAATGGTAAAAATTACTTGTTAGCTTTTATTGATGAAGAATAATCTTTGACTAAAGAATTATCACACCAGAAGCATGCTGGAGGAAAAAGTCTCCTTTACCAAGACAATAGGGTAGAAGTTCTTGAGTTGGCAGGACATGCAATTGCAATTATAACAATTACAAACTTGTATTTACTCTTCCCAGAACTTCTTCCCATACTGATATTGTAGGGAAAAAAACTTTGTTGCCTTTTATGTTAGAATTGGTATGCTGTTCACACAAAAATGAATTGCCAGACATTGTGTGTGAGAGAGAGAGAGAGAGAGAGAATGTGTGTGTGTGTGTGTGTGTGTACGTACGTACGTACGTGAGGGGTAGGATACAACTGTAAACCAGAGCAGCTTGGCTTAAGGCAGTAGAGCAATCAAGCTAACGGTCTGGCCCAGGCCTTTTAAAAGTAACAGTTAATTTTGCAGTCCAGCTTACAAATGATTTAATGCTTGACTTTTTATGGAACATAATGACTGATCTTTCAGTCCTTACGTGCCCTGTGGGAGGTTTTGGACTGCAGGTCAGGCCTATAGTTGGAACCAATTAAAGTGTTCTACATGACCTACTGGGAGGGCAGAGCCTGTCTGTGATTAGTTGTTTAGTTTTCTTTTTTCAGATCAGTAGCTACTAGAAGGGTCACCATGAATTTATCATTTCCAGCATTTTCTATGGCAAGATCCTTAGAATAGGAACGCAAATTAGGATCTTCCCCACCTGTTGCAAGAAATTACCTGGCAATTAATAGCAGTCTCCTTAAATGAAGCAAAAGGCAACTGTCAAGCTCACTCTCAACTTCCTGGATTCACATGTTTTCATACAATTGTGGGAATCTCACAGTTAACGTAACAACCAAAGTGAAACCCTGTGTGTTTAAATGAGCCCTTTATATCATGGAGTTTTGTGCATCTCAGCTGAGATTCAATATCTATATTGATATACTGGCCTAAAGCAGGCAGGTTTAACAGTACCTGCCTGTTTTTCAGTGTTCTGCACACATTTCAAATTGCAAGGAGAAAGGAAGTAACAAGACAGGAAAAATTACCCAAACCATATAAAATATGACATTGGACTGGGGGCTGTCTACAGGTCCCTTGGTTCAAATTAATGCTAAACAATTATGCCATTTAACAATTCTTGCACAGTACTACTGTACAAAAACAATGGGATTAATAACTGGATAGTTGAATTAAATGAATAATTATAGCAAAGATATTTAAATTAACAGCAATGTGTGCCTACATTAGCTGGAGAGCCTCAACCCTTACAAAAGCAATTGACTGCTAGTGTCTCAGACTCTTTTTCTATAAGCAAAACAAAATGCCATATTAAACTATCCAAGACAGGCATCATAGGGTCTTTTTTTGTAGAAATTTTAAAAAGCTGATTTCCAAACATAGTAGCTGTCCTGAAAGATGAAGCCGAGAGGGGTGGAGGAAGATGCTTGTTCCATTTAGCCTACAATCCAGACAAGCCCACCAGAGTAATGTACTTAGAGGCTTAAGCAGAAGACCCTGCCATGTTATAGGCTTTGCAGGCTGAATAATCCTTAAACATTTCAGAGTTATAAGTTTCATAGTTTGAACAAAAATTACCCTATAACTCAACTGATTAAAATAAAAACAAATCATGCAATCAACTTTCTACACTTTTTTTTGTCTTTTGTGTCTTAGCCGCCTTGTAGTATTCAGGTGCCATTTCAACAGCAACATACTGTAATTACACTTGTATATCGCCTCTCATGCCATGCATCCCAAGGTGCTTTGCAATACAGTTTTGCTGCACATTAGGCAGAAGTAGCCAAATTTAATGAATACAAATGTAAACTTCTCCTTTAGTTTGGATCATGTAACTGAAGTGTCAGAACCATTAGGGAAAATCTATATCTGTGTCAATAAATAACTGTAAATAATTTTAATTTTAGATTTAGGTTTATTAGTCACATCTACTCGCTATCTGCTGAGGACTAGATTAGATATTAGTTGCATAAAAGTAAACTTTAGTGTGACACCAATAACTTGAAGTACTTGATTTCAGTTAAATTAATCTTAATTTATACTGGTATATCTGAAATCAGTATCTAGTCCTTAAGAAGGGTTGTAGCAGTTTTGGAAGATGAGAGAGATCATAGGGACATTCTTTTAAAGACAGAATGGGGATCTCTATGTTATGATAAAATTAACTAAAAATGCGTAAATATTATTGTCACAATCCCCTTTCAGCAAATATTTTTCCAATGTATTAATTTCATTAACCATATTTCATGGTTAGTGTGAAAGAGTATTTTGACCAAATTAAATCACCGCTTCTATTGTTTTAGTTTCAATTAAAACCAAATACTCTTTGGAAAAATGCAAAATCACTGGTTTAGTAAAGAGACTATTTCGTGATGATACTTGATCCTCAGGTGTCAGGGGCTTTTTTCTTCTCAACTGCCAAACAAATTTAAGAAACAAACAAACAAAAAAACATTAAAACAAGAGGAAAATGATACCGTTTCTTTAACCTTGCCCTCTTCCATATAATCAGTGGCTCATCTAGGGAATCAATCTATCAGACCTAAATTGCAAACATAAAATTACCTGTAATTATTAATGTAGTACTGTTGCTTATGCCCTGTTTCCTTTTTCTCCTCCTCTTTTTTTCTCCTGATATGTATCTTCTTAAAAGTGCCAATAAATGGTAAGTTGCCCATTTGCCCCTGAAAGAGATGTGGATGGGGTGGGAGAGCGTGTTTTTCATTCAAATTTAACCAACCCAGTTGGTACTGTTGTGTGTTGGCTTGCATGTCAGTTGGCATATAACATTTCATGCCTAACGCAATGGCCCATAATCTATTGTGAAGTTGTGGGTACTGCAGCATGCTGAATAACCCATTGAGACAGTTTCCTTGAGCAGATGATTCCTTGCATTTGTCGTCTTGTATTTTGTTTTAAAGTGTTGTATCAAATCTACATTTTCATTGCAGTCCTAGCTTAATGACTCATCAAACATTTTGTGCATTTTTTATTTTGCTCACACCAAACATCTGTTCTGAATTCACAGCATAAGATATATAACAGTTCTCTGATCTAAGTCCTATTTCATACCATTGGGACTTGAAGAAGGTTCAAAAAGAGACTTTTATGAAGTTTAGAGTCCAATCCCTTGAGAATTTAAATATTGTTTATAATCAGTTACAGGGTTGTTTTGGGTTTTTTTTAAACAAACAATAATACGGCTTGGGCTGCTCTGCAATGCTTCTATTTTAGAATCGTGGACTTTGCCTCATTCTAGCAATCTTGCAGTCTCCCTGTATAAATTACTACTGGAATTACTCCCTATTAAATTACTTTTTGGCATAGTCCTCTTAGACAGAAGTAGTATTAGTTGTTGGCACTGTTAGAAATCACAAATGTAGAAATCAATGTGTTTTATACTTTTATTCAGTGAGTGGAAGTGTCCTGGTATATTATGTAGTGTTCTCTTCCTAGATGAAACCCACACGATGGTCAGTGATACAAGCAGCTTGGTCCAGTCGCACACCTACAAGAAGCGAGACCCAGTAGATGTGCCATACCAGACAGGACAGCTTCATCCAGCCATCCGTGTGGCTGACTTGTTGCAGCATATCACCCAGATGAAATGTGCGGAGGGCTATGGTTTTAAAGAAGAATATGAAGTAAGCATATCATCTACTGGCTTAATTATTATGCTTTCTGTAGTGTCAACTTTCACCTTGCTGCTACCTACATGCCAAAAGCAGAAAAATACATACTTCACGCAGACAGACACTTAAAGAACACCTCCTTTCAAAAAAGCACTGGCAGCATGTTAAGGCCTGTAAGTCAGAATGAGGGGTAAGATTCAAGAATGCTGTTTTTAAATCTGTGTCTAATTTTAATTAGCCATGGATGTATTGTTTCAGAAACCTGCAGTGACCTGCAACGTTTTTTGTTTTTGTTTTTTAACTGCTGGATAAAGTCGAATTTCTAAGTGTGACATCATACATTGGCCATTGGTAGTTATGTTGTGACATGAAATGATATTTGAAATAAAAGTTCTATGAGCAACACTCCCTGGAATACCTGATTTTACCACGTAGCATGTAAATCTTATATCAGGAGAGTCTGTGAGGTTTTAAACTGGCCTGATCTGCAGTGCATGAACCTTTAGCCACCAGCCTCAGGCAATATTTAATCCTCATTATTTTTCACATGTACCTCTTTTTTTTTCTTTCCTTTATTTGAGTTATATTTCCTTATTTCATGCTACAGTGACCTGTTCCTCCTTGTTATCATCTCCTTAGTCTTAAATGTCATGACTAGCACAGGCTTTTTTAAAAGGCTGCAGGAATACAGCACATCGCCAGGCTCTGGAAGTGCCTGCAATGCTGCCTCAATGCTCTCTGTAAAATGAGTTAGTGGCTGCCTGCAGACGTTAAGAAAACAAAACAAAATGTGCTTTACCGGAAGATGCAGCATGTTACTTCGACCCAGCTCTGCAGCATCTATTTAGATTGGGTGCTGCAGTGGGGCTTTTTGATGCTTTTAGTCAAATCTGATTCAATCAGCTATTAGATAAAAGAACCAAAAAAAGGCTCCACTAAAGCACCCAATGTATACAGATGTTGGGTGAGCCAGTCCAGCTAACACATTGACACTTCTGGGCATGCATTAAGCTTGGCACAGGAGTGCACAGAATTTAAAGTAAATCAATTGTGGGGGGGTTAACATCTGCAAGAAGCGCATTTGTCCAAAACTTATTGAAAAATGCAAAACAAAACAACTTACTTTCCCATTCAAAGTGAAGCATTACAAATACCAGTGTTAAGGTTAACTAGAAAGCAAGGGAACTGTACTACCATGTTTCAAATCATGGGGAATTGACTGAGCAGAGATTATGCAATTTAGACTCCCTCCAAGTCCTTTAGATGCTCTTTTGTTCCATAATTTAACAGTTAGGGCATAGTGTCACAGGATGGGGTCCCTAAAGATGGCCATGATCTCCAAAGGCCCCTTGACTGTGCCAATTTGGCCCAATGGGCACCCTCAGTTCTCGCCCACCACATCTTTGATGGAAATATAAAAATAGGGAGGCTGCCTTTAAGTCCTCCTGGACACGGTTTGATGGGCTCTCTGAACCCCATGCGTTCCCAGACCCCTTGTGGGTCCTGTTTTCATGATGGGTGTTGTGGGGGCACCCTAACCTTATGAGCTATATGCGTGGCCGCAATTGCCCCTTTACCATGCCCCAAGCCTCGCAGATGGCATTGATGTTGTTTGGTCTGGGCCTTGGTATAAATTGGTCCCCTTGTCCTCTCTGGGCTCTCCACAGCCCTGTCTCTGCACCTCAGTGGTGCCAGGGTCAGTGCACCCCAAATGCCGCGCTCTCTCTGGTGCCGGGGTCGGTGCACTGCTGTGGGCCCCCATTGAGGCCTCCTTCCCCAAATAGCCTCACCCAAACCACTGGTCTTATAAAACTACAACCAAAACTTAAGCCCCTGGGCTATAACATAATGCAAACTGTGTAAGGTGTGCTCTACCCCTTTACATACTAGGAGCAGAACTTAGTCAGGCCTCTTGCTGTCACTTACTCTACATGGGCTCCTTCCCCCTTGGCCACCGGCTGAGAACTGCCCTCCCTAGCTCCAGCCTGGGGTTTATATGGGCCCAGGGCCCTGCCCCTTCTGGCCAGGTACAGGTGCAGACTAATTTCCTCATTAGCTGGTTGCCATGGCAACCTGCACCTGGGCTCCTGTGTAGCTCTTTGGGCTCTCTCCAGGCAGCTCCTGCTCTTCTAGGAACAGGGCCCTGCGACACATAGAAATACACCTCATCCTGCATTTTGAGGACAATTTAAAGGACTGAGTCTGAACACCTTGATTTGTGTGAGTCATGCTTATTTATGTGATTAGTCTGATAAAATGACATAGGGGGTGACTAAAGTGACTAAAGCTACTCACGTAATTAAGTTTCAACAGGGTTGAGTTGGAAAGTCTGGTAGCATTAAAAATATTAATTCCGTGGTGGAAATTCCATATAGCTTGGACATTTTATTGTCACAGAAGCGTATGAGGATTCATGTGATAATCTGTATTGGGTGTTCAGGTAGCATGCACTGAATAAAGAACCCGTATGGTCTGGTAATTCCACACACAAGTTTTGAAGTTATGATAAATTTCAAAATATTTTATGACCATTTTAATACACAAATTATGGTCCCACCTGTATAGTTCCAGGCACCCTGGGTAGCGCCCCACACTACAGCACACACTGGAGGGAGCTGCCCAGTGTTCCTTACCACCTACTCCAAGAGCAGATGGGCACAGAGGAGCACAATGATGTAGGGAAACTTTGTCTCTCTCTTCTTACTAACCCAGCTAGAAGAACAGAGCTGATTCAAAGGGAGAAAGTAAGCTACAACCTGCAAAGCTGTTTCACTATCACACCTCCCTGAAGGCAAGGAAAGATTCCCCTTCATGGTAGTTCCTGGTGCATGTGTTGTTGTGTACCACCCCCACAGATTCAATCTAGCCTTTTGTGAATTTGGTACTTTGCATACCAGGTTTAGAAACTTTTAATGTCTGACTAATATATTTGTCTTACAAGCTGTTAGAGCCTTTTCTGAGTGAAAGCATATTTGCCTATGTAATGCACGCTTCTGCAAATAGGGAATGATAATGGATTTTATCATTTTTTTGTCATACAAGTGTGTGTTTACAAGAATCTAAATTCACTGATCTTTTTTGATGACTAGATGACCTCTGGAGGTCTCTTTCAGCCCCACTTTCGTATGTTTCTGAGATTAGACCTTATTGAAGATAGTGCTGTAGGCTCCTTCCTTACCAAGCTACTGATGTTAATTTTTTTTTCCAAAATACAAATTCAATTCATTTACATAAGGAACTAATAATTTGACAGTTTTCATTTCTTAAGCTGATTTACACCAGTATGTTTCCAGTTTTCCTTATATTCCTGCTGTTTCAAAATGACAGAATTGAAACTTTTGTCTTTGGAAAGTGTTTTCCCATAAGCCGTATATAATAATTGTAAATCTAATGGAAACCTAACCATTCATTTATGAAGAGTTCCATAAAACAGTTGGGGAGCAGTGGGCAGGGGAGTGGAACTTGAAACATTGTAGCACTGTTTGGAAAAATTCCATTTCCATATGGAAATAAGTTATGATAAGAATAGACAAAATAAACTATATCTGTGGATTTTTTCCCCCATTGAACTGTTACTCTTGCTGTTCTATATGCAATGAAAAACAGCCAATATGTTCAAGGGCTGCTGAGATTGAGAATCGCTCTTTAATCTGTTTTCAGACTGACACCTTCCTCTGTACCGAGGTTGGTCTAAGCTGTAGAGGGATTTGTTACAGATAAAATATCAAAAATACAACTGTCCAAATGAAAAGGAAGCAATATTTTGGCTGGGGATTTGTTTTGAATGAAGTTTCATAGATGAGTTTTGGCCTAACAAGACAGCAGGATTATATTCTCTCACCAGGGAAACAATTTGATTCCAAAAACATTCTTACAGGACTCACAATAAAAATAAATATTTTGAATTGAATGGAAAATAAAGAAGCACATTACCAGTTAGTAATTTGTCCAGGAGAATAAAAGGATGCAAAGCACTTACTGACAGTCTGTGTTTTGAAATGATACTCAGTAATTAAGGTCACAGTTCAGTAAAATAGTTTAGCATATACACATATGTGTATTATTAATTTCTGGATGAAATCAGAAAAATCATTTCTGACTAAAGGCTCTCTGGTGCCTACTTATTTTGGGTTCAGTCTCGCAAGGTTTTGAGTGCTCCTGAGAGACTCCAAGCCTCCTTAAATCCCAAAAGGCTGGAGGACACTCAGCATTTTGCAGGACAGAATCTCTTAATCCCAATCCTGTGAAGTTCCTGCCACCCACCCAATTGACCACGATCTTGTAGCAGCTTGCAGGATTGGGGTTTTTAGAATTCTTGATAGGGGACAAAAATGCTTCAACAACACAGTCTTGCTAAAGCCAATGGTGAAACTCCCATCTACTTCACTGATGCGGAACCAGGCTCTGAATCTTTAATACTAAGTTTTGTAGCCTCTTATTTTGCAACTACCCATGCCTATACAAAGCTGACACAGAAAATGTCTTTAATAGCACATCTGTAGCAGCTGACATCACACATACATTTTATAAGCTGCAGACTCAAATGTGCACATTGGTTTATGGGTTAGTGGAGTGTAAATAATTATAACAGGTTGTTTAGCTATTTTTCAGCTCAGAAATATTTCCAGATAACCAAATCCACAGCAGATCTTTGACCATCTTCTCAATCCTCCTGCCATACCTTAAAATAAATAAATATAATTAAATTAAAAAGGTATATAGCTTTGTTTGGTCCCAGCAGTATGAGACAGATATAGAATACATGGATCTGGTTTCCTATACGCCTACTCCACCAGTGCTTTTATTAGAGCGGTTTCGCAGTTCTCAAGTGTAAGAGGAATATTATTGACCCTGGAGGAATATCTGATTCTTATTCTGATGCTTGCAGTTTCATCATTTTTACTACTTAGTTCTTCTCCACTTTACAATAACAAATGATGGATAGTGGAAGTGGTGAGAGTGAAAGTGATCTCTGTAGGTTATGCGCGCACACACACACACACACACACACACACACACACACACACACACACACACACACACA
>NW_017728992.1:91720666-91745571 GCF_001723915.1 Gavialis gangeticus | reverse complement strand
ACACACACACACACACACACACACACCTGCTTTTAGATTTCATAGTTTACTGATGCTTCACACTTGCATAGTATCTTTTATAGGAAATTGTCAAAGTGGTAGACACATTAGACCACATGGATCACTGCAAAGTATTGAACACGTAGTTACTGGAGCCTAGCATCCCAACAACATAGAAACTTAAAGCCTGCTTCATCACAAAGTTGTCACCATTTGAAATAAATTCTCTTTAAACCCTTTTTGTAAACAGTTGATGCAAGTTGTTTCCTTACCAAATTAAGCATAATCAGCATAAACAGGCTTAAATAGATTTCAGGGTGTTCACACAGTTTAGGCTAGTTTACCTAAATTGATTTAGAAACACACCTTTAATTAAGCTAGTACAAAGCCTTAGAAAATCAATACCACATTATGTTCTATGATGGGCTTTAGTGAGCTTCCATTATCTAAAAGCCCTTTGAAAAGCCAAGGCTAATAATTGTGATCTTTTTAAAGTCACTCTAGTTTCTGCCATAAATGGTATCAGGAAATAAATTGATAAAAATCTCTGTGTGTAGCTTTACTTCTAAAGCCAGAGCTACACCCCTTTTTGTACCAACTTTACTATTTCTGGCAGGGGAGTTATTTTACATTGATACAATTAATTTGGTACAATCGCTAGTTTGGATCCAGTTATGTCATGTAAAGATTTACCAGTTTCCAGTGCAACTGCTTTTATGCTAGGGATTTAATTAGGTCACTTGTATGACTTTAAATCAACACAGTTAAAGCAATAACAGTAATGTATGTACAAGCCCAAGAGGCTTATTGTGGTTAAGAATATCCAGCATATTTAGCAAAAATGTTATTAACATGTTATCTTTAGCATCAGTTATTACCTAGGGTTGACAAGGCAATGATATTTAAAATGTGTTATTTTGTTATGGTCAACCCTAGATGTCCCCTTTGCAGTACTAAGTTCTAACATGATTGCCCTGTAACAAAAAAGAAGCAGCAGATTTGGAGAAAGTTTAGAAATGGGCACTGAGAATGATTATGATTAACTTCCATATGTAAGGAGATTTAAAGATATAAAGATTTGGGACTGTTTACCTTCAGAAGGAGGCATGGATATGAAAATTATACAAGAAATGAATGTAAAGAATAGGTGGTAGAAAGTTTCTGGTCACCTTTTTACATAAGAAATAATCGCACCTTTTTACATTACAGAAATGTTCAGGTAAATTGGAAGATATCAAATTCAGATTCACAAGATACAGAAGTTAGAAAATGCTTTTTCACTCAATGTCCAGTTTTCTTGTGGAACTCACAAGATATTACTGAGGCCACAAAAGTTTCAAAGAAGAATTACAGAGGTCTAGGTTTTAGCCATGTTGGTCTAAGGACATAAGCAGACAAGGTTCTTTGGGTAAATCTGATATCTTTTATTAGACCAACTAAATAGTTGGAAACTTTTTTCCTAGCAAGCTTTTGGATTTAAAGAAAGAAGAATTAAACATTTGTGAGGGTAACAAAAATATCCAACATTATAGCAGGACAGGAAGTATTTTTTTAAAATAAAACCAAGACAAGTTAAAAATCTTTAAGCTTCAGGAGATAACCCCATTTCCACGGGAAACTTTCTCTTCAGGCCATGTTATCATGTAACTTGGTACTGTAGACTTTCTCTTCTGAAGCATCTACACAGGTCACTGTTGAAAAATTAACAGAAAGAATACAGAACTACAGATCCTAGTCTTACGCATTATCACAAAACCTGGGGGTTTGTTTACACCGTGACAAAACATGTCTGGCATAAATGCTCCTCTCACTCCTGCTGATCAGCTCCAAATCTAAAAATATATTGGCTAGGTCATTATACTGGAGGCTGAGGAACAGCTATAGCGGGATACCCCCGAGCAACCTCACCAGCCTGTTCCTGGGTTAAGAGCATAGAAGTGGAAGCAGATAGGTGGGGCATGTCTATGGGTGTCCATGCAATGACATGCTGCCACCCCAGCAGAAACATATCTTGTGTTTCTCTTAAATATTAGAGCTTACAAATAGGACTACTTTCTTTCCCAATCTTTTTATCATTCCCTTCCAGGCAAATTTTTCTTTCTCTTTGTTCTCTGTTGGAACACACCTGTTGCCAGCATGCATTTTTAAAGTGCTGTACATCTAGGACTCTCTGAAATCCTGAAAACAAGAGGAAAAATAAGTATTTTTTGTTGTTATTGTTGTTAAGCTCATATAGCCATTGAAAGGACCCAGCTGGTACCATTTTTCTACATGCGGTCATTATGACAGAAACAGCCTCCGTCTCACCTCCAAGCTGCACACTCTTAGCATAGCTTTTTCCCACAAGTTTTAGTTCATGTTCTGCAGCACCAGCTGAGTCAGTCAATTGCCACAATCAGTTCAGGTTATTTTCTATCCCACGGGATGCAATTTACAAACAAAACAAAAAAACACTGGAACATTGGGTGGGAACAGGGAGTTTGGGTAGCACTGCGAATACATTAAGAACAGCAGCAGAAGCTGCATCTTCCAGTGTCTGAAGAGGCCATCTGGGGGGTTTTTTCACTTGCTTTCTCCCCCTTTTTTATTATGGTGATGACAAAAATAATCCATAAGAAAAGTATGTAGATGGGTGTAAAATAGTGGGAATTTGTCTCATTGTGCAAATCGTACCAGAAAGTGCAGGAAATATTTATCTTTGAAAACCATTGCTTGGATTTTTAATCTGTGTGGTTTAGTTTCTATATTATTAACATTTTATTAATATTATTAACCTAATAAGTTAAGGTGTGGATAAATAGATATTTTTCCAGCTTTGTACTTATCATATTATTTTTGTGGAATTACTCACCTGCTTTAGCTGAGTTTTTCTTTTCCTTTAATTCGTGTGAATCATGAAGCATGTTGTCTAACAGCCTTTTTTTTTAAAATCTCTGACTCTCTGAGACAAGGTGTATGTTTGAAGCTTATAATAGCATAAAATATCAGATTATTTTTTCCACAGCTACAGCTACAGCTACAGCAGAACAAGCCCTATTGCAGACACAAGGTATGGTGGTATAAGGGTGTTCTATATGGCAACAGCTGATCTAGACATAAGCACCATTATACTGTGTCCATACCTGAGCTGGTCAGAAATATTCCAGCGAAACTTTTGTTTCATTGGACAGTGCCAATTCACTGAGGCCAAAATGTCTCTTTCAATTTTCATGGAACCAAACCTACCTGAATTCCTGGTGGACTGCCCCAAGGCTGCAGACCCAAAACTTCCAGGGTCTGTGGATTTGCAGTGACACCAAAGTCTCCTGAGTCTTAGAATCTAAAGGCAGTCTACGTGGCAGGTCTCTCTCAGAGCTGGGGTCCCTGGGATTTTTGTAGCACCAGTGAAAATAAGAACTATCTTATGGGAACTTTGACCTTGTGGACAAAACCCAAAGACCAAATTTCTCAGAAATCAAAACCCCTGCTTTTGTCCAGCACTGATCCACACAAGAGTCGTCGTACTGCTTTAACTGTACCCATATAGTTAAATCAGTACAACTTTGCAGTGTAGACAAGGCCTAATTCTTGTTCAATTTTTAATGTTTTAATGACTGCCCACAGCAGAGTAGGTTGTTTCCAACATTTGGGGTGCAATAAAAATCTGTTATCCACAAGTTTCAATTTAAATGTAGTTGATAAGAATTTGTTTTATCCAGTTTGTTTTCAGTTCAGGGATCGAACAGTCCTTCATCTTGCTGAATTTCGATCATCTTTGCAGCCAACTTTGTGTTCAGTGCACATAGCAGGACAGATTTTGCTAACTTCATATGTATTTTCTTTTGTAAACAGTATTCATGGGTGTGTGTATGCATGTGCATGCAAGCAGTGATGAGCACTTCCAAGTTCTCCATATCCTGTGCATTATTCATAACACATTGCTTGCCATGGTCCCCTGCTTAACTGTTCCCTCCCCTCACATATTTTTTCTGCTACAATTTAAGAAAAGCTTATATGAATATACCTGCAGCTTCCTTCTCCTGATTTCTATATAAGCAGTTTTCATAAGAATTATTTTTAAGAGCGAGTTGTATGTCTAGACAAGTCACTGGCATCATTACTTATCTATGTCCCTGCCCTGGAGAGTTTCCTGCCCAGGGAATCCAGTTCTAGCCTTTTCAAGGTGTTCTCTGTCTCTCTCTGATTATGTAAGTGATCAGGGATAAATGCCTGCATCTTTAGGGCTTCTTTCAAACAGGGCTGTCTCCTGCCTCCAGTGTTGTGACATGAGTACCTTTTCATTTAGTCACACTGTATTACTATTCACCCAGGTTTTGTACCAGCAGAAGACACCTCCAGTTCTTCTTAACTGAGTGGCTTCAGTGCTCTCAACAAATGGAGAATCTTTAAATGTAAGGTTGCTCACTGATAACATTTAGTGTTTTCCAGTTTTTTTCTTAATCCAGTTTTATCAGGACTGGGTCTCCTTGTTAAGATGCTAAATGCTTTAGGCTGTAATCTGATGCTCAGAGGTGAAAGCCTGGTATCTCTTAAATTTAGCTGCCCTCCTCCTCACCTTCTTTGAAGCAGGGTCACTTAGAATTAAGATTTACCGGCAAGATTGACAGTGCTAATCCACTCCTCTACTGCATAAAAGTCCTGAAATGCCAATCTTGACTGATAAATCTGGATACAGAACGGAGTTGTGTAGCATCCCTAGAGGCTATTTTAATTAATTCTCATTCCTGAAATGACTTTGGTGGATGTGCTGTGTAGTATTCATTAGAATCTTACTGCATGCATGAGGAAGTGCTGGCATTTATGGGATGCTTTTTCTCAGTTGTTGCTGTTTTTAACAACAGAAGCAGTGTGTTGTCTGTTACTGATCTCAAAGTTATCAATCTCTTATGCTGATATACTCACAACTTAGTCCTTTTGGGTACGTGCAAATGTTTACTGCACCTAATCTATGAAATGCGGCTTACTTTAAGCCATGTGATTGTAGATAGGGAATGGTTTGTACACATGTTTGCAAGTGCTGGGAGGTGTGCCAGGAACCCAGTGTCAGTAATTTGAGTAAAGGGGGTGGGTAGGATCAAGGCAGGCTAGCAGGTCCATTTGGTTGGGTGTTGGGATCAGGGAGGGGGCTCAGGTCTGTGGGAAGGCAGTGGGGGTTAATGGGTCTGTGCGGGGAATAGTCCATCCACAGGTGGGAGGAATGTAGGGATAAAAAATAGCCTCATCAGGGGAGGGGTGGAGGTAAAAAGAGGACAGCCTCAGGGCTGGGGAGACAGGCTGAGCTTTCCTAGCCTTGGGACTACCCTCCAAACTTGTGCAGGCATTCACTAAATCAGGCTAATCTGTTCCCCATTTAACTTAGTTCACCTCCTCAGATGAACCAACTTAAATCAGGCTGGCCATTTTTTGCCTGATTTAACCTCCCCGGACATCTGTGCAGATCAACACTAAATATAACATCTGCATGTACCCACAGTATTTGGGTATAGCTGGTCTCACATGTAAAATCCAGCTGGTATAATTTGCCTCAGGTTCTTCTGCTTTCTCCCCCATTCGGTTATTAATCTGTTTTAAGTACCTGAGTGGTAGCATTTCACCTGTCACTGATTTTTTTTGGACATGTTTTTACCCCTGTGCTCTGTTAAAAACATGAATTGGGTTTTTTTTCTCTTATGTCTTCCTTTATTTCTGTCAAGCAGCGTCAGCAACATTCAAAATTGGTTTTAGTCTTCCTGTCTCATGCTTGAAATTCCCCTAATATAAAATGGTATCTGTGGTCACTTATATTCTTGCAAAGGTCTGCAGAATCATGTTCAATTTCCTCAGGAAGATTTTAGGACCCTTATGATGCTCAACAGTAGGCAACTGAAGACATATTTTCCAAGTGGCATTATGAAAGTTGCTGATGTGTCACTGAGCAGAACTTTTGAAATCCAGTAATTTCATCTAAGTAATTAACATGTGGATGGTATCTTCTGTAGTGGAGAACAAACCTCTTCCTTCTCACTGCTTCTCCAAGCTCTCTAGGTCTACATAGATACAGATATTGGCTTTTATTTCTTTACCTTTAACAAGCACTAAAGACATACCACTTTACTACTTCACTATATTACACTGTTCTTCTCTAGCCTATCTAGTTCTTCCTTTGCATTGGGAAGGAATCAGTCTTCAAACTGGGCTCCATATAATAGCTCCTCTAAAAAATAGCTCTCACATTGGTTCTCTTTAAGCAGGTTGACTTTTATTGAACCACCATTTTATTTGCCTTTCTATGTTTTATTCATTAATATCAAATCCATGATCCATGACTTTGAGACTAGCATAGGCTTTGTATTTACTTAGAAACCTGTGTGTCTTCTAGAACTAATGATTACTATCTTAAGAAATAGAATAATACCATAATATTTATTTTCACTTATGATATGACTCTCCAGGGGAAAAATATGCAGAGCAGCCTTCCCACTCATTATTTCAACGTTTAGGTAAAACTTCATAAATGCTAATGACACACAGCTTTAAATGGAAAAAATGTTTTATGAAAATTGCCGAATGTATGCTCTGTATTTGCACCAGACTGATGTATTAATTATTCAAATAAGGCATTGAATATTTGATTAGAGCCTTTCTTCGCTTCCTGTATTTTTTTTTTAACTGCTGACTTTTCATACTTTTCCCACAGCACCTGCAAAAATGAGTCGGTCCGATTTTATGTTCCCAGCTGAAACATTGTACTTTAACGTGCATGATATTATTCATTACTTCTTACTCTGTGTAAATCTCATCACTTACTTTATATTTTATTATTGCCCTTTAAATGGACATAAAAATCATTCATGTATTTACTCCATTCTAAATTATGCAAATGATCCTAAATGTAATTATAATATATTCATTATTGATTATAAAAATGTCCTCTGTATTTTATATGGATTATATGTATTCACTAGAAATAATTAGGCATTTTAGTCCATTCCCAGTTTCATGACCTAAGCATTACTCCTGGCTGGTTAGAAAGCTAGAGGAATGCATGTTAAATCAAATTACCATAATTTAGCTGTAAAAAGAGCTCTATTTTAGCAGTGCTTTATCTGTTATATATATATATATATATATATATATATATATATCCATATGATACATTTGATTGAAAGAAGTTAAAGTAACCTTGGTAAGTTTGTCATGGTTGACTAGGTATTCTTTTCCACAACCTTGTCACCTTATGTTCCTTTTGAAGCACTATTGTAACTGGCATACGCTATGTATTTTTGCATTTCCTTCCATGCTCGAGCAATCGGAGGTTTTCCAGCATAACACTGTTCCATTAGAAAATTCTGATTCAAAGTAATGGAGATGTTCTGTTGGAAGTTGCAAATCAATTCATTAAAAAAAAAATAGGTGAGAAAATAGGCTGGCTGTCTAGGCTGCCTGCCTACTGATCTAGTTTCCTTTTGGTCTGTCTGATCAGTCCCCCAGCTTCTGCCTATTCCAGCTCCATGAAATGGGCTGTCTGTAGAGCCCAGGAAGCAGCACACTAAGTCAGGTGGGCAGGCAGAGAGGTGATGTGGCCCTAAAACAAGGGAGCATGTTTTGTTTTGAAAACACCATAATGAAAAGGTTTCCAGCTTTCCAAATGAAAGATTTTGGGATTTCTGCCCTGCGAAAATTTTTATTTTTATTTCCAGCCCAATTTAGGCCAGAAAAGAGCCTGAAAATTCAACATTTTTTGTAGGACAGAAATTTCTAGCCAACTCTAGTGAAATGATAAAATAATTACCAGAGATTAGTCCAACTACACATTGATATCAAAACTCAATCATTTTGAAATATTCTGACCTAGAACTTAATTAAGAGTGATTAAGGAAAGTAGTTAAGTATGGGCTTGGGTCCCACTGACATGCTTCCATAAATAAGGATTCTTCCCTAAATTCAGATTTCTTATATAACCCATGGAAAGCTTCTACCATTGCTCTAACTGAACAGAGCCTAAAGGCCTTTGTATGCTGTGACCCCAAATTAACTCCTTTTATAGGAGCAAGAGAGGCTGAGTTCCTAGCTATCATTGGGTTCTATTCTATGTAGTTTTATTAACTACAGTGCAGTTATATCCACTGCAAATAAAGATTTAGACCTGATACACTGTATTTAATCATATTCTTGACCTGTGGAGAAAAAATAGAATATGAATATGTACATGGGCAACTGTTACTTGGCTATCTCCCGACTTTTGAGTTCTTTCAAATCTTTCCAATTTTAATAGCATCTCTGTAACAGTTACAAAGAGAAACTGTTTTAAAAGACTGTATATGACAGGGGTGGGCAAAATACGGCCTGCGGGCTAGATCTAGCCCACGAGGTGATTCTATCCAGCTGACAGGGCCCCTAAAAAATTTAGAAAACTAATATTTATCTGCCCTTGGTTCCTGTCAAAAATGGGAACCAAGGGCAGTAGGACCCAGGGAAGCCCAGCGGGCTCCCACAACAGCAGGGCCCACCTGGCCTCACCCCCCCAGCTGGAAGCCCCAGCAGGGGCTTCTGGTCTGGGGGCACATGGCTGCTTTGCATCAGAACCTCAGGTAAGGCGGGGGAAGGGCAGGGGAAGACCCCAGGTAGGGAAGGACCCCGGGGAAAAGTGGCCCCGGGGAAAAGCTGAGCGCAGGGGGAGAAAGCAGCCCCTCCCCCGCCCCATGGCTGGCACTCCCTGCTGCAGCTGCTCGCAGCCCACATGGGGCTGTCTGGAGCAGGCACAGGCAGCCCCGCACAGGCTGCAAGTGGCTGCAGCGCAAGGCGCTGGCCAAGGGACAAGCAAGGGGTCACTTTTCCCCATGCTCAGCACCAGCTTCTTCTCTGCTGGCAAGCAGGGGGTCGGGGCTGTGTGCTGCCCCCCCCATACCATAGGGCTGGGAGGCACGGGGAGTGAGTGGGAGGGGAGCCAGTGGGAGCATGGGGCCCGCACTGATGTCCCAGGGCCAGTGCCTGTGGGGCCCAGAGAAGGTGGGGCAGGACCAGGGGGTCCCAGCTGGCAGGGGCTCTGTGGAGCCCCTGCCAGCCTGTGCCTCACTTTGGGCCTCACTGCTGCTGGTCTTGGGACATGGAACCAATGTCCCAATGTCTTGGGACCAAAGGCATTGAGATATTGGTCCCAAGATGCTGACCAGGGGACAGGGCACCTGTTAAGGAGCCGGGTTACCCATGTAGCCCTCGACAGCCTGCCAAAACTGGGTAAGCGGCCCTCAACCCGAAATAATTGCTCACCTCTGGTATATGAGGTAGAAAGAAGTTTGAGTCTCTTAATGCTAAATTATGGCCAGGTTTACACTGTTATGCAGTAGGGAGGAAAAAATAAGTCATTTCCTAAAAGTATGGGAAACAACTTTCCCTATCTAACATAGGGAGAAGAAACAGCCATGAGTGTTCCGCCATACTTACTGGTTTGCTCTTCTGACCTCTTTTCTGGCCTCTTTTCAAGAGTATTTCTTATTGTTTCTAAGCACAGCTTCAGGCAATAGTTTTCTTTCAGAATGTCTCTTACAGTTCACTGGGGGTGGTGCACCTCCTGTGCTTGGCACAGTGACACAGTATTGAGTATTAGCAGTTTCTAAACTTGGAAAACTAATCTGAACCCTTGCAATATTTTTAATTGAGTAGGACTATGGGGACCCTTTATCAGTCAAGTCAGTAATAAAAATATTGTATACCAACCCTTGGTTCATCTCAGTGCTGCAGCAGTTAAAATGGAATCTCTTCAGCATATTTTTTCACTTATTTATTTATATCTTTCTTATTTAGCTCTCAAAGTCATCTTGGCCCCTCTGTGTTTCTTAGAAGCAGAAGCATCAAAATACCAATGTACCAGGCATGCAAATCACCCTCTCTGGTATATGTCTGGCAAGCTTAAAAACAGAAACATTAAAATGCAGACAAATTATTTAT
Organism: Gavialis gangeticus; assembly: GCF_001723915.1. Taxonomy (NCBI): domain Eukaryota; kingdom Metazoa; phylum Chordata; order Crocodylia; family Gavialidae; genus Gavialis; species Gavialis gangeticus. Next base: position 91,735,644 of record NW_017728992.1, on the reverse strand, counting down.
GATTGGCACAAATACGAAAGCCTGATTGAAAAACAGTTATTAAAATATTTTACACAACCAAAGGTCCCATGAAGTTTAACTAAGCCTTTTGATACAAGTACTTAAACACCATAGGGTCTGGTGCACAGCATAACACAGAAAGGCATTTATGGATGAGTTAAAATAGATGCCTAAACATATGGCATTGATTAACATAAAGTAAGCCTAAAAATCAAGAAGTATATAGCATTAGCTAATACAGTATAGTCTCCTTGCCCTCAATTCAGCAAGGTGCTTAAACATAATTCTACTTCTAAGCACATTGAATCCATAGGAATATTTAGTATTTGATGCTTAAATATTTTACTGAATCAAAAGGCATGAGTTCCAACATGTAAGACAACATAATTTTTTCTATTTGGCTCTATTTATGCATTCAGAGAAAACACTTACAAATTGGCGATTCACTTATATTTCCACATGAGAAATGGTGAGATAGAAGCAAACTTCTAATTTCATATAAGATGGACTAAAAATCAGAAGCCCAGTCCTGCAGTTCTTACTCTAACATTACTCTAGAACTCTCACTGATTTTAAATATTTAACTGAGAACCACAAGTTCTGTACCCAAATGAACAGGAAGGAGAACTGAGTGACTCAGAATTTACAGGAAAATGTTACAGTGCAGAGCTCTCTACGAGTTTTATGCCCTTTCAAGATTCTTCTGAATCCAAAATTGACTTTCAAGTTCAGACAGCCTTTTTATTTGAGAGAGAGCAAATTACAACCATTCTTCTCACTATTGTGGGCACTGGCAGACATGGGGGAAAAAACGTATTTTATTGAAAGCAACAGCGCATTAGTTTGACTCGACTCTGCAGCGTCTGTATAGATTGGACACTTCAGCAGGGCTTTTTGGAGCTTTTATCTAAAGCTAATTCAATCACCTATTAAATAAAACCACCAAAAAAGCCCCACCAAAGCACCTGATCTGTACAGACATTGGAAAAGCCAAGTTCAGCTAACATAATGTCTCTTCTGAGCATGTGATAAGCTTGGTGTTGGAGCGCACTGAATTTAAAGTAAAACACTTCTGGGGTTTTTTCCTACATTTGCAAGTAGCCTGTGATACTGGTACTGACCTTCAGAGAGCTGTCTGAGCATGGATAAAATATTTAGTTTACTGAAGCTGTGTTTATGGATTCACTTATATTTTGTTATCTGCTATGGGCTATATTCTCTAGTATTTTTTCTGTGCTGTATCACTCTGATAGTACACATCAGCAACAAACCTGGCTTAATGCACTGCCGAAGGATCTCCCTGAGTAGTAAAATCCTTGGGTGACAGAACCAACATGGCAGCTCCAGCACCAATCTTCTAGCCCCCAGTGCATAGAGTATAACTGGGAAAATAGGCTTTGTTGAACCTGATTGCTGACCTCCCTAATATCCCAGTTAGGCTGCCCTGAGTGTTTAGACACACAGAAGTTTTATGCTGGTATAATCAGCACTTACATTGGTATAAACTAGAAATGGGCACATAGCAAACACTACTTCACTGGTGTAACTTACTCAAATCTGGTGTAAAATTACACAGGTACAAACTACAGTGATGTAAGTTTAGAGCAGGCTTGTCCAACATACGGCCCACAGGCCGCCATGCAGCCTGCCAAGCCATTTTCTGAGGCCCGTGGTGCTGTGATGGGAAACAAAAGTAAACACTGTTTACTTTTGTTCCCACCCCTTGTCCCTCCCCCAACTCCTCAGCAGCTTCCTAATGGCTGGGGAAGGGACAAGGTTCCCACATGCACCGCATCAGCTTGACATTGCCGACGCGGTGCGTGTGGGAAGAGGAGTAGCCATGTGCCACTCAGGACAGGATGAGCCCAGCCGAAGCAGCAGAGGCTCAGCTGCACTTTCCTCCTACCTGTGCTGGTCAGTCCAGAGTGGCACATGGCTCCGCCACCACTTCTCCTGGCTGGTGCCAACCCAGGCGGGTCTGTCCCATCTGGAGCGGCATGTAGCTGAAGCTGGCTTCCCACGTGCTGCTGAGGATGGGAGGACCCCAGCCGGGTCAGCACCGGCCAGAAAAAGTGGTGTTGGAGCCATGTGCCGGTTGGGACTGACCACTGCAAGCAGGGGGAAAACGCAGCTCAGCCCCCGCTGCTCTGGCTGGCCTCGTCCTGTCCCGAGTGGCACACGGCTTTGCCGCCGCTTCTGCTGGCCGGTGCAGACCTGGCTGGGCTCCTTTTGTCCCCAGCAGCACATGGGAAGCCAGCTTCAGCTGCATGCTGCTCTGGATGGGACAGACCCGCCTGGGTCGGCACCAGCCAGCAGAAGTGGTGGCAGAGCCATGTGCAGCTCGGGACTGGCCAGTGCAGGTAGGGGGAAAGTGCAGCTGAGCCCCTGCTGCTCCAGCTGGGCTCATCCTGAGGTTCATTTAATGTTTGTAAAATGCTTGGAGAGCCCCACATAGATGCACTGCATAGAAATGCAAAATATATTTTGACTTATTTGGTTGGCACCTTGGGTTGAGATTCTCAAAGCTGAGTCAAAAGGCCAACTTCCATTAAAATGAATGGGATTTAGAGGGCTCCAGATCTTTTATGACAACTTTGTAACATGCCTATCTACCCCTTTTTGCAAATCTCAGCCATAGTTTGGAAGCTCAGCCAAAAAATATAAGAGCTTCTGAACATAAAAGCATAAAAAGTGCCATGCTTCGTCAGCCCCATGGTCCATCTAGCTCAGTATCCTGTCCCAAACAGTGGCAGAGGTGGATGCTATAGAGGGAGAGTTTTGAACTGGTTAGACCCATTTCATTGTCACTTCCTGCAACTTCATTGGTATCAAAGGTCATGTGACATCACTTCCTGATGTGATACCACTTCCTGTGAGGTCTTTGAATATGGCTCGCCGGCTCACTGGGTGATAAAAAGTTCATGATCTGGCCCCACATTCAAAAAGGTTGGACACCCCTGGTTTAGAGCTATGTCAGGGGAGCCATAGGCAGACAGATGTATTGCTCCCTTGCTACTAAGTAATAGTGCCTGCTACATGTAGCAATAGATGGTTGGTCCATTCTGGATCCCAGTGTAACTAAGAAAAGCAATATAGTTTACATTTGTGTTTTGTCTTGGCTTATTCTATTGTCTTATTACAAAGATGGAATAAAATACACGAATGTTTCTCTGTACACACAGCAAGTGGATGTTTGATGTAGAAAGGAGCTGTTTCTGTGTACCAGTATTTGCTTTTGTTGGTCCAGCCTCGCTTTAATTTATAAAGAACATAGATAGTTACCTGACATTAGGGGTGTGTGAATCGGGCCCTATTTGATTCGGATTCAGATTCAGCCCAAATCAGGGACAGTGATTCGATTTGTTGATTCAGATCACTGTCCCCAATTTGATTTGGCTGAATCTGAATCTGAAGATTCGAAGCTGATTCAGAGAATCAGCGATTCAGACATAGACACAGCTTTAAAAAAATGTTCTACATACATCAAAGTACCAGTGTGGCTTGTGAACACTGTGAATACTGGGGTGGATGGAGCATCCCACAGGAGTGCGGGGGGGCCCTCCACATGCTCAGTGGCAAACCTGGAAGTGGACTGGAAATATTCCAGTCCACCAGGGAGCACGCAGAGTGCCCTCCCACACCTCCCTAGCTCAGCAGTCGGCCACGGGGGGACCCCCGGGTGCCCCCCCCAGACCCAGGAGGCACCAGTCAGTGAGCCAAGGAGGTGCAGGGGGCCCCCCAGCATGCTCCTCGGCAGACCCAGAAGTGGACTGGAAGTGCTTCTGGTCCACTTCCAGGTCTACTGCTAAGTGTGCTGGGGACCCCCCTCCCCCGCCCACACTTCTGAGGGGTGCTCCATCTGCCCCAGCATCACAGTATTCATGAGCCACCTGCTACCTAGAGGTATGTAGAAAAAATATTTAAATCTGTGTCTATGTCTGAATCTCTCCAAATCTCTCCGAATCAATTCAGAGGGTTCCAATTCAATTCAGAGAAATTAAAGGGTCCTCTGATTCTATTTGGATTCAGAAATTAAGCTGCCGAATCAAATAAGGAACTGAAGCTTTGCACAACTCTGTCTGACATTAGGAAACTCCTGTCTTTGAGTTACTTCAACTTTGACCACTGTGCCTTTGATGCACACTGTCATTAAACTGTGAAACCCAGGGTGGTAATTCCCAAGTTTTTTCCATATCGGGATGATCATTCTGTAAAGCAGGGATGTCCATCACCTGTTCCTAATTGGGTGGGACAATCCCAAAATGAGACCCTCAAGTCCTAGTCCCATGCTGCATGACTCCTGAACAGCATTTGTCCCAGATTTGCAGTGTCATGCAGGGATCTGGGTTTTCCATTCACTGCAGAAAACCACAGGAAGTGGCGGGTTTCCCGTTTCAGGCTGGCAGTGTTCTAGCCTTCTAGGGGCTGCCAGGAGCAGGTTGCAAGGGGTACCCATGTGTATGTGTGTGCCTACACACATGCACATGGCTGGGAATACAGCCAGGCAGCACAGAGATGCAGGGGAGCATGGGGAGGGGTCAGATTGAGGCCCCAGCAGTAAGGGATGGAGTGGAGTAGGGGCATGGGCAAGGGGTGCTACCAGCTGAGGTGGTGCATGAGTCCTGGGGCGGTGAATGGGATGGAGCTACCGGAGGCTCATTCAGGGTATGAGGGAGTGCAGCTTCCTGCTTCTGCATGCATTCCTGGGGCAGAATGGGAGGGGGCACATGCTCCTTCCAGATTTGTGCGTGGGGTGGAGGCAGATGCAGGCTGCCCTTTGCAGGTTTAGGGCTGTCCAGCCTGCTGCCAGCCCCCCAAGAGCCCTGTGCCACCATTGCAAGGTGCCCCCTGATTCTCTGGTAGGGACAGGGGTGGTGGCATGGACTTGTACCCCCCTGCTGCTGCCAGGTGGGCAGGGGGTGCATGACTGGCACAGGGCTCCTAGGGAAAGGCCAGTGGGGTGAGGAGCCCCAAACCTGCAGCAGACAGCCCATATCCACCCTCACTGCTCAGTTTGGCTCTACTCCAACTGTGTTGCTGGTCAGGGGGGTGGGGAGGGGAGAGGCAGGCATGTGTCCCGCATTTCCATTTTGAAAAGGTGGTCACCCTACTGGGAGGGGTTAAGTTGCAGCCCACGGACTCCTGCCTGGCTGTTGCTCTTATTTCTCTCACTGCAACAGGTGGTACAGTGCTGTGTTGGGGGTGGGACGGAGGTAGGAGGGAGGGTGTATGTGTGGTGCAGCAGCAGGGCATGCACATGGTACTGCAGTGAGGGGGGATGTGGATGCACAGTTCAGGGAGGGGAGTAGTCCTTGCCATTTGCAGTTTGCCAGCCTGTAGTTCTCCGTGGTGTAGGATGTGGGTGTGCAGCCCAAGGGGCATTCAGCCCCCAGGTGCTTAGAAGTTGTCCAGGCCTGCAAACCCAGCTCTAAACTGATTTCTGTTTAAAAAGCATGTGACTACTGAAAGACCTGGCCTTACCATGTTGAGCATGGTGAGTTGTACCTTATTCTCCAGTTAATCTCACTTCCATGAACTGGATAATTTAATGGAATCACGCCCTAATGGAACCAGTGAGCCCTTTCTTACCTTTGAAAGAACCCAAAGCACAGAGTCATTTCACTTCAGAAGTAAGGCACGGGTTAGGAACAGGTTCTCAACATCAAGAAAGAGTTCACTTTGTGCTTGGACTAGAGCAGACATTTCAAACTTAAGCAAATGTAATATCTTACTGCTTAGCTAGTCAAGTTATACAGTTTTTTTTTACAGCCCAGCTTTTCATTGTCTTCTTCTTTTTAATATCACTAGCTCACATTCTACTGCATGATGATGGCAACTATACAGTAATGACAGTAGGCAGAACAAATAAAAATGGTTGGGTCCAAGTGAAAGTTTAAGAATCACTCATGGTCTTTATAAATTAAAGTGAATGTGGCCAGAGGTTGGTATATTTTCACTGTACATCTGTAGTTCCAACATATAAAATGAGAAAAATAAACGGGATAAGCCATCTAAAGTATTACAGTTTTCAGCAAGGTTTTATTGTTTGAAGATTAGTTCTTTTTGCTTGTTTCTGATTAGGACTTTGTTACTTCTTTAAGCCATTCTTTCAAAATATATCATTGTCATGGTAAATTGATTTTTTGCATTATTTGAGGTGCAGAGAGAGCACAGCTGGGAAGAAAATAGCTTTCCTGTTGACATAAGTAAAAGCATGTTGTCTTTTAGTTCAGGTACACTTCAGCATAGAACACTTTTTCAGTGGCACACATATCTTACAAGGGAATGAGGGGCTAGATCTTATCAAACACTAGCAGTGCTTTATATCAGCATATCAGCACTTTGAACAATGTGAATGACATTCCCAGTTACAGAATTCATCAGCTACCTACTCAGTATTTGCATTCACCTAACCCACTTCTCAGGTACAAAGATGCACCTAATAATACTACTTTCCCACAGGATATGAACTCAAGACCCTTCCTAGCTGCTGAAACTTTCCCTTCCACTACATTCCCTCCCTTCCCCTCTCAGCTGGTTGATTACCCAACCAAACATTCATAGTCCCAAATCAGTAGCAGCACAATAAAAACATTGATATAGTATTGTAAAAAACCAAAATAATAATTATTTTTTTATCTGATCTGATATTGTACAGTGCAATATTCCGCATACCCATATCATAAAGTTATTTCTGAGTGTTTAAATGGAACATCAGGAAGTTGCTAGCCATAACAGTCTGAAGTCAGGTAGAAGGCAGGGTAGATTTTCACCTTTACAGACTAAATCAGAGATATATAGCATAAACTTTCGTAAGCAGGAGGTTTAGTTCATCAGGTGCTATAAAGGGACTACAGGAAGAAGAGCTGCTAAGTAGAAAGCAGTGATTAAAATAAAAAGGGTTGGAAAGTGGGGTGGAAAAGTGGGGGCATACTGAAAAGGCCAAGGTGGGTAGGAGAGAGTGAAAAACAAAAAAAGTTAACCCACTGGGCTTATAAAAGCTATATAGGGTTTATAAACCCACATGGGTTTTATAGCAGCTAATTCAGGTAATGGGATAAGAATCCATAGTCTTGGTTTAGACCATATTTAGCTCAATCCAATCTCTGGATGATTTCTTGTTCTGCAATTTCCCCTTTCAAGTTTATTTTTAAAGTGTTGTTGTCTAAGAACAGCCACTCTGAGGTCAGAAATGGGAAGTCCAGGGAGGTCAAAGTGTGCTGCATCAATATGCTTCTTGTGCTTATGAAGGTATATGTGCGTGTGTGTGTATATATACAGATATAGAAATATATAGATATATATAGATATATAAGCTTGGTGGCACCAAACTGACCAGCACCACGAACAAAAGGGACTTGGGGATAATAACAGACCACAGTATGAATATGAGCCACAGTGTGACACTGTAACCAGCAGGGAAAATAATACTCTGGCATGCATCAATCGATGCATCTCCAGCAAAACCAAGGAAGTGATTCTTCTGCTCTACTCAGCACTGGTTAGACCGCAGATGGAATACTGTGTCCAATTCTGGGTGCCACACTTCAACAAGCTCATGGTAAAACTTGAGAGAGTCCAAAGAAGGGCTACCCGTATGATCAGAGACCTGCACAGCAAGCCATACAAGGAAAGGCTGAGAGATCTGGAACTCTTCAGCCTGAAAAAGCAATGGTTAAGAGGGGACTTGGTAGCAGCTTACCACTACATCAGGGCATACATCAAGGGCTCAGTGAACAACTGTCTACTAGGGCACCCGAGGGGAAAACTAGGAGTAATGGCCACAAACTCTTGGAAGACCATTTCAGGCTCAACATTAGGAAAAACTTCTTCACAGTTAGAGTGTCCAAACTGTGGAATAGGCTCCCTCCAGAGGTGGTGAAATCACCTACCCTGGAAATCTTCTAAAGGAGACTGGACAGTCACCTTGCTGGGGTCACCTGACCCCAGTTATCTTTCCTGCCTGGTGCAGGAGGCTAGGCCCGATGATCTTCTGAACTCCCTTCCAGCCTTACAATCTATGAATATATTTTATTAGACCAACTTGGAGGTGGGTTGATGTTTCTAGCAAGCTTTCCTAATAGGTTTTCATGTCTAGATTTCTACCAAAACTCATACTAGTATCAGACCAAAAATGTGCTTGTGTACAAATCAATACACATAAGAAGTGTAGACACCAGCTCTGATGACTACAATGAAATTTCTAAGAATTATGGCTCATATTTCCAGGTGACCACCATCCATTATCAGAAAGCAGAACCATACTTAATTTGTTAGTGTGATCTTTCCACATTTTCCTTTTTCTATGGAAAATGCTTAGTGTATCTATGGACAGGTTTCTATGGACAGATATCTATGAACAGGTGTCCTGGGAGAAAATTAAGAAGAAGGCACAATTTAAGATGCAACTGCATGGGACAGAAAAGGCAATAAAAAGGAATTCTTTATGCTTGTCAAGAGGAAGACCAAAGAAGCCGTAGGAGTACAGAAGGCAATCTAGTTGCAGATGATTCAGAGAAAGTTAATGTATTTACTCCCTTTTTTACTTCATTCTTCAAAAATAGGGGCAGATACTAGATGATGAATGCAGTTGGCAGCACAGGAGTCAAACAACCTAGAGTTGTGGTAGAACAGGTTAAGGATTATTTAGAGAAGCTAGATGGGATGGACTTTAAGGTACTGAAGATGCTGGCTGGGTAATTTCAGAGCCTTTAGCTATCGTCTTTGAGACCTCATGGAGGTCAGATGAGGTTCCAGATGATTGGAAAAGGATAGATATAGTGGCCATCTTTAAGAAGGGGAAGAAGGAGCATCCAAGGAGTTACAGACCAGTCAGTCTGATCTCAATACCTGGAAATATCATGGGGTAGGTCTTGGGTCTCAAAGAATCTGTTGTGAAATAGCTAGAGGAGACCAAGGTGATCAGGAAAAGCCAACCATGGATTCACAAAAAAAGTAATGCCTGACTGACCTTATGTCCGTCTATAAGATGGCCGGCTCTGTGGATGTGAGGAGAACAGTGAATGTGATATACCTTGACTTCAGCAAAGCTTTTGACACTGAATTTATCATTAACAAGCTAGGCAAATACAGACCAGATGAAAGTACTAGTTGGATCATTACACTCAACTTATCAATGACAGAGTCTAATTGGGAGGAGGTATCAAGTGGGGTTCCCTAAGGGGTTTGTCCTTGGTCCAGTATTATTTAATATCTTCATTAAAGATTTGGATGATGGGATCAAGGACACACTTAGCAAAGTTGCAGATGACACCAAGTTGTGTGGAGTTGCAGGCACTCAAGAGCAATGATAGGCAAAATGGCACATCTGGCTGGCAGCCAGACTCCATTTCCCAGCAGCCCCTGCCCAAGGCATGCAGGCAGCAGATCACAGTTCTGCCTCAACTCTGGACTAAGCTCCTAGTGCCGCAAGATCCAGGCCTCAGAGCAGTTCCCTACCCAGCCATATGGCCTGCCAGTGCTGCTGGGGCTAGTCTCCATGGAAACCCTGGGCCCATGCTGTCATGGCCCTGCCACTGCTGGAGTCTCCATGGAAACCAGCCACAGCAGCACAGGCAGGGTCTTCTGGGAAATGGAGTCTGCTACAGGGTTGATCTGGCTCACAGGCTGGACTTTGCCCACCTCTGCCCTAGAGTGTAGGGCCAGGATCCAGAATGACCTGGATAGAATGGGAAAATGGTGTGGAATTAATCAGATGAGGTTCAGCAAAAAGAAGTGGAAAATTTTGCACTTGGATAGAATTAGTGCCTGTACAAATACAGATGGGGGAATAACTGACTAGGCTGTAGTACTTCAGAAAAAGGCCTGCAGGTTACAGTAGACCATCAGGTACATATAAGCCAACAGTGTACTCTTGTTGCAAAAAAGACCAACAGCGTACTTGGTGGTATTAACAGGAGTGTCTCTTGCAAACAAAGGAAAGTGATTCTTTTACTCTGTTCAGTAGGGCTGTGCGAAGCTTTGGTCACTGATTCAATTCGGCGGAGATTTGGCCCAATTCGGCGGCCGAATCTGTGAATGCAGATCAAATCAGGAGACCCTTTAATCTCTCCTAATCGAATTGGAATGTTCTGAATCAATTCGGACAGATTCGATGATTTAAACATAAACACAGCTTTAAATGTTTTCCCCACATACCTCAAGGTACCAGGCGGTTCATGAATGCTGAGATGCTGGGGCAGATGGAGCGTCCCACGGGAACACTGGGGGTCCCCAGCACACTTGGCTGCAGACCGGAAAGTGAACCAGAAGCACTTCCAGTCCACTTCTAGGTCCGCAGCAGAGCACGTGAGGGACTCCCCATCCCTCAGCTTGGTGACTAGTGCCTCCTGGGTCTGGGGGGGCACCCGGGTTCGTCCTGCAGCCGATTGCCGAGCCAGGGGGGTTGGGGGGAGTCCCCCGCGCACTCAGTGGCGTACCTGGAAGTAGACCAGAAGTACTTCCAGTCCACTTCTGGGTCCGCTGCTGAGCATGCAGGGCCCCCCACTCCCTGCACTCCTGTGGGACATTCCATCTGCCCCACCACTGCAGCATTCACAAGCTTCATCTGCTACCTCAAGATATGTAGAAAAAACTTTTAAAACTGTGTATGGCCAAATCGCTGATTCTCCCAGTCAGCATCAAATCTTCAGATTCGGCAGAATTGAATCAGGACAGTGATCCAAATCAACGAATCGAATCACTGTCCCTGATTCGGGCCGAATCCAAATCCGAATCGAATATGGCCTGTTTCGCACACCCCTAGTGTTCAGCACTGGTAAGGCCTCACCTGGAGTACTGTGTCCAGTTTGGGTCCACTCTTATGCTACCTTTAGCCCATAGGTATTTAAAGAAAACTTGGCTAATCCTTTAGGTACCTCAAGTTTTTCAGTTCCTCTACTGGTAAAGTTCTGTAATAGGCACCTAAGTTTCTGCTGCTATGCTCAGGTGCTGAGTAGCTTAGCACTGTCAGGACTTATCTCACACCTAACCTCCACAAAATAGGTGTTCTCCAGTATGCATTATAGGCAGGGACCTGATCTGGTAAACATTCTCAGAGTATTATCCATCCACACAAAAAACATGGGGAAAAGGGTGAAGGTGCCACCTTTTTACCTAAAGTCACAGTGGATAGGCCATTGACCCCTCATGTCAGAGACTGGGATTCAATTCCTTTGCTTAAGGAGATTTTAAATTATATTTCCCAAAGTTTCTTTATCATCTAGTCATAGGGTATGCTACAGCAGAGCAGACTCTGTTTGAAATATTCTAGATTGAAAGCATTTTCACTCAATTTAAGTCAGGGTCCTAACAGACTGAGCCAGGGCCATGGCCAGGATGCTCAGTGGATCCATACAAGAGCCAGGGACTCATAGAAGTACAGCAGTGAAACTGTCAAGAATGGCCATTTAACTGAGCGGCTGCAGGATCCAGGGAGCCTATTTCATGCCAGAACTGTGGGTTTCACGTTTTCCAAAATTGAGTTTTCTTGGAATGACTCTTGGGAGATTTCAGAAGCTATTAGTTGTGGTTCAGTTTAGTTCAAAACCAAATTTAAAACATGTGAGCTTACTTATGAAATAAAAATCCTGATTTTCAGACAACTAGCAAGCTAGTAGAGTAGAGACCCCTAAAACACAGTTTGAAAAGACTGACACTTCCTCAACGATGGAAGTCATGGTGCCTAACTCTAGAAAAATCTTCATATTTTTGAATCTTGAATAGAGATAAGCACTCCATGCAGCTCAGACTTAAGAACCTAAGTCCTACAAAGCACTACTATGGGCTACTCCTGGCTGCTCCCCACTCCAACACACTGGCTTCTGCAAATCATATTCTTAGACCATGTCTATACTTCCTCCCTGCTGAGCCCAGGACCACTCCCAAAAAAACCCCTGTTCATTTGCTCCTACTCTGTGCATGCTCCATTAGACTACAGTTAGGGTGATGTTTATAGTTAGAACAGACTAATTATGTGCCTCAGTCTAGGAAGAGCTTGACACCAGTGCTGGGACACGTACTGGGGACTTAGCCTTGGGTATACACCATATTCCCATGTTTCTCCTGCTAAAATTTGGCCTATTAAGGCTAGGTTTTTAATATGCGGTTGTTAATAGAATCTGATTAATGTGGACATTATTAGCTTATTTTAAACCATCCATATTTGGTTTAATAAGAAACAGATGCCTGGGACCTTTATATTGTCTTGTAAAGGAAATATTTATATAGACCCAGTTTTTAAGAAGTGTAGTTTTATGAAGGGATACAGAGAATAAAGGAAGGCATCTGCTGTTGGTAGTTTGCATCAATTAATCTAACTTGTGTACGCTGTTCTAATGAAAGGAAATGTAGAATAAAAATGTAGAGCTGTAATGTACATAAATCTTGAAATGTCCAGGGAGAGCTGATAAATTGCTATATGTTGCTCAGTTTATGCAAAATAGAAAATGAAGAAGCAGATTCTGAAAAACAAAATTATACATAAAGTCGTTAAGCCTCAGTCTTCATTACTGAAGAATTGCTTTGCTATTCAGCAAGAGCAGACTGAACACAGGGTCTGTCAAGGTGACTTGTTAATAGGGCTCTGGAACATCAGAAGAAACACACAGCATAATGTCATGGGTGTGATGTAGCTGCAGACTCCTTGTTATTGCCTTTTTAGTGCTTCAAGCAGCACTGACTACACGTAAGTGAGCTTTTGTACAACTGCCATTTGGCTCTGTAGTTTGTATGTCTGGTCTTTAGATGCTAGTAGAAGAAAAATTGTTTTAAGGAAGCAAATCTGGCTGCGTTAATTGATGTTAAACCCTCTACTTGTCAGCCAGCCATTTATCTCCTGGACCTGTTATCAGAACTTACTTTCATGTTCTGTGGTTAGTATTTATTGTCCTTATAGGCAGAATGCTTTCTTTTGAATCAAGGGGACTTCCATTCCATTTGTCAAGCTATTTTTAAAGAACGTTTTCTGTCAATCTTGGATTATTTCCCTGCAACTTTTCCAGTCATTTTCACCAATGTAAAACAGTGTCAGATTGGTAACAGCACATCTGTCTTACGTCTTTTAAGGCACCCAGAATGCTCTCTTTCATCCCATCACCATCACTACCTGTGGTTTTCCTTTTAGTCAGCCAATATACCTGTTCCACTCCGTTTCTGTAAGGAGAACATATTCTGAACTCTCTCTGATAAACCAACTAATAGTATCAAAATTGGCCACAGGCTGTCACATCTAGCTTTCAAAAGGAGCCATGGCTGTAAACCTATGTAGAAATTATACCCACAAGGGAGAAAGAAAAGGAACTCAGGCAGTAATGATTAGAGCCCTAGGTTATATTAAATATAGTCAATATATGTTAGAAGACCTTGAAGATTCCTTTATCAGATCTTGGAGCAATTCCAGTTGCTTATAGAGGGCTGGAATTGGACATGTAAAATGTCTGTTGTAATGGCATTGGCTTTCTGTTATGAAGCTGTCACTTAAGTGCTTTGTTCTGTTATTGATCTCATGACAAAGTACTGATATCCACAATCTGATGTCAGATCAGTGGTATAGGAAGGTTTTTGAAGTGGCAGATCTTGTTGATGGAATATTAAGCAAGCATGTTTTTTTCCTTTGCTGTTAAAGCGATACAAACTGCTTCTGACTCACCAAAGCTCAGACTGAGACAGTTCCAACTGTCTATGACCACCCTCTTGTCCAGTTATGCTTTTGAATAAATTGTGCATGAGGGATAGGAAACAAGGAACATTTTTTCTTAAACCATTTGTTAAAAATATGGATCATGCTTAAATATTCAAACATTGTCTAACCCTTGTGAAATACTTACCTTAAAAGTATATAAAATAAGATAATCTTAGCTATTTTGAACTCCTTAATAACCTTCTCTCAACCAGAGAAAAGCAAAGAAAGAACAAAGACAAACCAAAGCACTAACCTTGACTAATACTATAGTCAAGTTCCCTTTGATTATACAAGGAAGAGTAACGCACATTGGGAAATTAAAGTGAAGCAATAAACTATGGAGCTGTTTGAGCTGGAGTAAACTGCACCCAGGTGCAGCACCTACATGTGCGCCAGGGACAGCAGCAATTTGAGCTGGGGCAGAACAGGACTGGGCTGGCAGGGGCCATGGGGAGTCAGCCCTGGGCTCTGGGTGGCAACACTGGGGCATGGGGCTGCTGACTCTACAGAGCCATGTGGCTAGCCAGCAGGCAGGAGTCTGGCCCCTGCCTGGTCACCATATACATGTGCATTTCAGCACAGTTAATTACTCTGCCATAAGATAGTATTGTTCCCAACAGAACTATCTAACAGGGCACTTAATTAATTTACTGCACCCTAATACCAGTGCATGTGTGGATGGTGACACTTTACTGCAAAGCTAATTAGTCTCTCTGCAATAAAGTGCATGTGTAGATGCATCCACTAAGAGCACCAAAGATGCCTCCAAAAACTCATTAACCAACTCATCATCCCACTATTTTAATTGCAGAGGCATCAAGGAGTTTAAATCATTCAGTTTGGGTTCCAGTCTGCATAAACGAATTTCTGCTTGCCATGCATTTTAGTTAAGGGAGTGTCTTTAAACTTAAAGTACAAGTGGCAGAATTACAGGAAAATTTACAAAGTTGTGGGTGTGTATAGACATTCGGGAGATTAGGGATGGTTAGATTTAGTTAAAAATTGCCATCCAATCTAAGGTAAGTTGGGGGTGGGACTAGTGGGGTCTGTGTGGAGGATTGGGGTGGCAAGCAGGATCTGTGGGGGGCTCGGGGGGGTTCAGGAGGGCTAGTGGGGTTCACAGGGGAGGGTGGTGGAGACCAGGAGTATTTGGCAGGATCAGGCAGGGCTGGTGGGGTCTGCGGAGGGTTTTGGTGGGATGGGGGGTGTTCTGTGCCCCTTCCTGGATCATGGGTGTTTTTAGACCCCTCCTGATGAACCTACCCTATCCCCAATCCTACCTGCCCCTCTCCCCCCC
>NW_017728992.1:91714020-91720550 GCF_001723915.1 Gavialis gangeticus | reverse complement strand
AAGAGAGTGCAAGTCTTCTGCTTAGCAGACAACCTACACTAAATGACTAGGCAACACAATAAGCACTTTCCCCCCCCGCAAGCACCAGTAAAACTGGCACTGGGAGCGGCTTTTTTCCTTTTTTATTATAGGAAGAAAAAACCCAGGAATTCTTGCCTCCTTTTTCACATCACATTGTATCATTATATTCAGCCTTAATGACATTTCATTAGGTCTTTGAAACTGTTCCCTGAGGCAAACTTTTATTATTTGTAAAGTAAATCAAACATCACAGTGCTAATCTTTAAGAAAAATATGGGCCAGACCTAGAAATATATTCAAAATCCTCTATCAGAAAATGTTCCAGAATTAGTCATTCCAAAAGAGGTGTTCCAAGGTACCTAAACCAGTTTCCTAGACTCCACATGTCTCTTTTGACATGGCAGTGTGAAGGATAACCCAGAAACCAGGCCCAGATACAGCATGCAGAACTCCAGTGTCTTTTTAGCACAAGGAAAGATGTGGGAAATGAGCAAAGGGAAAGAGAAAACAGGTATAACAATGGAGATAGAGAGGAAGGCATTTTGTTCAGTTGCTCCCAGCTGATGTCTCTGCCGACAAGTTTCCCAACTGCCCAAGCATCTCCAGTGTTCGCAGGCACACCCTGGATAAAAGCATGAGCATTTTCCTGTCTTTTACCGTGTACAATCACTTTATTTGTTTACATGTTATATGTTTGAAAAAGGTAGAAAATATTTGCTTGCAACTGTCCCTAAAACATCCATATCCAGATCCATAAACTTACAACACACCTAACCTTGAATCCTGCCTCATTCTGTATATCTACAATGTGGGAACTGGGAATTTTCATTAAAAACCCAAAAACTCTGCACCATCTTGTAATGATGCACCCTTGGGAGGGGCAATTGAGATGGGTAATTGAATACTGTGGAAAATGAAGCAGGGAAGAAAACAGGAGCTGGGGGAGACTTTTAAATCACAAAACATGTTTCCTGTTCCAAAAAGAACAGACGTGTATGTGATTGCAGTGATTCTTTATGCATTGTGCTCATCAGAGGACATTCCTTGTCAAGGTACAAAAGTACTTGGTATTCAGTAGAGCCTGTGTAGTTTCAGTTTTATTGCTTTATAGACTTATTGTTATCATGAGTGGCTCCCAAGCTCACTGCCTTTCTCTAGAATGTATGAGACTTGATATTCAGAGGCAACACTTTTAATTACGGTCTAAGTAGAATAAAAAAGGGGGATTACTTATGAAAATCCTATGCACGTTACAGCAAAACCGTTGCTCAGATCCCCCAAAAGCATGAAATCTATTTTCATAAGAACTGCTGGAGACTACTCTAAACTTTATGTATACAAATTGAAAGTAATGTATCCTGTATATTAGTTACAGTATAAATGTGCATATTGTACCCAGAGGGTTCTTCCTATAAAAGAGGGATCATAAAATCCCATCCACATACTATATTTATTGTGTTACAGATAAATCTGGAAGATGAATGATGTTAAGTTATTGCAAACTGATGTGCCAGGGAGTATGTTTCTAAATTAGAATTTTAATTGTGCTTCCTTTTACAGTCCTCCTATTAATTCACACTTCGCCTCCTTTTTAAAATCTTCCCTTATAGCAAAGTCTTAGAATGAAAAAAGGATGAAAGTAATAGACTGCTTAAAACTTAAATAAGGTTCTGTGGAAATTACTCTGAAAATCTACAGAAATTAATAAGGAATGACATTCTTATCTATAGAACTTGTAAGCCAACTGATTTATATCCCTACTGTTGAGTCTTAGAGGAGGTACACATCAGAAACTTGATAAGTATATATTTTAGTTTAAAGATTATATAGAAAGGGTATCATTTTTATTTATTTCTATAGTGGTATTGCATCACACTGGCCTCTACAGTAGCTTTTTTATTAAGGAATTTAAGCAAAGGCATTTTCATCAGAAAAGTCCCTTTTATGTCATAATATGAGGATTGCCACTGTGCCCGCCTTTTCCACTGTTAACTAGTTTAGTCACTGACAGCAAAAGAAACCCCCCAATTTGACCAGCTGTTAAGGTTGGCTTGGAGGTTAGTGCTGGTAACCCTAATCCCTGGGTTGCCAGAGCTATGCCAACACAACGGTGGTTCCAGTAGCTGTGAGGGTTAATACTGCCACTGCTCACCTTGCTACTGTACATGGGTTGCTTAGTCCAGGACCACCTGGGTCCAGTCTGAAGACCATATGCTTCATGTCCATGCTCTGAAACATCTTTTTCAGGGTTTTCCTCTGAGACATGTATATCATTCAGGCAAGGGAGAAGGTCACTACAAAAAACAAAGTCTCAGGATAGTCGTTTTCAGTTCAAGAGGGAAATATAGTTTGCTAACTCAGCTCGAACCTGGGAACAAGAGTTTTGTGGGTTGTTTCTAAAGACCCCAGAGATTTTTGTTTTTTTCCATGTTTTCTTCCTACTTGTAACTGGTGTGTAGACTAACGTGAATTCTTGTGACTGGTAAAGATTTCTGTTTTGGAGCTGAAGCAGGAACCTCTGGAATTTTGTATATGCAAAGCCAAGGATCGTGTCTTTTGGACTCAAGCCATGTAAGAATCACTATGCTTATGCATATGAAGAGAGTCTCTGTAGTTGAGGTTATAACCATGACTCTGATTTGAATGCTTTTTTTCCTCCCCTCTCACTCCAAAAGGAAAATGTAAACATTTTCAAGACCGCATGATCAACTATCAGTAGATATAAGAATTTTTACAGAAAATTCCAAGAAATTGAGGGAGTTTCTGAGTAGGCAGTGACAAATTTTATTTGCTATTATTATTGCTTTTTTATTCCATGAACAGACCTCAGTTACAATAACACTACAACTGCTTTATAAACGATAGGTTACATTGATTAGAGAAATTTTTATACTGGCTCCTACCACAGACAGTTTTCAAGAGCAAGCAAAATAATGTGTTTTTAAAAATTTCATTATTTGAAAAATAGACATGATTCTGAGTGATTGAAACCGACAGAGAGAAAAAAAAGCTGATGGCAACTCTCTTCTCTAAAGGCCCCTGTTGTCATCAAATTATTTCACGGAACAAAGTAATGATACTGGCATAAGGTACTGCTTACACAGTACCTTGTGGCTTGGACTGCTGTCAAAAGAAGCTTTCGCTATTCTGGACAAACATTTGGGATGATATCCTGTTTGCGGACAATTCATTTTTAATATTTAAGTCGTGTCAGATCTATTAAAGAAAAATAGGTATTAGATATCTCTGCTCCCTCCTTTAATGTAATGATCTTATGATTTCCCTGCCAGTTACTTGCAGATCCTAAATACTAAAAAGTCAAGTGTCTGAAAGGTTAAAAGCACTCTAACTCTTATACCATGAACATAATTAAAATACTGATCCTCTAGACAAATATGAAATAATGCACATGCTTAAGTTTTGGAGGATCTGAATCAGAACCTTTTCTTAGTCATTTTGAAGACCTGATACATAAAATGAGGGTAAGTGCATGCATTTCCATCATCTGTTCCCTCATAATATAAACTGAATACAACAACTGCCTAAAAAAGTTACACAAAATTGTTTGTTGTACATCCTTGGGAATACATAATGACCAGCCTCAGTACAAGTCCATGATTCATATTTAAGTAAGATTATGCACTTTCTAAGAAACTTCATGTAAACCCTTCCCTCAAGAACTTTACGATTTGTTTTACAACTGAGACACATATATTAACAGCATCACTTTAATAGGGAGATATTCCATTCTTGACAAGAACATAATCACAAATTTAAAAATAAATCTATGGATCAGAGTAAAGGTGGTTTTGTGATTAAATACTTACCAGAGGTGTGTGAAACAGGCTATATTCAGTTTGGATTCAGATTCAGCCCTAATCAGGGACAGCGATTCGATTCGTTAATTCAAATCACTATCCCTGATTTGATCTGGCCTAAGCCGAATCTGAAGCTTAGATGCTAATTTGGAGAGTCAGCAATTTGACCACAGACACAGCTACAAATGTTTTTCTACATAATTTGAGCGCTACAGTGCAAGTTACAGTGCGAGCCATACAGGCGTGACTCGTGAACGCTGTGATGGTGGAGCGGATTGAGTGTCCCACAGGAGCAAAGAGGGGAATGGGGGATGGGACAGGACCACATGCTTGGCAGCAGACCCGGAAGTGGACTGGAAGTGCTTCTGGTCCATTTCCAGGTCTGCTGCCGAGTGCGCTGGGGAGCCCCCCATGCTCCTGTGGGATGCTCCATCTGCCTCACCATCACAGCATTGACGAGCTGCCTGGTACCTTGAGGTATGTAGAAAAAACATTTAAAGCTGTGTCTATGTCTGAATTTCTGAATTGATTTGAAGGGTTTCGATTCAATTCGGAGAGATTAAAGGGTCTCTTGATTCAGTTCGGATTTGGAGATTCAGCCACCGAATTGGGCCAAATGTCTGCTGAATTGAATCAGGGACTGAAGCTTCACACAGCCCTAATACTTACTGCTTGTGCTTGTGAATAATAGTTTGTTTGTTATGCGTGCAGCGTAAGATTTATGATATCCTTAACTTTTCATTTCCTTGCTTGTAAGTGCTTACATTTAGTAAATGATGTGATAGGTAACTGCACTGTTGTCACCTAGCAACCATAACTATTTTTGAAAAAGTCTTTCAGCTTTGGAATAATAGTAATAACTAGTCATGTAACATTCTTTGTCTGTAGATCTCAAAGCACATACAAAGATATGTTAGCTTTGCTGTCCTTGCATTACAGATGGGAAAACCAAAGTAGAATGTGAGTCAGTAAAACAGATTTGAATATTATCCAGGCTACTTGTCTGTTGACTTGAGCCTAGAACTCACATCCCTATTTTCTAGTTCCCTCTCACTATTTTATAAGCCCTTCTTGCAATATTTCTGGCCTTAGGAGTTTCTAATGACAACTTGAAAGATAATTATTAGAAAGACAGCACTTAGAACAGTTATCATGAAGACTGTACTGCAGTTAATTCCTCCTGTATATCACAGCAAATTTAATTCTCAGCAAAAAATTATTTTTTTAGTAGTAACTGCTATAGCATTGGCTTAAAGCAAGCAAAAGCATACTGTTCATCCTCCATGACTGTAATAGATCGTTGACCACTTGATATCATGTTGCTCTCCACAGCAGAGTTGTCCATTGTGAATTCTCTACTAAAAATTTACATTTTGATCACAAGGGCTAAAAGTTAAAAACTGTCATGTTTAAATTGAAATTTTCATTACAGTGCAAGTTAACTTGAAAAGAGCTTTTTTTTCCCCCTACTTGGGAACATCTCCAAGTAGCTTGGGAACCCTAAGCTTTGAACTAGTTGAGTTAGAAAAATATTTCTATAAAAGCTCTTTGAGAATTGCCATCCTCACCTGCAGTCCTCCCCCTCCTCTGTTTTCTAGACATTGCTAGACTGAAGGATGCCTTGGGGCTTATATTCTTGTTGAGGGTCTGCATTTTTTTTTAAATGATAAGAGCCTTATTAAAATGGATAGCTGCTAAGATACCATGTGCAGTTCAGTAGATTGCTGTAGTGCTCTATCTCAGGAGGGCAACATGCTGAAAAAAACACTAGAAAAATTACAGGTATGAAGCTTGTATTTCTCACAAATAAGGAAAGATCTCAGTAGATCACTTGTCTTGAGTTATTTGCTTTTTTCTTTACTTCTAGGACAAATATGATCTCTCCTTCTAATCCACTGTGGATTATCATTCCGTTTCTGTGTCTATAATGGAAGCATATAGGGAATCTAAGAAATTACACTCCAGCTGTCTTTTGCAATTACTGTTTCTTTTTGTGCTCAGGCAGTGTAATACTTCCTTCTTTGTTCCATTTATCTTTTCTATGTGCTCATCAGTGCAGCATCTCAGCACCTCCCAAGAAAGAACTAAGGCAGTTTCAAAATAAATAAACTATATTTTCCCATTTTTTCTGAAGTGGCTGATGAATCATTTTCATTTTTATTTCTTTTTCTTTTTGGACAACAGTAAACTTTTGGGAAGGGAAAACTAAAACCTCCAAGAAAATGACATCTTAGTTTATTTGTAACAGTTCTTTAAAAATGAAGAATAACATAAGTATAAAGCTGTCTAGAAAAAGTGGATGTTGTAAATGTGTATTGGACACAATGGAAATAGAGTATGAAAGCTTATAGCCATCCTCAAGATTCTCAGTGCTATACAAAAAGTAACAAATAATCTCTGTTTGTTGGTGTCACTGAGATAAGCTGACCGTGCTTGTGTTTTAGAAGCAACTGTCCAAATTCTGCTACTGAATAGGAGGATGTAAGTCTACTGAAGTTACTAGAGTTATGCCTGTTTGGCCTGCTGTGCTTCTATCACGTCACTTAAAATGTTCCTAGTAGTTATTTACTATGCTCCCCCTCAGGTCCTCTTCTTCACCTTGCCCCCTGGGCAAGCCTTCCTCCAGCCTTCTCCTGATTGGTGGAGAAGGGAAATGTCCCCACCAGTCAGCCTGAGCCATCCAACTCAAGC
>NW_017728992.1:91713097-91713708 GCF_001723915.1 Gavialis gangeticus | reverse complement strand
CCAAAAAAAAACCTCACACTACCAGAAGGAGCAGCACATTAATTGGACCCAGCTCCGCAGTAACTGTATAGATCAGGCATTTCAGTGGGGCTTTTTGGCGCTTTTATCTAATAGCTGAGTCAATCAGCTGTTAGATAAAAGTACCAAAAAAGCCCCACTGTAGTGCCCAATATCAGCAGACAATTGAAGGCAACTAATGTGCTGCCTTTTCTGGGTATGTGTGGGGCTTGACATGGGAGTATTAGGGCTGTGCAAAGCTACAGTTGCTGATTCTATTTGGCACAGATTCAGCCCAATTTGGTGGCTGAATCTCCAAATCTGAATCAAATCAGGAGACCCTTTAATCTCTCTGAATCAAATCAGAAGCCCCGAATTGATTCGGAGAGACTTGGAAAGAATCAGCGATTCAGATGCTGACACAGCTTTAAACGTTTTTTTTACATACCTCTAGGTACCAGGCGACTCATGAACGCTGTGATGCTGGGGCAGATAGAACGTCCCACAGAAGCATGGAGGGCTCCTCAGTGCGCTCAGCAGGAGACCCAGAAGTGGACCAGAAGCACTTCTGGTCCACTTCCAGGTCCACTGGGGTGTATGCTGCCCCCCCCCCC
>NW_017728992.1:91689985-91712881 GCF_001723915.1 Gavialis gangeticus | reverse complement strand
GCCACGCCTGGTACCTCAAGGTATGTAGAAAAACATTTAAGCTGTGTTTATGTCTATGTCCAAATCGCTGATTCTCTGAATCAGCATCAAAGCTTCAGATTCATCCAAATCAAATAGGGGACAGTGATCCAAAATCAACGAATCAAATTACTCTCCCTGATTCAGGCCAAATCCAAATTGAATAGGGCCCACTTTGCACACCCCTAGGAAGTATGAAAGTTTAAAGTAAAGCGTAATTTTTTTTCATCGGTCTGCAAGCCCTGTTGACGTCTCAAGAGATTAAGACCTTACTGAACTTTTCCTTCTAGTAGTGTGTCTTATGACACTAGTGTGAAGGTGCAGTAGACAAATGGCAATCCATTTTAGAAGCTAACATTACTAAGGATTTGTCAAATCTTTGCAAGAGAAGTTTCATTTGTTTCCCCATCATGGGCTTGGGAGCTTTCCTGTGTGGGGTCTCAGTTCAGCAAAGCACTTGAACGCATGCCCTGGTGCATCCCTCAACTGGGGGTTGGAAGATGTGGTTTAGTGATCATTCAGACAAAAATAGTGAAACATGGTAATGGACTACCCACCTTTATATGAGAATTCTACTTTTTAATTTGGCAATTAAAGATCTTAAACTGAATGTGTCTATTTCAATATTGAATACTGATAGTGATACTACACACATCAAAGAATCGTGGAATGCTGTATTGTTTAAGAACAAAAACCATACACTACAGAAAGTACACAGCCAAACTTGTTTGCTGTGATTGAGCTGAGTGGTAGATTTCATTAATATAAAACAATACTGTTATCATCTTTACTTTTATTATTGTATTAGCTTTATTAACTACAGAACAGAGACTGGGTGAATATTAGATAAGATTGCATGTTTCATAAAATCACATTATTTTTCTCTTTGACAAAACAATAATCTTGGAGGTGTTGTAAATTCTGTTTTTCTTTAATAAAAGGCATGTACATGCTCTTTGAATGCAAATTAAGAAAAATGCAGATGAATGTTAAGAGATGGAATAGCCACCTACCACCAGGTAAATGAAACTTGTAAATCTCTTAATAGCAGATTAGCAACACAGAATCAAATTCTGTTCCCATTCACACTGCTGTAAATATGAATTAATTCTAGTGTTACCAGTGACTTCACAGAGGTGTAAATGTGAGCACAGTTTGGTTAGTGCACATTAAATACTCAATTACACTTGGCATTAAAAGTGCGTAACTTTGGCAAGACTAACTAACTCTTCACATACAAAAATTATTCTTGCTGATATACACTTTATCCTTGTGTCAACCCCCCTTCCCCTTTAAGACATGGAGCTGTAATCATATGCTGTTCAGAGAAGAGGCTGATATCATTATCAGATAAGCAAATTAGTTAAATGATGCTTTAACAAAAAGTATTATGATTAATGCAATGTTTTCTCTTTGCATCTGGGTTTATTTTATACCCTTAAGGTTCCTGTTGGAACATGTTGCATGTCTTAATGTCACTTACTTCCTTTTTTTTTCAATAGAGTTTCTTTGAAGGACAGTCGGCACCATGGGACTCAGCTAAAAAAGATGAGAACAGAATGAAGAATAGATATGGGAATATCATTGCATGTAAGTGTTGACAGTGTAATTGTGCTTCTGTATTCACTTCCTTTCAGCGTCTGATAAGAGTGGCCACTAGTCCCTAGCAGGGAGAACTTACATAGAAATTATAACCCTCTTCCTATTGAAAAAGGGACAGGAAGAAAGCTACAAATGAACTCTGAACCAGCAAAGATAACATTTAAGTTTGGTGACTTTATATTTATGTTTATTTGAATTCTGGAAGCACCTAGGTGCAAAGGCTGTGTTGTGCATGACTCTTTGGTTGTAATGGACAAATTATCCCTTCCACGCATAATGGGCAGCAGGAGAGAAAGTACAACTACACTCATGGCAATTTGATAAATGGGCAATCAAGGGTGCATCATCACTGAAGGAGGGACCTTAGTCGATATCTCTATAGCACAGGAGTGGGCACAGGAGGGTCACACAGGGTCTTACAGGTGAAGGCAAGTAGCTTATTTGAGGTAGTAAGAAAGGCAGATCTAGTGAAGGGGATGCCTTTTGAAAGGAGCAAAATAGCTGAAGTGGCAAAACAGGAATGTAATTTCTGCATCAACCTTTTGAAAGGACAGAAATGGAGCATGATTGTATTTATCAAAGCCAGAAAAAAGATAGGTTGCAGGAGTTAAGATATGAGGTAAGGCTGCATCTTGGATTTATTGCAGGAGAAGAACTGGCAATTTTGAAATAGATCCTGGACGTATGTGTGTTCAGAGGCAGGACAGAGTGAAAAATAATGCCTGGGACTGAGTGAGAGGGAAGCTAGCCATTTGATCCCCTCACTGACGTGGCAGATATAAAGTACTGTTTTGTCAGGGTGAGTAGGAGTTGATATTTTATCCATGGCTACAACTATCTCTTGTACATCATACATAGGTAAATTTTACCATATAAATATGATAAGTAAGTAAGGATGGAGGAAAGAATCAGTAACTGGAGCACTAGAAGAAGACAGTAGCAGAACTACAGGTGGGGTAGCAGGGTACAAGCCCTGGGCACAACCTGGGACAGGTGGTACATTGGAAATGAGGCAGGGGCATCTTCTATCCTCCTTAACCCCCTGCTTCCACTGCATGTTACCTGCAGAGGCTCTGGCAGCCAGGCTAGAAACACAGTCACAGGGTTGGTGTCAGGGGAAGCTGCTGGGGGTGTCAGGGGAGTGGCTGAGGGTGTGCAGGTGTGGCCAGGAGCTAAAGGTTTAACCCTCCCCTCTCCTTTTTTTATCACTGAATTTTGGCTTTTAAATTACCACTCAACATATATTCCAGCAGCTTTTACCATGAAAGAGTAGCTCGCTCTGGGTACAAACTATATCAGTTATGTCTCTGGAAGAGGGAAACCAGAAGGCAGGAAAGAGGAGAGTGCAAGTGGAAATCAGGGAGTGATTGGTTCAGGAAGAGTCGTGTTGAATGATGATGGTCAGACAAAGGAAATCCTGTGCTGAAGACATCAGCAAGAGGGAGTGAAAAAGTGCACAGTTTTTAATGGAGACCTGATCAAGCAGGTGGTCAGTTTGGTGAATGAAAGAGTTGATATCAAGTCTCCAGATTAGGAAATGAGGAAAGAAGAGCAGCAGAAAAAGTGTCCGACAGGTCATCACCATCAAAACTGAAGTCTCCAAGGATGAAGATGAGGAATTGTGATGCAAAGGAGAAGAGAAGTCAGGAATTAAAGTCAGAAAGCATAGTGGTTGAGGAAAGGTCAAGTGATAGAAGTTGACAACAATGACATCTTTGATATTAAATTTCTGATTTTACTGTCATAGCTGAAATGTAAACGAGAAATTTTGGCTGAGGATTCCTGAGAACAGCCTACAGCCCATGACTTTTCCAGCTGTATTTTCATGTTCATAAACTTAGTAGAGATGGTCAGTATTTAAATGGAAAATCTCTAAAAAAAAATGTAGTAATGGTTCAGCAGGTAGCAGTTTTCCCTCTGACTCGTCACAACTGGGCATATGCTGTATAGTATCATAGGGAGGCATTGGCCCTGGAGATAAGACGGGGACAGTATCTCATTTCTGGCAAACTTGAAAGCTCTCAATCTGAAATAGGGGTGTATTTCTAGGGCTGCTGAAAGCACAGAAATTCTGATAATGATTTTTTTCCAATCTGAATCAGAACAAAAAGCCAAAATTTCATTAAAAAAATCATTTTAGGTGAATCAAAACATTACATTTGATAAATTCAGAATGGTTACTTTAGCTGTTCTTTTTTAAAACTGACATTATTCTCATTTTATTTTACACATATTTTATTTTTCATGTTGTACAAATAAAAAACATAAAATAATAGCAAATAATAAATTACAAAAGGAAAAGCTCTTTCAAAAATAAAGAATGTAATATTCTGTTCTAGTAAAAACTATTTTGATTTTAACAAAATTTCCCATTTTGATTTTTTAATCAGATTTTGTTGAAATAGACTTTTTCCTGTAGAAAAATAGTAAATGTGAAAAAATAACCAATTGTACGTGCTTTGTAGGAAAAGAATTAAATAGTGAAAAATCACACATTTTAGAAATTCTGCCTGTTGTCTCCCAAGAGTTTTTGCTCATCTTCTAATAGAAAACACACAGCACCCATCAACTTCAAAATTCCCAGAGATTTCAGCTTGCAGTATTTCCTTCCCAGTAAATTGCATCCCTCTTTATTCCTAATCATACTGCTAAAAAGTCAGCAGCTGGTATATAGCATTTTAAAAGCAAAGCTGCAGAATTTCTTGAACAGTAGCACTATAACACACAGCATTTGTTAGAATTACACTGTAGCACTCAGCCCAAACTCAGACCTCATGGGAAAATGATGTGTATAGTTCACTGATATACCGATGCCTAATGGACATGCGTGTGGATGTTATTAAGGCAGGGTTTTGTGTTATGGCATGATTGCGATGAAAGTGGCTTGATTATTGTATTACAAAACATTTTGGGAGTAAATGGTACTTATTTATAGAGGAGATGGAGTCTGCTAGTGAAAATGGTGAGCATGGTGTAGAACATTAAAGCATTTCCTTGTTTTGAATGTTTATACGGGTGGATTCCTTTAAAGAGTCCTTAAGGGGTTTCTTTTGGGAGAATGTAGCAATTTATCGAGGCTCATATAATTATTATTTAGGGATAACAATACTAATAGTGCAGATATGGCCTGGTTTTCAAGAACAGATTGTTTATCTGCCTCTTCTTCCTTTACAAAATAGAATCTAATCTTGTGACAATAGTTTCACATTTTAGTCGAGGTTTAGCTGCGTCAGCCGTCTCTCTTAATGTCATGTTCTAAGCAGCCTGTCAGTTTGGCTGCCCTCGGTTGGAGTAAGTAGAAGACTAATAGCACTGCATATCTGAGGTAATGAAGTGATGAGTAGCAAAGGGAAAACAAGTGTAAGATATTAGATACACAAATCAATTGCAATTACAAGTAATATTGAAGGCTGTCCAAGAGGGCAAATGTTACTTTGATCGTTCGGATTGCAATTTACTTTTAATACAGCATCAATATTTAGCAAAGGGAAAGTACTGGATGGAGTTGTTATCAATAAAGCATACTGTTTATGTGGCAGTAAGAACTTAGAATACCATGAGTTACAGCAGCCAGCCATTTTAGTAAAGGACAGCATTTTTAAAGCGTCTCCAAGGTGATCCCCACACATTTGTCATACGTTAATTGATTATGGGCAAATACTGTTATGGCTAATTGTCTAATTATTTGGTGTTGAAGGGTGCTGTCCACACAAATAGGGGCATGAGGGAAAATTTGGGGTAAAAATAATTACAAAAATGAACTATTAAAATTAGGACATAGTGACAGAGTGCTTAGGGCATACTGCTCTGACACCAGAAGGTGCAAGTACAAAGCCACACTCTGGCTCTATGACAAAGACTGCCCACCTTTGACTCGGCTGTAAATGGGTGCCTGGTCATTTGGGCTGCGGACTCAAAGGCAGCTGGACAGGATGCTAGTCACAAGGCTCGGGCTCCCTCTTGTGCCATTGGTTATACAGACTGGTGTTCCTTAACTGTTCTAGCCTGGTGGGTTGTTAGGCTGAAGTAGACTTTTAACTTGACTTTTGAAAACGTGTCCCCAGAGTATTGTTAAAATATTAACCTCAGCTATGAAGACATTTCAATAATTTCTGTTTCTATTCTGTATTTAAGATATTAAAGGCATTGCAGATGACTTAGAGACTACTAGTCCTAGGTATATTTTGCAGTGAAACATGTTTTTTAGAAAGTGAGTTTAAGTTAGGGTTTTTCCATCCATTTATCCTCTCTGTTTAAATCCCCCAAGATGCCATTGTCACACTACAGCTTTTAGTCGATACTGCTCTGTAAGGGAATTAAAGGAACAGCAGAAAGCTGCCAGCACAGCGGGAGCATCTCAAAGTAGCAAGCCACATTACATTACCCAAGTGATGGGAATTTAATTGGGTACAAGCATGCCCCAGCCACAATGGAAAGGTGGCTACAGCAACTTGTGAGCTACTTCATCAGCAAGCTAAATGCTGACCACAATCCAATTACCCACACATAATGTATTCCTTCCTTATTAGGTACGGACATCTTTTTATGCTGTTTTCTCATTAAGGACTAAAAGGGTTTTGAAACTGTGAAATGAACCTTTTGTCTGAAAATGGATTTTTGTCTGTATTAGTCATATAGGGGTTATGTGTGGGTTTTCATAATATCCATTTGTTGGTCCCTTATGAATGATCTGTTCTCTACAATTTTTTTCATTCTGGTGCTGCATGAGAAAAGAATATAGATCAAGACTTTCAAAGGAGCAAGATATTTTAGGTGCCCAGCTTAAGATGCTTTTGTAGGGCCTTGTTTTCGGAGAGCAGATGCTTGTTTTTTTCTGAAAATAAGTTCCCTTTAAGGTGTCTGATACTGGGCACCACAGAAGATGGGTCACTCAAAAGTAATTGTAAATAAAATTGCCCACAGACTGGCATAGATAGGGAAAAGGAGGGGGGAGAAGTAAATGCTTATCTCCATATTTACAAAGAAAAACAAATTTCAACAGAAATAATTTTGAAGGTTTAAGTGGCTGATGGTGTGATCAGTGTAAAATTAGGTTTGATATTAAAAAAAAAGGACTAACAATGAAGCAACTAGTTAACAGCAGGCGAAGGGTAAAGTAAAATCTTTAAAAATAGAGAAATTGCCTAAAGGCTATTTAAGAACAAAGTGCTAGAGGCACATATTATTTGTGTCTCTCTTGAATCCAAAACATGTGTGATTAAATATGCACATGCTTTTATTTTTTCCCCTGATTTGATAAAGAATTAATTAATATTTAGAAAATGTGCCCCCAAACCTAAACCATCACCTGGGATTTTCAGGGAGATAGGTATCCAAACACCACTAAAAGTAAATGGGGATCAGACATCCCTCTTCCTGTGGGTCTTATGCAATTTATCCGCATTGCAGACTGGAAGACTAGGTAAGATGCCCATGCCAGATAACAGGAACCAAGGGATATTATGAGGAAGTCTTAGCTAAATACATAAAAAACAAATTTTTAACAGTCTTGTAATGTGAGGCAGCTGTGTGCATAACTGTGAAAACCAGTAGTGTTGCAGGAAATGAAGTAGGTAGAGTTTATGAAATAACAGAGAGGTTGCAAGATGTTTAGAATTGGTCATTAACAGGCTTTATCAGCTGATATGTAGCAAATACCAAAGACATTTATATTGTTATGATATTTTTATGGAAATTTGGAAATCTGAGTGTGGCCTTTGTAGAGATTGAAATGAGTAAATCATACAGTAACTTGTAAATCTCATGTGAATATCATCAATAGAATAGCTGGTTTCACTTGGAGTTTTTTGAAGAAAGTTATATGTGACCTCACAGAGGTCACATATCCAATATGTAGGCAGTCCAACTCTTACTGAGGCCACTAAGAATTCAGCACATTCTGTGAGAATTGGATCAGGTCCAAAAACTATAAAAACAGCAACTGCTTGAAGATTGCAAAGTTGCTAATATATTGGAGGTTTTTTAAGTAAGATAGAGCCTGGGATTTAAAGGCCTGTGAGCCTCACCTCTGTTCTAAAGAAACTGATTAATAGCTTAATTAAATGTAGAATAGTGTAGCAGTTGGATACTTGTAACCTGATAGGGTCAAATAAGTTTGGCTTCTGGAAGGAAAGAATAATGTCTTTGTAAATTGTTAGAGGTCTTTGAAAAAGTTAATAATGAGACTGAAAAGGAAGACCTAGTGATCATAATGGATTTGAATATTTCACAGTCTTTTGAAAAGCTCCCTTCTACAGACTGTTAGTTAAAATAACCAGTGGAAGGAACAAATGTATAAAAATGAGTTTGGTAGTAATCAGCTGTAGGGAAGCCTGGGTTGGAAT
Organism: Gavialis gangeticus; assembly: GCF_001723915.1. Taxonomy (NCBI): domain Eukaryota; kingdom Metazoa; phylum Chordata; order Crocodylia; family Gavialidae; genus Gavialis; species Gavialis gangeticus. Next base: position 91,704,917 of record NW_017728992.1, on the reverse strand, counting down.
TTGGTTTTGCTTTATTTAATGTACTTGGGGTAGCAAGTCTTTAAGGAGAGAGCATAACTGCAACCCATGAGAGCAAGCGCTTTGAAGGAATTCTGACTCACAAGACTATAGTCCTTCCTTGCTCCACTGGTGGGAAGTGGAAGAGAAACAAGGCATTGCCCATTTACTGCCCACTCTCCTACCCTTCCTTTTTCTGTCATTAGCCATAGACAGGAAAAAAATACTGCATATCCAGGTTCTTATTCTCCTTCCCAGACCATAGACTTACAATACAAACAAGTCCTACTGGGTGGTAGGGTTGTGCCCTACTTTCCAAAGGAGTGGCATTATTTTTTTAGATAAGCAACCAACAACAAGAGAGAATCTAGAGGAACTGTAACAGGTACTTAAGCAACCACATCACAGTGACCACCCAATAGAACTAAATACATATAACGCAGGGTATAAAGAAAAATTACCAAATTAAGTGGATCAGCTGTGCAAGGGTGTGTCTTAGCACAGCTAATCTTATCATTTGGGTAAAACAGATGTTAACCATGGTCCCACAGGGTCTGGGTCCCTGATGGTCCTGAGTGTGGCTGGGGCCTAATCACGTAGGACAAGACAGGGAAAGCGAAGGTTTCCTGACTAGCAGAGGCACAGCCAGGGAATCTTCAGGTACACCTCTGCATTTGGGGAAACCCCAGAAATCCCTATTTGCAGAGATGCATCCCAAGTCAGATTCCCTGGGTGTGCATCTCTGCCAACGAGAAAACCCCAGGTTTCCCAAGCTACCCCAGGTTTCTCCATTTGCAGAGATGCAGCTGGGAAATCCAACTTGGGGCGTACTTCTGCAAACAGGGGAACCCAGTCAGGTGCTACCAGGGCTTCAGAGGACTAATACTGCATCCCCTGGGAATGGGCTTTCCCATCGTAAAGCAAACAGGTGTCCACTGCAAAATAACAACACAAATGTATACTGCTTATGTTGTGGCAACAAATTTTGGCCATTTGTGGGGCAACAAGGGATGTCTGTTTGATTGGCCTTTGTGCTGCCATAAGCATGTTTTATGGTGTCATAAGGCCAATGTCTGTTCCAGCCATATTGAGTCAGCCCAGAAGCAGCACTCAGTAATTATAGACAAGTAACTAATTAGCTCACACTGCCAATAAACCAAAGCAATAGAAATGCCCCTTTCTACCACTGCCCAAGCTCATCTATTTCTCCAAGCATTGTTAAACAAACACCTTTTGCAGTATGCTCAAAAGCCATTATATTTGGGCTATTCTCAATCAAAAGCATGAGCAGGTTTCAGATTCATAAGCCCCTTTCAGAGAATGCCCTACTGGCAGCTCCCTGTCTTTTATAACAGGGGAATCCAGCTCAAGCACCTTGCTTGTTGCAGCTGTGACCACATGGCGAGTGAGGTGAGCCAGAGCACAGTTTAACTCTCAGTGATTTGGAAGGACAAGCGATTAGTGAACTGGTGAGATCGTCGATGGCATGGAAGATGTTTGGACCAAATATAGAGGACTTGAATGAAGCAAAATTCATTGAAAATCCATTAGTTGTTATTTGTTTGATGTTGTTTTTTGTTTCTTTCCTTTTCTTGTATATTTAATTAAGGAGCACAGAATTTTACTCAAGGTTAGAAAAATCAATAGAAGATTTTGATTATCACTAGATGCACTGAACAAATGGATCACAGAAAATTCAGCTTGGATAAATGCAAGAGAATACAAAATAGGAACAATAATCTTGACTGCTTACATAAATTGCTAGTCTCTGAATTTGCTGAGTTGTCTGAGGAAAATGCCTAAGGATGTCTTCTAGTATGCAGGATTTGTTTTAAAAAAGAAAGAATAACCAAGTGCACATGGAAGAGCAAAATAAAACTATACAGAAAATATAAATTATTAACCAATAGCCATGTTATGTCAACTGTTAGTTACCTTTCTTTAAGAAAAATATTTCTGAGACTCAGAAAGCCTACCAAAGAACATTGTAGAACTTGCATATGTTGAAGGGAATGCAAAAAAAGGTATTAGTTAGCCCTAAAAAAACAAACACATGGGGGACACCCATTAATAGTTATGAAAAATTATGAAGAATATAATGGGAAAAATAAAAAAGCTTCCTATTTTTCACTCTGTCCCACAATAAAAGGAATAAGGGAATATTCAAGGGTAGAATGTACTCCTGATCTGGAAGTAACTGTAAGTATTGCATTTTTTTACTCAAGAGATCCACCACTTCAGTGTACTCAAAGTCATATTTGCTTACTTTAAGAACGAACAGGATATGTTTACTGGCATGTTTGTACTGGCATGTGCCTTTCCTTTAGATTAAGCCAGTAAGGCTGAGAGGGGGATACTGGTATGTGGGGAGCTCAGTGTCTCCATATGTAGGCTAGGGACAGACATTACACATAAACTGGTTTAAACCTGTAACAGAACAAATGTTCAGTACACATAAACCAGTTTAAAAATGGTTGAAACCGGCTTGAGATAAACCTGCTTGAATGTAGTATCAGATTTAACTGATTTGGGTCAAACTGGTTTAGCAATGTCTGTCCCAGACCCCTTCTTGGTTTAAGTTAAACCAGACTCACCTAGTATCCCAGCATGCTCTCTGGGCTGGGCTTTCTGCTCCACAGCAGAGCTGGCCCCTCTCCTCTGCTCCCTGGCTGGAGCTCTGGCAGAGACTCCAGGTATCTGCCTTTCTTCCGCTGCCCTCCTCCTCCCTTCACCACTTCCTACTAAGCAGGGATTCCCCTCTTCCCCTCTGCCTTACACAGACACCTCTCATGATTAGCTAGCAGGTCACATGCTGGCTATGGTTCATGCTGTGGGAGGCTGGACAAAGGCAGACAGGGCTATATTCACTTAGGACTTTTTGGAGCTAATCAACAGGTATCTGGTAATGTCCTTCTGTTCCTTCCTTGGAAAAAGTTGTTTGAGAAGAGCTTGAACTAATGGAGAGAAGCTTTTGTTTTCTTTGTTTCCTTAATGGGCTTATAAACACTGAGTTAGGAGTGATAAACACTGTGTTATCAACTGCCTGCTAGACTGCTTAGAAAGGAGCAGGCAGGAAACCCCTCCCTAATCAGAGTGTTCTGCTGGGGCCTGACCATGTCTCCTCAACTCAGCCTATCGAAGGGAAGGGAAGGCTGCTGTAGCATGCCCTGGCTTCTGGCCTGAGCCACTGCAGGCATGTACCTGCATTTCTGAGATGTTTGTATGGTTACAAACTGGTTTAGCCTAGCCAGGTTAGACTAACCTGCAAAGATGGAATCAATTCAGGCTCAGGCTTCTTGAATGTCTGTCCCTGGCCATAGTGCCCAGGCTTTTGCACCCTGGAGAGGTCATACCATCTTCACTTTCTCTTTCATATGAGGCTTCTGTTCAGCGAGCTAATGTCTCACTTAGCATAATTCTATTATCTCACAAGACAGACAGATGCCTACTGTTACTAAACTCCTTCTTACCCTGCAGATAAGCAGAGCTAAAAAGGAGCAAGCTGAATTCTGTTCTATTTTAGGCAGTATTCAGGAAATGCCACATTACATTTGTGCAAAGTTAAAAATCAGGGATTTTACAGGCATCAATAAAACTGTAGCATAAAGACTAAGAACTGAGAGAAGTGTCAATATTCTGTAGAATTTGTCTTACTGTTCATGAGGAATAAAACAGAAATCAGCTTGTACCCCTAACACACAAACAGAATTTGTAGGGTTAACAGTTTAATCATAAAACAAACTCACATAATACAGAAATCATTGAGAGAAGTAAATGTGCAATCCGTAATGTCTTATTTGACAGTGTGAGGGGCAAGAGTTTGTTAGAGTGATATCTTTTACTGGACCAACTGCATAGTTAGGATAGAGTGAGGCAAGCTTTTGAATGCAAGATATTCTTCTTTGGGGTCACTTTTCGAGCAGAACATAATTTTATAATTAATAGGTGATACTCATACAATAAAGAAATCTCTGGAACTTTGCACCACTAAAGAGTAATGGTTGTATTTATAACATGATCGCATGATTTTGTGACTTTCAATAGCATTTATAATTATATATGGTAAGGTAATGGCAATCAGATCTTATGCCTTTTATTTTCTTTTTTTATTTTTGGTCCCACTTTGTGGCATAAGATGTTGACTCTGACCAGATGCAAAGTACTAATCTTTTCTGGTGTGATCTGGCAAAGCAAATCCTCAGGTTTTCTTAATGTGAACTATGAAATTTCCAGATTGTAATTTAATTCATCATATGTATGCAAGGTCCATGTTTTAGGGAGGAAATGTGGCTGCAAATCCTTAGCTATTAGGGAATATATTAATGCAGGGGCAGACAAAATACGGACCGTGGGCCAGATCCAGCCCATGGGGCCATTCTGTCTGGCCCACAGCATCCCTAAAAAATTTAGAAAATTAATATTTATCTGCCCCTGGCTGTTTGTCAAAAATGACAGAAGCTAGGGGCAGTAGGACCGAGGGGGAGCCAGTGGCAGAACCAAACACCTGCAGCAGTAAGTCCAGCCCCGCCCCCCCAGCCCAAGTCTCAGCTGACAGCTTCTGCCTAGCAGGGGCTTCTGGAAGTTTCTGGGTTGGGGCTGTTCCTGCCTCCCTCTGTGGAGAGAAATACAGATAAGGAGGTGGGAAGGGAGGCATTGGAGGACCATGGGCAATTGCTTCAGTCCTCAGGGCTGGCCAGGCCAGCTCCTGCAGTCCTGGTGCTGCAGCTGGGAACCACATGGTGTTGGAGGCCGACCGGCAGGTGGGCAGGGAGAGCTAGCAGGCAAATGGCTGTGGCAGGCAGGGGGTAGTGTCAGTGAGTGGGCGTGCAGAGCACAGCAACAGCCAGGCAGAAGCATGGGGCCGCCCCAGGGCCAGTGCTGCCGAGGCCCAGAGCAGGGCAGCAGGAACATGCAGCTGGGCTGCCAGGAGCTCTGTGGAGCTGAGCCGGCTCCCTCCTCTCCCTACTTGAGCAGTGCAGCCCAGTTCCACAGAGCCCCTGGTAGCCTGGACCCTGTGTTCCTGCCACCCTGCTCTGGGCCTCAATGGCACTGGCCTCGGTGCACCAATGTGGGCCTCATGCTCCTGCCCCGTTGTTGCTGTGCTCTGCACACCTGCTCACTGCCCCTTCCCCCCCACCACCCTGCTGTAGCCATTTCCCTGCTCCGCCCCTCCCCTGCCCGCCGCACTGGCACCACATGGTTCCCAACTGCAGTGCCAGGACTGCAGGAGCAGCTGGGATGTGGTGTCAGAGTGGCTGGGTGGGGCAGAGAAGCAGCAAGAGAAGGGCAGCAGTTGCACACAGGGGCAAGTGGCAGCAAGCGGGAGCACAGGGCTCGTGCCTGTGCCCCAGGGCCAGGAGTGGCAAAAGCGTAGAGCCCGGGCTTGCAGGAGCAATGGTGGGGGCTCTGCCTGCCGCGGGGTGGGGCAGGACAGGCTCTTGGCAAACCCTCCCCCTCCACCCAAGCCACAAACCTCCCCAGCCACTCTCCCTCCACACACAGCCCTTCACAAAACCCATATCCACCCACACAGCCACACCTATCCACCCCCGCACAAATCACACACACACACTCCTCCCCCACACCCCACATACTCACAAACCAATACCCACCCACCCTGCCACCCACACCCTTGTACACTATACAAGAATAAGACTTCATTTTAAGCTATTATACTATCACTTCTATTTACACAACACAAACACATGTAAATCAGGACAAAAATATTTTTTGAAATGAAATTAATGAATGTTGTAATTAATGTTTGATTTTTAGAATATAATTTGGTATTTTTGTGCTTCAGAGATGGCAGAACCCCTTGCTGAAAGTAGTAAGTTCAGGGGGCAAGGGGAAGGACCTGTGGTGGCAAAGGTCAGGAGCTAGAGGATGGGACTTCCAGTCCCAAGATGGTGACCGGGGGTGGGGCAGCTGTCAAAGGGCAGGGCTACCCATGTGGCCCTCAATGACTTGCCAAAACTCAGTAAGCAGCCCTCCGCCTGAAATAATTACCCGCCCCTGTATTAATGGGTTCCAAATTTACCCTATCTGCTAGCTCTCACGCAAAAAAGAGGCTGCCTGAGTTAAAATATTAGTTGGGGATTAATGAAGCAAAAAATAAGAGATTTTCAGAGATCCAGCAGAGGTAGATACATGTCTTCTTCAGTTGAAAAAGTATTGAAACAAGTTGCAATATGAAGGAATTATTTTAAAACCGAATTTTTAACCGTCTTGTAATGTGAAGCAGTTGTATGCGTAACTGTAAAAACCAGTAGCGTTAGAGGGAATGAAGTAGGTAGAGTTTATGAAATGAGAGGTTGCAAGATGTTTAGAATTGGTCATTAACAGGCTTTATCAGCTGTTACGTAGCAAATACCAAAGACATTTATATTGTTATGATATTTTTATGGAAATTTGGAAATCTGAGTGTGGCCTGTGTAGAGATTGAAATGAGTAAATCATACAGTAACTTGTAAATCTAGTAAGTGAAAAGAGAGATGGTTTATCAAGCTTATTTCCTAAGTCTTGGTCTCTCTTGTCTCTTCACTAATAAGATAATGGTTTACTACCAGAGGCTATTGTAAAGCCTCTCTAATTTGTGCTCATAGCTGAGAGAACCTTTTGGCATTAACAAAAGGCATTCTTGTTCTGTACTAGATGTTTTTAGTCTCATTTGAATCCAATATCACAAGGAATTTGGGTGTTTAAAAAGTGCAAATTATCATATTTTTACTTGCTTTAAAAAGATTCAGATTTGCATATGTCCTTATACTTTGGGCCTACTAAAATCACAACAAGAACTTGCTTATTTATGTTTCCCTTTTGTTCCCATTTCAGATGATCATTCTCGAGTGAGACTGCAGCCCATTGAAGGAGAAACAAACTCAGACTACATCAATGGAAATTATATTGATGTAAGTATACTGGGGTAGTCAACAAAGTTAATATTATTATTCAATTAAGAGGCAGTCTATGTTATTTTCACACTTTATTGATCATTTGTAATAGGTTCCACAGCTGAGCAGGATTTTGGCTGCTAAGCATTTTTGGAAAACACAGTCAGAGGAATGTGTGTAATAAAGGATAAAAAATACAATGCCAAAGATTTGCCAATAAGAAAATGAAAGCAGTCATTTCCCAAAAACAGCCATGTTTTGAAATGGAACCCTGTGAGTAATATTATCTGGCTACTTCGTCTTCTGATGCTTATATGGACTAAGGAAATGTTATTTTCATTTTCTGTCAACAAGTTGGCATAATTCCACATTTAAAAGAAAGCTGTTTGCATATTAATGTGACAAAACTCTGTAATTCCTAATGCAGTGATTTGCAATCTCTTGTCATCTCTGCACTTTTAAGTCGCCTTCAAAGTATAGTCTGCAGCTGTTAACCAGTGCTTCTAATGCAAGCAAGACATTTCATTAAATATGTAGGCTGTTTAATTATTGAAGACTGCTTCTTTGTTCATTCTGCATCATGTTAACTTAATGTTTTACATTAGAATAAATTCTTTAAGAGACAGCATGTTTTTTTGGTTGAAAGAATACACTCAAAAGTAAAATTCAGAATCATTAGGAAGTCAATACTATATAAAGTCTGAAATCTGGAGATGACAATTTTTTGTGATTTTAGTGTTCACAAAGAGAATTAGATGTTAGAGTCCTAAAATAACTGTTTATTAAAAAGCAACCAACCCTGAATGGATTCTTCTTCAGCAGGGATGCCTTTTCATAAAGGTGTCACATGCCTGATCTGCAAGTTAAGATACGGTTACTGGCTTTGACAAGGGAATTTAGTCAATTTTTCTTCTTTATTGATAGCAGAGCAATAGACTTGCTGAAACCAAATTAAACTACCAATTTTTTTCTTGTAAATAATCTCAAGGTTATTTGTTTATCAGGATATTTACTAATGTGTTGAGTGGGAATCAAGTTAGACTTAGATTTCTACTCTATCGCATAGTGTTTTACACATTTATCAAGAGGTAAAGAAAAAAAGCAGAAATATATCTACCTAAATGTCTAACAAAACTGTGGATAAAATGTATACCATTATATAAAGAAAAGCTTGCTTGTTTTATGGAGTTAAATTTGGATCCACATTCAAACTTTCCCAACATTGAAAGGAAAGGCCAGACTTTAAAGTCTGGTTTTAATCTGAATTATACCTCAGGACTATGATTTTGATCTAGGTTTGAAGTTCCACAAAATATGCAGAAGGAAAACTTTGATCGTAAAAACCTATTTATAATTGTTTCAGACCACTCTTTCCTATTCTTAGAAAAAACAGGAGAGTAGGATTAGATGCCATCGTACTTAAAGGCAGAAATGACTTTAGGCTGTAATTCATCACAGAAAGTGCAAAGCATGAAAGTGATGAAATGTCAACCAGGTGGTAGGAGCTAAGAAGCCAATAGGCAACAACAGTGTTTGTCTATTCGTAAGAGTGTTGGATAGTGAGGATTCCACTGCAGTTTCTCCATTCCAGATGCTGCAATACCTGTCTCACATAGGTAGATTACAACAGTTGCCATGTTGTCAATAGAGCTGAGTTACAGCAAAAGACACACCTTTAAGGCTAGGGACAGAAATTAAACATAAACTGGTATAAGTGATTGAAAACCAGTTCAAATCTGTAACACAACAGAAGCTCAATGTACATAAACTGTTTTCAAAATGTCCAAAATTGTTTTAAGATAAACCTGGATGGATGGATGTAGTATTAAGGCTTAACTGATTTAAGTAAAATCAGTTTATTGAACTTCTGCCCCAGATTACCTCCAGATTGAAGTTAACTCACAGTCTCCCAGCATCCCAGGATGCTTTGCACCTTCCCCAAAAGGTGCAGGGGCCTTAGTCCAAGCTCTCTGCAGAGAGGCATGCTCTAGCACCACCAAGCTTCTGGCCTGGGCCACTGCAGGTGTGTGGCTGCATTTCTGGAATCAAAAGTGTTCACTTCCTTATCGTTCAATCTATGCAGTTTAGACGAACCTGCAAAGATTGAATGAATTCAGCCTCAGGCTTTTTGACTGTCTGTACTTAGCCTAATGGTGTAGGCATAAGCAAAACTTGTTTAGTAAGACTTTCCCTTGACATAAATCTCTCAGTTTCTGGTTTGATAGGATGAATGGATCCAACTCCACAGATAGTAAATGGTACATGGACAGAATAATACAACTCTGTCCAGGGCTGCTCAGATACATTTCAGTTCAGGGGTATTCAAAGTTTTCCTGGCTGGCACATAAAGGAACTGCTTCAGTAGTTCTTGTAACTTTTTTGTGTAATAATCCTTTGACCCCTTTGAAGAAGCCGCAAGAGTTCTTCAAGTTACTTCAGCCATTTTTATCATATTTTACGCCCATCCTCCTAATTCTCTTTGTGCTTACAAGTGAATGTTGAATGTAAGCTGTAACTTCTTCCTTTTTTGGTGTCGTAACCTAACCATTATTTAGAGCTTTTTAGTATTAATATTTTTATAACTGTTCATACTGGTGCACACATTAAATCACTGGCAATATTCCCATAATATCAGAAACAGAAATATTAACACAAATTATATTGTTCCCAGTTTGCATCCCAGTAAGAGCCAACAGTCTTTCTCAACCTATGGGTTGTGACTCAAAAGTGGGTCGCAAGAATATTTCAGAGGTTCACAAGCTACAGCAGGGCAGAGGGTCAGTAGGAAGGCACCTGCCCCTTCCAGCAGTGGAAGAGGGCAGGGGAGAAAGCTGCGTGGCCAGTCTGGCAGCACTGGGGCCAGTGCCCATGCTCACGGGGGTAGGCTGGCTGGCAGATGCTGTTCTGGGGGTGGGAGGGGCCAGGGGGCTGTGGGTTGGGACAGGCCATGGATCTTTGCAAATGGATCCCAGTAGGAAAAAGGTTGTGAACCACTGCTGTAAAGAATCCATAAATTGTTAGTGTCTATAATTCACCCAACCTGAGATTCATTTACTTTTGTCTTTGCAGAGAGAAACATAAAATTATTTTTGTGTTCTTTCTATTCAGATACAAACTAGTCACATGAAACCATTTTTTCAGAGAATTTATCGCCCATGTCCTCCTTCTCTCTCCCCTCCCCCGCTTTGTTGTTGTTGTTGTTGTTGTTGTTTGCTTTTTAGAAATTATTTGCAAACAGATCATAGAGAGTACCCAAGCTAAAAGTCAATCTAGCTGTCAGCCAGGGGACTGTCATCGCATTAAGTAGCATTTCACAACCGAAGTATTGGTGTTCCAGGCTTGCAAAAGGACGTGCTATTATTAGCTGCAAGTGCTACTGGGAAGTTCATACTAGTACTTTTCAAGCCAACCAGGAAGAAGGCAGTCCCTAAACAAACTGATAGTTTAGGGACCCTTACATTTGCCCTTTCACAGAGCAAATTTGTTGTAGGTTGGAGAGAACAGAATTTTGTTATTAATATGTAATTTTTATTGTCATTGTATTCAGTAAGTTAGCCTGTGGTCCTAGACAGATGTGATATATGAAGTGCTCCAAGTATCCAGAAATGTTTCACAGAGTGAACGTGGCCAAAGACGTGCTTCAAAAATGACCCTCAAAAACAGGGGAACATCTTTTCAGCACTTCCTTTTGACTTGCTTCCTGACACATTTGTACAGGCCAGCAGTCCTCTGGCATGTCTAAGTCCTCTTCTCCCTCCAAACCTTACAGTGGAGAGCCAGTGACCACTCTTGCGTGCACTCGGCTGTCCTTGTGAACCTCTGGAGGCCTGAGACATACGCTATTTTAAAGTGTTTGTGGCGGGAGGGGTTGGGGTGCACATCTGCACAGTGCCAAATCTGAAGTGCTCTGGGATTCAGAGCACTTAAAATGCATGTCTGTCTGTAGCCTTTGTGAAGTTGTATTCATACAAGCACACCCATCATGCAGAGTCTGCAGATTAGTTCACAACTTTTCTCTATTTATTTTAGGGTTATCATAGGCCAAATCACTACATTGCTACGCAAGGTAGGTTTGCCTCTTTTTATATTTCTTATTGGTTAAGTGCACTGTAAGAGATTGTATGCAGAGCTATAAAAATGTGTAGGTTTGGTTTGCACTCTTCAATACTTGTTTTTCAACAACACAGAATGAGCTCAAGAACTTGTTACATCAAGCAGCTTAATATAGATTCTCCAGCTTCCAAGTGCTTAATGTAGGGTTTCCTTTACCTTTGCATCCAGCAGTTCTGTATATAAAACTCAAAGAATATTTAATCCCAGTAACCTTACCCACAAAGGCACGAATGATTAATGAAAAAAATCCTATTCAGGGATTTCTCTTAGGTGTCTCTGTCACTTAGGCACTTTTTGAAAATTTTAGCTGACAAGTTTTAATGTAGGACGTGAAGATGTACTAGTTTTGCAACAATGTGGAAAACAGATTTGATTCCTGAAAGAGACAGGAGAGACTTTTTTTAGCCTTCCTTCAAATGTTTGCTTATGAACAGATAGATATCTATTCCTTTCATTAATGCACAAAAGAGTTTTTCAAATTTTAACTCTTATCAAAGATGTAACTTGCCCATTTTGACACAGTTCTTATTTAACTTTTGGCCAAGATCATAGCTGGAACAGATGAGAAAGTTGTCTGCTATGGGTTTTCAATCATAATATGAAATTATTTGAAAGTCTCTTCTGCTGCATTTGCTCAGAAAAGGGTATTGGATAGAATACATGTGAAAACTTGATTGCCCTTCCACTGCTGGGAGGGATATTTCTCTATAATAGGTATTCTATAATAGAGCTTCCTGAATTTGTCAGTGGATTTGCAAAAGGTGTGAGCTGCACCTGGGTAATGAATTTATTTCAGTATGTGCATAGTCTTCTAAGAGCACCTGTTAGGAAATACAGTTTCATTTCTCATTTATTGGTTAGCGAAACAAGGTGTGCATTCTGAGGACATACCATTAAGACAAACTGAGCTGGTCATCTTAAATAAGGGCACTTTCATTACCACTGCCACTTGAACAGCCTAAACTTTGCAGACCACAGCCCCTGATTTTACCAGAGGCTATTTAAACCTTCCCTCTGTAATGTAGTTGTCATTAGTCCCAGATGATCTGCTGCTTCATTGCAGCCTCCATTGTCTGATGTCAGTGGGGCAGGACCGTGGTTTAACTTGCTTAATCTACCACCAATGTCACCTACCCTCAGCGACCCACATCCTCCAACCTCTCTACTAATCAACTCAGAAACAGAAACCAGGATATTCTCTGAAGATTTCCTTTTCTTGTTTTTTTGTTTTGTTTTGTTTGTTTAACATGGCTTTCTCACTAAGCAACTTTAATAGTTCCATTTGTCCTTTGATTTACGGTGCTATTGATTTTATTGGTACGTGAAAAACTGAAAACAGCTGCATTGTCATTTTGTTTACAGTCCAGATTATAGTTAATCAGAGGCCCTTTCCAGGAACTGAGCTCCGTGTTGTACAGGTTAATCCAGTCTATTAAAAACTATTCTGATAATGAGAAATTCTCTAAAGCCAATTTAAATACGATTTCTTGGCACTTAAACAACAAATACTGAGTTTTTGATAACTTTACTCCCAAGATGTCTAAAGCCAACCTAGATAAAAGAATTTTTAAAAAGTGACAGGTGCATTAGTGAAATTTAGAGTAATTTGAATATTAGCTACTATGGTTCCAACCAATATGGCAGCAAAGAGAAACAGCAAGATGGTGAGGAGAATAAAGAAGCTGAATGCAAGTTTTCTTGGAAAATTTAAAAAGAAGTGACTGTTCAGATTTCAAGCTTTTCGAATGCCACCTTTTTGTTCTGTAATTATGCTGTGCCCCACATGATGGGCTTCTGTTTAATGCATGGCACTCTTAGGTGCCTCTGCAGTTCAAATAATCATGATGATAATAGCAGTATGAAAAGATCTATCAAGAAAGAGAATTAACAAGAAAATGGACAAGCAACATGATACAAATTCAGATTGTGTTTGGATTTAGGTCTCAGAATGTTTAGAGATGAGATTTTCAAAATGACTTTCTCAGGAATTTAGGCATATGCTTAGTTTCATCTTAGAAGAAGTGATGAGTACTAGTCTTTGCAGACCTATTTCTTGATCCTGGCTCTACTGCTTGCCTTTTGGGTGACTTCAGGCAAGTTCTTTCTCATCCCTGTTTCCCACTTGTAAAACGGGTGATGACACTAAGCTTTTCTTGTCAAGCACTTTGAGAACTAGTGCTAGAAGTGCCTTATAAGAGCTGAAAGATCTTGCTGTCCAGCCTCCTTATTTCCAGCCAAGACCCTAGATACAGTGTGATATCCCTTCCTGAAAGATTCAACCAAAGTTATGGTCTCTATTTTTAACAGTGCTGGCAAAGCATCCTGAAACTGAGCACTTCTTCTGGATTGATACATAGCCCTTACAAACATAATATAAAAGAAAAAGGAAAAAAATGGTTCTCTGCCTGTTTGTCAGTTTTAGTTGTAAACCTGTCACTGAACATACCCAAAATTGCTCATATTCCTTTTAAGACAGTTCCTCATAGAAACATGTAAGCACATCTATGTGACACATTTTGAGCTACATGTGTAATTCCCCTAAGATATCTCAATCTTCTGAATCCTGTCCCCTCAACACACACACATGCACATATTATTCTTTGCAAGGAAATATCATTAGGCAAGTCATTTTTAGGTCTCTATGGAGTTAGCATGATTGATATTTAATTGTCCTAGTGTTCTTCCTCAGCTGCATTCAACATATCAAGTGTTAATGAGCAAATATAATTGTATGCATCTAAAAAGTGGCAAATTTAATCAGTTTGTAATAGACTACCAATCTGGTTTTAACAGAGCTGGGAGTTGCATAATCACCTGTTTATTAGAGTTTTACTGTCTTCCATAATAACCAGAGTTTGCTTTGCAGACCCATATCTTGAAGCATATATACCAGTGCTGCTATTCAGCTACTATTGGGCGGGGAGCGGGGCGGGAATGGTTTTAAGAGAAACAGCAAATAGGATGTGTTTGTATCTAATAATCAATGGAACTATTTTTTTTTACTGCATTATAAGTGTAACAAATTCAAAACCTGCAGTTTGGATTAGGAAAAATTAGCATCTCTTTTCTTCTATGCTGTAAATTTAATGGGACTGATAATATGAACTTGCTGTTAATGAAGACTTTTGGTGATTTGCTGTAATTGGCACTGGCAGATAGAATATGCACCTGAGCCTCCTTGATAATAAAGAACCCTTTGTCATAAGTCAGTGCAGCAGGTCAGACAGAACTAACAAGCAGGTGCAATTTAAAAAACATCACTTGCTGCTTTTTCTCCCTTTCTTACATGGTTATAACTCTTTAAACAATTTTTCACTGCAGGATACTGAGTGGATATGAACTATCCAATTTACTGTCAGCAAGTTTTGTTTCCAGGAATTAGGTAGTCAGTGAATTTCAGCAAGTCCTTTTATTAAGAGACATTAATGTCTGTGCTTTACTTGATCTCCCCGTATTGGTCGATTTTATTGTCTCCAGTTGACATTGACCTATTCTTCTTCTCATATGTTAAATGACTATTTGACCATGATTAGAAAGTAAAAAAAAATGTATATTTATTTCTTATATTTTTATATTTAATTATTTTCCCCTGACTATTTTTAAAATATAAAGCTCAGTGATTACAAAAATATTGTGAAGTCAAGTGATCTTTTTGCATTAAATCAGCCCAAAGTAGCACCTCAAGTCATTATGTTTTTCTTTTGCTTTTATACATCTAATTTTAACACAGACAAACCATTTCATAGATTTTCATAAACATTAGGGCTGGAAGGGACCTCAAAAGATCATCGAGTCCAGCCCCCTGCCCAAAGGGTAGGAAGTCAGCTGGGGTCATAGGATCCCAGCAAGATAAGCATCCAATTTGCTCTTGAAGGTGTTCAGTGTAGGTGCTTGAACCACCTCCGATGGCAGGCTGTTCCAGACCTTGG
>NW_017728992.1:91684782-91684985 GCF_001723915.1 Gavialis gangeticus | reverse complement strand
TATTTTTAAAATATAAAGCTCAGTGATTACAAAAATATTGTGAAGTCAAGTGATCTTTTTGCATTAAATCAGCCCAAAGTAGCACCTCAAGTCATTATGTTTTTCTTTTGCTTTTATACATCTAATTTTAACACAGACAAACCATTTCATAGATTTTCATAAACATTAGGGCTGGAAGGGACCTCAAAAGATCATCGAGTCCA
>NW_017728992.1:91675092-91684771 GCF_001723915.1 Gavialis gangeticus | reverse complement strand
CAAGATGTCCGGGTAATTGAAGTCACCCATGACAACCATAGTTTTTTTATATTGTTTATTGTTGACATGGTAAGACCAACTCAGGTTTCCTCCAGGAAGATTTTTTTACCTCTGAAAATAAGTATTTATAATGGAAATGTTTACACAGCTTTAACTATAGCAGTACAAATTTGCCACTATAATAACCACTTTCATTTCCTTTTTCTTTGCTACAAAGTATCTTTTTTTCCACATACTGCTGTACATATTGTGCGAACACTTTAATAAGGGCTTTCAGAAACATAAATACATTTCTTTCCAGCTAAAAGTTACCTTTCAGGCATCTAAAGCAGAAATACAGCTTTGATTAGTACTCTGAACTTCTTCTTTACAGGTTTTTTTTATACAGCAAAAAGTTTCCAGAACTAAAGGCTAGGTGCAGCCATGCAAAAAGCCCAAACCGGAATCAGTATAAGTTACTCTGTTTTCTGTAAGTGTCATAGTTTACATCAGTAACAAACAGAACACACATTTGCCTTTTGTGGGGGGGAGGGGCGGCACATCTGAGACCAGCATTTTTAAATCAATCTATGTGTACTGAATTTCTGTTCTGTTATAGGTATAGACCAGTTTTGTATGCCAAGCTTCTGTTCTGTTATGTATATAGACCGGTTTCCAATCACTTATACTAGTAAAAGTGTAACGTCTGTATCTTAAGTGGACGTTCTACATTTGGCACATTAAGAAGCTTTTATTGCCATGATTCTGGTCTCCAGGTGGAGGTTAACATTTGAAATTATTTCAGAACAGAATTAGAAGGACAAAACAACAAAACATCAGGATTCCGCCATTTCTAGACACACACTTTGAATTTTGTACCCACAGCTCAAGGGCATTAGCCTGGTATCCTGTTAATTCCAGTTTAGGTGATTATATGATACCTACTTAAATTTTTCCTGCCTGTTCATCTGGATCTTCACTAACTTAGGCCCCAGTTCAGCAAAGCATTCAAGCATGTGATTAAGTCTGCCCATATTCAGCCAAGCACTTAAGCATTTTATTGAACAAGGATCAACTATTGAACTTGAGACCTTAAGCTGTTCAGTAATACTGATGCACAGTGTGAAAACAGTTACAATAGGATGTATTTATTGTACACTTTATATGTATATGTGGTGGAGTACCTTTGGGGTACTCACCACATGGCAGGGGCTGCAGTAGGCTGGGGCCAAGCCCAGCAGGGAAGGCAGCCACGTGAAGCCCCCCAGATCTCATTCTAAGGGAGAGGTGTGTGGCGGAGCACCTTTGGAGGTGCTTGCCACTTGAGGGCTCTCACAGGCTCTGAGGGGAGCCTGCTTTGGAGAAGCAGCAGGGGAAACCTTCCCCAGGTACCATTCTAAGGGGGAGGTGTGTGGCAGGGCACTGTTGGTGCCTGCCACGTTAAGACTGGAGCCAAGCAGCCAGCAGGTGCTTGATTGCGATGGCCATTTTAGATCTCTGGCCGCCCTTATAAACAGATCAGTTTCCTGCTGGCAGGGGAAGCAGTAACATGGTCTGGCTGCAAGGCTCCATAACTTCCTGGAGGTAAGGGTGGAGCTGTAGGGGATGGTCAGGAGGCTCCTGGTCCTCAGCATGACCTAAAACTGCACCCTGCCAGGAGTGGGTGGCCTGGTGGGGCTCTCCGTGGTGCGGGAGCTTCCAGGAAATGCCAGGCCATTTATCACCCCAGTGAAAGGCAGGTAGGGGTGCCTTAACTCTAGCCCTCACTTTCAAGTGGGTTAAGTAACATTGGAGGTAGTTGGGGGCCAGGCACAGCTACAACCACCTGCGTCCACTGGGAAGTGAAGCCCTGTGGCCCCAAGTAAGGGGGCGGTGTAGAGCCCTAGTGAGAGGGGCAGAAATGAGGACCCAAGTGAGGGGTAGCCCCAAAAAGGGGGCGGAGACAAAGTACCCCAGGGAAAAGACTCGAGCCCCGAGTGAAGGGAGCAGGGATGAGTAGTCCCAAGTAAGGAGGTGTTGAGTAGCCCCGAGTGAGGGGGGCAGAGAGGAATAGCCCCGAGTGAAGGGGGCAGTGTGGAGCCCCAAGTGAAGGGGGCGGTGTGGAGCCCTGAGTAAGGAGATAAGAACACCCTGATGAGGGGTGGCCCCAGAAAGGGGTGGAGATGAAGAGCCCCAGTGAAGGGGGAAGGAAAACCAGAGGGCTGAGTGCCCAGTATGTTTATGTATATAGAGTTGTCCCCGGAAGGGGCTAGAGCAAGCTTAGACCCGGTCAGGTAATTGGCTGGCCACTACCCCGGTGAGGGTCATGGGAGAGGCCCAAAAGACAGTATGTCTGCCACCCAAAGGATGGACTAGCTAAATCTACAGCCTAAAGGGTCCCCTCCAAGAGGGAGTAAGGCAGGATGAGTTGTTGATGTATGAAAAAGACTGTGAGAGAAGGTGGAGTGAGAGAGGCCCTAGTGAGAGGAGGGTGGTATGAATGTGTGTGTGACTGAGGCCTGATGGCATGGCCTAAGATTGGTCCGGCTGTAGGCCAGGAGCACTGTAAACATCAGGATGCCATCTGCAAGGCATGGGCTGCGGTGTAGGGGAGATTCAGAGCTGCAGATAGTGCCCCCGGCATCAGGGCATAAAATGGGCAGCCTCCTGCCTTAATTAACAACTATTAATTAATTAAGAAGGAGGCATGGCATGCGAGTCAGGTGGGTGGCAAGTGGAGAACCTAGCACTGTGTCTAGGCAGGGAGCCCCACTTTGCCACAGTATACACTAAATATTGTGCCTGTACTAGTGAAAGCCGTGAAATAAATGTTGTTTGTTCATATGATAAACAGCATTAGCATCTTTGTTTTCTTTTCCTGTACTCTGTTCACCAGCTCTTCTCCTTAGGACTTTCCAGCTTCTGAACATCTTCCAAAAACTGCCTCAAAGCATCCAGAAATGTCTTTCCTTCTTATCCGTTGACTAAAATATGTACATTCTTGATCTAGAGACAGAAGTTACATATAAACTGGTTTAAACGTGTAACAGAACAGAAATTCAGTGTACATAAAGGGCTTTCAAAATGGTCAAAACTGGTTTAAGATAAACCTGGATGGATGTAGTATAAGACCTAACTAATTTCAATCAAACTGGTTTATAGAACTTCTGTCCCAGATCCCTTCTCCGGTTCTAGTTTCATAGTTTCTAGGGTCGGAAGGGACCTGAGTAGATCATCTAGTCCGACCCCCTGCCATGGCAGGAAAGAGAACTGGGGTCAAATGACCCCAGCAAGGTGTTCATCTAACCTCCTCTTAAAAACCCCCAGGGTAGGAGCCTGCACCACCTCTCTTGGAAGTTGGTTCCAGACCCTAGCCTCCCTGACCGTGAAATAGCGCCTCCTGATGTCTAACCTAAACCTACCCTCTGCCAGCTTGTGACCGTTATTCCTGGTCTGTCTGTATCTAGCCAAAGAGTATGGTGATCAATTGTTTGTTGTGCCCAAAGGGGATAGAACAAGAAGTAATGCACTTGAATTGCAATAAGAGACATTTAGGTGGAATGTAAGGAAGAACTTGCTGTCTATGAGAGTGGAACATATTACCTAGAGAGGTTGTAAAATGTCCATCATTGGAAGTTTTTAAGAGCAAGTTAGATAAACATTTGTCTGAGCTGTTAAGTTGACCCTGCTTTAAGCAAAGAGTTGAATTAAATTACATCCTGAGGTTCCTTCCACCCTATTGTTCTATTATTCTGTGATAATAGTAATAACTATGTGGGAACAGGTAAGGTTTTGGCATTTTACTGGTTTCCATGCTATTCTGGTCCGTGTACAAATGCTTTCCTGAAGCGGTGATGTGGCTCAAATGAGACCGTTGTCTCCCATTTGATGCAGAATCCCTACCAACATAACTAGCATGATCCTCTAACATTCTAAAGAAGCCAAACACACGCTTCAGCACTCAGTGGGTTTTTTTCCATTTCATTGTGCATGGGCAGGATGTATAAGTAGCATGGGAAGAAAGTTACTGATGAATCCATTGCCAAGTAAATCCACATACACTCCCCTCACACCTGTGGGATCAAGGTGTTGCTGCAGACCTATATGAAATAGAAATAATAATACTTCTGTGTTCATCTTTCAGAGGCACTGCATGCCTATAATCACCTTTGTAAAAGTGCTTTCAAAATGAGAAAATAAAACTTTGAAGAAGTGCTGCATGCCAATTAGATTTATTATTGTTATGAGTTTTTTGGAAACCAGGATGCTATTTCTTCTATTTACTTGAAGGTGTGCAGTTCCTAGATTCATAGATGCTAGGGTCAGAAGGGTCATTAACAGATCATTGAGTCCAACCCCCTGCCTAGGCAGGAAAGAGTGCTGGGGTCAGATGACCCCAGCCAGATGCTTGTCCATCCTCCTCTTAAAGACCCCCAAGGTAGGGGAGAACACCACCTCCCTTGAAAGCCCATTCCAAGTTTTGACCACCCTTACCATGTAGAAGTTTTTCCTGATATCTAACTTGAATCCACTCTCTGTCAGTTTGTGACCATTGTTCCTTGGTACCCCAAGAGGCACCCTGGTGAACAGAGCATCTCCGATTTCTTGCTGTGCCCCGCTAATGAATTTGTAGGCGGCCACAAGATCATCTCTCAGCCTTCTCATTTCACTCAAGAGTACTTGGAGGCAGTTGACCTTATTGGTAGAGTACAATCAGTTGAAAAAGGACAGCACAGAGAAAGCAGAAATGACCTTCCTAATGCAGAGCACTGAGAAAAGAGAGGAGTGTATTCTTGCAACATTTATAATTCCCTGATTCACAGACAACATGTTGACTTTGTTTCTATATTATAAATTCAATCTGGAATACTTGTGGAAGATTCCTGTATGTCAGCATTATGTAGAAAGATAAGAAATCCAACTGTAGTGAGAGGAGGTCTTTTTCAGCTGAGAGCATTGGGACTATTTTGTTAAATAATGTATGCAACAGAAAATGATTCAAGGCTAGGGGGAAACATTTCACCATTAGAGAAACTAACAAAAGATTTTGTGAAAAGTAAAATATCTTTCCTCTTTTTTAAAAAATGAGACTGCAATCTAGTTACTGCATGCAAATAATGTATGATCTGCTGAAAACCAATATAGTGAATAAGTTGGTTTTATAAGCCACAAAAATGATCTGTAGCAGATGCCAGTTATTAATCCAGAAGGGCCTCAAATCACAAATTGACTAACGTATGCCCTGTAGTGTCATCTGAGATGAAGTTTTTGTCCAGAAAATAACTACTCCATGGAAATTTATAAATGTATTCTACTGTAGATGTAGCCATGATTTTTCTGAGCATCTGTCATCGGCTGTTTGATGACTTTGTCCCCATCCTAGCTGGAGAATGCTGTTGTAATTTGTGTTTGATGAAGGAATAGGCAGGGACAGGCTTTGTAGAGTATTACTAATCTACCTGTCAATCATGTTGAAGCCTAGCTTAAGGACAGAGGAAGTAGTGGAAAAATATAACTTGTCAAGGAATCATTGGCTTAAAGCCTCTGCTTCCTCACTGTGTTTTCTAGGGCCTGTCTGAATCCCAATTCCCAGCCAGGCTTCAGCAGCCTAAAGAAAGTCAGGCAGTAGTTGTGAGGGCCTCTCATCCTTTCATTTCTGAAAAATAAAAGTTCAATGAGTTTATAACCAGAACCTATTTCCTTCTCCAGAAACAAATGAAACAACTTTTTTCCACCTCTTATCTGAATCCAAATCAAATCTTTGAAACCTGTCATGTTTTCCATGGCAGTTGTATTATCTTTGAATAGTGACATCCACAATGGGATGTAGTACTGTAGGTGTTAGCAGAATATTTCTAACTTACTCAACTAATGCATTTCTTCATACATCTGCATTCTTACCTCTGTGCTCTTGCATGCTAAAGTGAAGACTTCTGAATTCTCTCTTCACCTACCCTTCTCATTCCTGTGCAAGAGTGCACAGACCATATTTTTTTCTACTAAACATGCAGCCAGGCTACACTTTAGACTACTTCCATTCATTGATGGTATGGTTCTAAAGGCAGGCCAGACCTATGGCAAAGCCATTTTTTGGCTATTTCTTGCTAGAGTTGGTGAAAATGACAGTTCCTATTACAACAATGTTTCAATGCTGAGAGATTGTCACAGCATTCTGATTTAATTGTTTACTGCAGTTATCCTAAAGTTAAGAAGGAGCATGTCCTGCAAAGGTGATACAAGTTTATTCCCTAGTTCATTCTGTAGTTATGGGTATGCCTCAGGGTGCATATAATATTTGATAGTATGTGAATAATTTCATAATTTTCAGAAACATTGGTAAGCACAATACTGATAAATGAAGAAATCCAAGTGAGGAGTGAAGAAATTAGTATAACAGTTTTTCAGATTTATAGGAGAAAAAAATATGTATATTCTGAGTGGCTTGTCTGAATTGCAAGGCTCCTCTGGAGAAAATACATTGAAATAAATTTGTAGTCTGAAACATTGTTATTTCTATTATGATGTGGATTACAGAATGTTGTTGGTTATTTTTCTGAGTACAGTGTGTGGTTTATGCATTTAAAAGTGTCATTTTTTAGTGTAAAAAATAAACCATCTGAACATTGACTATATTGATTCACAACAAGGATCTGGGGAAAAGTATGAGGAGCAGGTAGACAAAATGGAATAATATTTTTGAGTTGAAGAAGCAATTTTATTACACCCTGTAGTAGCGTAGTTTACTGCACAGTAAGCTTGTGTGTCTATATGTGCACATGCTAACTGCAAGGTATCAGATTTACTAGTGATTAGTTACTGCACAATAACGCACATGTAGATGCGAGCTCCCAGGTCAGCCTTGCCAGTAGAGGGTCAGCCCCAGGGCTGGGCTGCCTCTGTGTCAACCCCTGCCTCAAGCCTTTAAAAGTCTGTGGGCACTCACACCAGCAGTGAGCCTGAGGCGACTTCAGGCCCCGTGTACCCCTAGGCAGGCCATAGGCCAGCAGCCTCTGCCTGCCTGCACCCCAGTGCTGCATGGCTGCCTGGCCTGTGCTCTGCAGGCCTGCAGGCTGCTGCAAGCTCCAGCCAGGCTTGCCAGCCCCCTAAGCCCAGCTGCAGGCAACTTCTGGCTGCTGAAGCCATCTCCACCTGCCCACAACCCACCCCCAGCAGCCTGCCCTGACCTTGTAGGTGCTGTGGGGTATAGCCTTTGCCACACAGCTGTCAGTCCCTTGCCAGGGCCCCTGCTTCCTCCCCCAGAAGCTCAGGCCGGTACCTGCTGCACCAGCTCCACAGCCCCAGCCCCTACCACAAGATGCGGCTGGCCATGACATTGCTGGCCACCAGTAGCACCTCCGTGGGGAGGCCCCCGGCTGGGGACCCACCTGCCACATCCTGCTCTCAGAATATTGCCAGGAGCTGCATGCCATTGCCACCAACCATGACCATGTGGAGCCACCTGATAAATCCTGCACTTGGGGAAGGGTCCTTGCCCATGTCTCTAACCCTTGCCCCTACCCCCACTCCCTACCCAGCCTGGCCACACTCCCCTGGCCTCAGGTTCCCTCCCCACAGCACACAGGGAGGTGGGAGACAGTGCAAAACTTTACTGAGCAGTCTGAGCCCCCACAGCTAGGCAGGCATGGGCCTCTCACATGCTGTGGAATGCATCGATGCCAGTGGTGATATCCTCTTCCACTGCTGGGGGCAAGGACATGTAGCACCACCACAGGTAGTCCTCCAGGTGGTAGTGGAGGTTGCAGGGCAGCCTAGGCTTGCCTCCAACACCACTGTAGCTTAGGGTCCCCATGCCAGGTGCACCTAGGACACCCTGGCCATCAGCAGCAGGAGGGCATACTGGATCGAGCACCCCTCATACACACAAATAGCTCCTTGTGCATTGGCCAGGGCATACACAGCAGGGGCACGCTCGGGGTGCAGCAGTAGCATGGCAGGGGACTGGCCCTGCAGCACCTCTGCAGAAAAGACCCCTGTGGAGAGGGCATGGGCAGCTCCATGTCCCAATAATCTGGGAGCCCCGCACCCCTTGAGCCATCAGCTGGGTGGCAGCACAGCAGAGCGGTTGGCCTGCAGAAGGAGAGGGGGACACAGCAGGGTCTGGAGTGGTGACAGCAAGTGCTGCCAGGAGCCTGTTAACTGGACTGAAAGAGGAGTGTGGCAGGGTTCCCCAGTTTTTCAGGAAAAATTTTGAAAAGTCTTGGTTTGTTCCTGATGTGGAAAGGAAAGACTTTTGCAATCTCAAAAATATATATATTTAAATAATAATCAATTCCAACTCAGCTCTAACAGGTATTTACCATATGGAGAAAAAAGAAAGAGTCTGCAGTTTTACTAGCTTGGCTAAGTTTATAACAACTTAAAATGTGCAAAAAGATTTTTTTCTTGTTTTAATGTTGTATAACTGAACAGGTGTATTATGTGTATACAGATCTTTTATGCTTCCTGCTGTATCCAGCCTTGTCCAGTAACAGAAATAGGAGTGATGGAAAAAAACTGGACCATTCAAACAGCATTTCCTACATTCCCTTGCTGCAGAGTTTTGCTAAGCAGTCAAAAGATATTATGGAAAACATGCAATTTATTCTTTGGAAAATCATATGACATTTTCATTTTATGTTGTTGATACAGAACAAACTGAGTTGTTCTAGCAGTTGGGAAATGTCAATCAATAAGTGTGTAACACTATTAGATGGAAAGTTACCTCATAGCATTAACAATGATGCTATAAAACTCTCCTAAATAGCACCTGTCAAGGCTGCACAAGTGAAGGCAGGCCTCAGCTTTAAAAATATATCTAAGTGCAATTGTGACTATGTCTAAACATGGTGGAAACATCAGTGTGGGCTAGGGATAGTGGAAGATACCCATAAATGTCCAAGGCAATTGGCACGCTGTCACTGCAACACATTATCAGCATAGCTGGTTTGTTCTAACCTCATCCTCTTTCCTCATGATGTGTCTAGATTAAAAACTCTGTGGAACAGAATCATTCTTTTTACTTTAACGTGTGTTTAATGCATAATGCAATCCCTAACACAATCCGTAATTGAGACCTCTAGTTGCTAGTTCAAAGCAGTTAAAACTTAGAAACTTGTGATTTTTCTGCATCTGTTTTTAAACTAGAGCCAGAAAGATAATGAAGAAAATCATGTATTCATTCTCCATTCAAAAGAAATCTGCCAAAATGTGTGTTTAAATCATTTGTCCAGGTCTATGAACTAAGTGAATATTTTTTTAATTGTAAAATTTGTTGAACAAATTGTTCAATAGATATTATTCAGTCATCTGACCAACATATAAGTAAGCCCTATAGATAGGGCACTGGGAGAGCCTCACTTGTGGGAACTGAGAGAATAGTTCTCCGTCAGCGGGACAGGAAGACAAGGGCCTCAGTAGGAGGATTCAGGTACCTATATACTAATGCCAGGATCATGGGGAACAAGGAGGAGTTAGCTCTCCTACTCTCCAGTATGCATTTTGATCTAGTAGGGATTACAGAGACCTGGTGGGACTCTTCACATGACTGGAGCATAGCTATAGGGGGCTACATCCTGCATAGATGGGACTGGGTTAGGAAGAAAGGTGGAGTCATTGCTCTCTATGCAAAAGAGCAGTACACCTCCTTGGAGGCCAACATCGGCTCCAAAAATGGACAGCTTAAACCCTCTGGGCTAAGTTGCGGGGGGGGGGGGGGGCGGGG
>NW_017728992.1:91664188-91670092 GCF_001723915.1 Gavialis gangeticus | reverse complement strand
GGCGCAGTGAGAGAGACCTAACTGTTGGTGTATACTACAGAAAACCAAACCAGGGGGAGGAACTTGATCTGAAGTTTACCGAAGATGTGACTGAGGCTGCATGTGCACGTGACATGGTCATCATGGGTGATTTTAATTATCCAGACATCTCCTGGGAGGAACACTCGGCCAAGTTGGATCAGTCATGGTCCGTCCTGACCTGTGTCAAGGAGCTCTTCCTGACTCAGGAGGTGCATGGGCCAACCAGAGGTGACACTCTGGTAGACTTGGTCCTGGCCAAAGGAGACAACCTGGTGACCGACTTAAATATAGAGAGAACTCCTGGTGACAGTGACCATGAAACCATCATGTTCACTGTTCTTGAATCTAAAAAGACTGAGAACCAGTGCCCTAAGTTCACTGAAAGTTAACAGGATTTAGATTCAGAAGCCAATTTACATATACATAGAACTGCAGTCAGCAAGGAGTACTGACTTGGTTGGCTGACAGCAGGAAGTATTTATTGTTCTTGAAAATCAGCAAAGTATTCTCTACAGTGCTGTGCCATGAAATTACACTGGTCAGAAGGAAATGTATTTAGTTTGTAGTTAAAAGAGGTTACTCATACAGAGTCTTCCTTGCTTCATAGTCCAAGGCAAGATTTATCTCTGTGTTAACTGTTACACATTGTATTTCCACCTATGTGATAAGCAGAATGTTCTGGAAACAACATACTAACAGGCTCCAATCAGTTCTGTTCTGTATTGGCACTGTATGTGGGGTGTGCGTCTTACAAAAAAAATCCATCTTTACATCCATAGTTTAAATTCACATTGTTATTAACACATCTGAGTGTTGCTTTTCATGTCCAACTACAGAATAGTGCTGTTGTACTATGCTTTTCTATTTTTTTACATTGCAGAGTAGCAGTAGAGTACCACTATTAAAGACAAGAAGATAAAATGGAGGCTACAGTAAATTAAAGTTACAAGAGTATGATTCAAAGTGGAGCATATTTTGATGTCCAGTTTAAAATCAGAGGTAGAAGAATATGGAGAATTTCTGTTTCTGACAGATTTATGGCATAATGTTTTGTAAAAGCTGTCTAAGTGTCAACCAGTACGTATTGGTAAATACATAAAAGCCAAATAATGGAGAAGGTGGTTTGTAAGTATGCCAGTTGGACAGCCCTGATCTAGAGTATGCTGGCTATGTTAAAGAAATGTACTTGAAGTAAGACAAGCAAGGTTCTTTGAGTAGATGTGATATCTTTTATTAGACCACCTGAGTAGTTGGAAAAAAAAATTGGCAAGCTTTCACACGCGGTCACCCTTCTTCAGACATGGGGAGTCTCTGCTGTTCTAAGGCTCCAAGAAACAAAAGAAGCTAAAAGTGTCAGTGAAAATGTAAATAGTAGAATTAGAAAAACACAAAAGGTGAGGCAGAGGGGGGAAGGAGGAGGGGGAAGAGAGCAGGGAAAAAAGGCTAACAGGAGACAGTGCAGTGATAGAGTACAAGGTAGAAAAGAGACTGTCAGGCAAGTACCTGGTGAATCAGATGTCAGGCAGGTTGTAATGTGTCGTAAAACCAATGTCTATATTGAGTCTATGATTTTTAGTATCCAGTAGATTTATGAAGTGACATGCATAGGCTCATCTATGAAAAGTGTTTTGTAAGTTCCCTTTGAGGATTACAACTGAGAGACTTGGAGAGGGAGTGATTGTCCTGTGAGAAGTGTGCACCCACAGGTAGTTGGGTATTCTTGTCTTTGATTTTCGGTGTGCGTTCATTCTGGTGCCTCACCTTTTGTCTTTCTAATTCTAGTATTTACATTTTCACTGACATCCTGCCACACTTTTAGCTTCTTCTGTTTCTTGGAGTGTCAGAACAGCAGAGACTCCCCATGCCTGAAGAAGGGTGACTGTGCCCCAAAGCTTGCCAACATTTTTTTCCCAATGACTCAGTTGATCTAATAAAAGATATCACATCTACCCAAAGAACCTTGCCTGCCTATGTCCTTAGACCAACATGGCTACAACCAGAAATCCTTGAAGACAGACAGATTTTTGTTTAATATAAAACAATTAAATTTATTAACCTAAAACAAGAATCCAAGTTCACTGTTTTAAAAGACAGTTTTTAACATATTTTCTGAACATATACTTTACTGTAAACCAAAATGTTTTACTCAATTCTATCACAGTTAAAAGAAAATTATAAAAAGTGCTTTCAGATAATTAGCCAATCAGATTACGGTACTAGCGGAACATGCGTATTCCTGTAATTTTGCATATAAGTGGTGCCTCATGCGATGAAACTAACCTTAGATTATTTTGTTAACATCTGGGTTACCACATTCAAAGCTTGCATTAGAGAAAGGAACATTCCCAAACTTTTAATTAAATAACTTTGATTCTATTATTTTATTCCTCCACTAATTGTTTTTGTTACGCCTTAAACTGTATGTGTCCTGTTTCTGCTGTGTAGTATGTATCCTTGATTGTGCATTTGCAAAGAGAACCATTAAGCTTTGTTTCTGAGCTTTGGTGCCAAAGTTGATAATACAATACTTTTCAGTTCATTAAATTACATCAGATGAAGGGCTAAAGTAGGGTTGCCCTTATGCAGGTATTCCTGAATTTTAGCAATGGGTTCAGAAACTGCTTCCCTCACATATGTCTAGGTGGTAGGACCCACAGTGCTACAGCTAGTTTTCCTGAAAGGAAAGAGAAAATGCAGCTATCGCTGCCCACCCAGACTAGATACAAGTTATCTCATGGAGTCAAAAATTGAGTCACTTCATTACCTTCCTGTCCCATATCGTATGGAGGTCAGCACAGGGTAAAAGCAGGTTCATTGTATTTCTTTTAAAGTTGTAATTTGTAGTCTTCTCAAATACATAAGATTCCCACACTTTTTGTGCCCAGTCTGAACCAGTCTCTTCGTCTTTTCCCATGCTTTTCCCTTTAGAGGGAAGGGAAAAGCATGAGAGCTCTGCTCCTCCATATATTTTCAATTCCAATATCTATCATTTAATTCTGTTTGCATGGGAACCAAACATGAGAACATGAACCTACTATTATAATAGAGGCAAGTGTCAGATAAGGTATTAGCTCATTGTTTATACCTCATGTTTTAATTTCTCTGTTAGAAAATATAGATCATTCATGTGGAAAAAAAAAAAAGGCCTAATATGATTTGGTAGCTGGGGAAGTTTCTGGTTCCGGGCTTCAAAAAAGTTTTTAAAAGTGAGTTTCAGATTTTGCAGCTGGCCCTTTCTTTATAACAGGCCACATCCCCAAGTCCATATCCTCTGAATTAAATATTGAGATGCAAACAGTGCAGCTCAGTGCTCCATTGAGTACGAATACCATACATGACAAGCCTGAAACACCAATGTTGTATTCATGCCATACTTATGAAGCTCTCTGGCTCCATTTGCTTTTTTGGTCCATGCAACTTGAGATTGGTTTCTTTGCTAACCACAGCAAAGGTACCACATATCAGGAGGTCAGTTTAACTGTTTGCCTGACTCTGAAAAATATCAAGTACAGGTATTGGGTCATTTGATACTAAGAACTGGAGTAGGTTGTGGAAAAAGCCTCTATGTACAGGTTAAGGTTTAAACTTTCTTTTAAAAATTGCATGTTTTTCACCCTGTAAAATGTGATGAGGGTATCTAACTGTACCATTAATTGTTTTTAATTCATGTTATAACCACACAACTGACCATGTCATTGAGTTTTCTACATTAATGCATATAAGTGGGGATTTTTCTTTACTTTACTTTGAACCTTTACAGCAAGCAAGAGCTCAGGTCTTGATTTTCTTCACAGCAGACATCTTTGATACCAAATACTATATTATATAGTTAATGGAGTATGCCACAGGCTTAGTCTTACAGAAATATAGTACCTTCTCTTCAGACCTTGTACTCCCACAAGGGGCAACTTCTGAGAGTACCCTTCTTGCCTATTGTGCAAACATGTCTACACTTCAGGCTTATAACAATTATCAGCTCTTTTTCATCTGGCCATGGCTCTCTAGAATCATACTGTGCAGCTCTTGATGACAATAAATTCTACACCCCTACCTGGCCTCTAATGCTTTTCAATTCTGTCTGGAGACAAGTGACAGAGTAATAATTTATTCAGATGTCAGAAAATAATTTGAAAAATGTCAAGAAGAAAAGAAAAATGGGCTAGAAAAAAATTACTTTTTGCAGACTTTAAGCTAAGATTTTTTTTTCTGCAATGTCTTGAATCTGAAAGAAGTTTGGAGGCTAGGTATAGGGATTGGACGGATGAAATAAGAAAGCACTTCTAATAATCAACGATCACCACTTCCCCTAGCACAAGGTATTTTTAATTATTATTGTCTTACTGCATCAAGGGAAGGTGACAGAAGCATGCCTGACTGCAGGAAAGGGTGTTTCTTCCACTGCTGATTCTGAGAAGAATATGAGGGAAATCTAAGCTAATACAGCTGGCGAACAGCACATGGGGGGAACAAACTGATGAATTCTGTTTGGAGGAAAGTTTAAAAATTTGACCAAGTTCAGCATCTGCTAAAGCCATAGTGTAGTGGTCACCAGGATTTGTTTTTTAAGAATGTTTTTCCTCTGCTCCTTAATTTTCCTCCTCCTAAACAACAGGAAGAAGAAACTGGTGTTTTGGTTCTGTTCCTCGGTACGGTTAGGGATTTTAGTACAGGAATGTGTAAACCATAGGACAGATTCCATTTACTGTGGAAAAGTTTCAAGCTAAGAACAGATAGGTGCAAAGAATCCATAATGGTCAGTAAGCCACTTCTATGATTTAGGAACCAGCTGTTCTCTCTCACAGATTATTCTGTAAGGGAAGAGAAATTACTCTAAAATACCCTTGTGGTCTTTTAGAGAGGGGTTCTCCAGTCCCACAGATCCTAATAGTGACATTGCGAAGGTAAACCTCTACACAGCCATGAAACATCCCATCAACATCATAGTTGGTTCCCAAACAGCGAGGCCCTTTTTTTCTCCACTATCAAGCCTTAGTGATAATTGGCATTTCTGACTATAATAAAGCTTCTGTATATCAAGGTTTCATTTTGCCTGGAGGAAATATGAAATATTAAAATTATATTGTGAACTTTCCAGATTCCCTTGCAGGGAATTCTGATTGTCCCACAAGAAGTGGCTTCTCCCTGATTCTGTCAGCAGCTGCATTCCCACGGGCTGCCACAAATGGTATTTCTGCTGAACGTTTACTTTGGTTCAAGAGCCAGCATCATATAAAGCGGTTATCCTTCCTTTCCCTGCCTCTCCAGCTTGTCCCACCTTAATTGCTCCTTTTGCTTTGCTGGTGTTAAAAGAAGGGAGCACCACAGTCTAGGTGAGGTACCCCACCTTTGTGGGAATCAATCAAGTTCTATTATTTCAATAGCAACAGTCCAAATCTCCTTAACACTTCTGCCTCCAAGGTATTTTACAAACAGTAACTAGAGCAAATGGCAACACGGTCATGTAAGGGAACATTAACATATCCATTGTGCAAGTGGGGAACTGACAGATCAAAAGGTTAATGATTGATCCGGGACCCCATAAGCCTCTGGTGTTAGGCCAGGATTAGAGCTCTTGAACCCTTTATCCAGCCCTTAGACCAATCCTTAAACAGTAGATTAAACAGAGAGATTTTTCCTTTAGAAACAGTGGTAAAGGATCACGGTGGTGGTAGATTAATTTAATAGATTTCATAGACATTAGGGCTGGAAGGGACCTCAGAAGATCATTGGGGAAGTCAGCTGGGGTCATAGGATCCCAGCAAGATAAGCATCCAATTTGCTCTTGAAGGTGTTCAATGTAGGTGCTTGAACCACCTCCGAGGGCAGGCTGTTCCAGACCTTGGAGGCTCGGACAGTAAAGAAATTCTTCCTTATGTCCAGCCT
>NW_017728992.1:91657000-91663894 GCF_001723915.1 Gavialis gangeticus | reverse complement strand
TGCTGGCTATCCCTTAGGATGTTGGCGTCGGCCAGTCCATTAAGGATGGCCTCTTTAATAAACTTTTCTAAGATCTTCCCCAGAATAGAAGTCAGGCTGATGGGCCTATAGTTAGCCAAATCCACTTTCCTCCCTTTCTTGAAGATAGGCACCACATTGGCCTTCTTCCAGTCTTTGGGCACTACACGAGAGTGCCAGGAGTTTTCAAAGATCCGTACTAGAGGCTGGGCTATGATGCTTGCCAGCTCCTTGAGTACCCTGAGTGTAGATTGTCAGGGCTGGCTGACTTGAAGTTATCCAGCTTCTCAAGGTGTTCCTTCACGAGGTCAGCATTAATGGAGGGCAGGGGATCTCCCTCACCTGGACCTCCCTGTCCCGTAGCGGACATGGGCGTCCCATCGGACTGATGAAAGACCAATGCAAAGTACCCATTTAATAGGTTGGCTTTTTCCTGGGCGTCAGTTGTGAGTTGCCCCATCTGGTTCAGCAGGGGTCCAAAGTTGCCCTTGCTTTTCCTCTGGCTCCCCACATATCTGAAAAAGGACTTTTTATTGTCATTGATGCTCGAAGCTAGTTGGAGTTCAGTTGCAGCCTTGGCTTTCCTGGTTTGCTCCCTGCAGGACTGGACCAGTGCAGAATAATCCTCCTTGGAGGTGAATCCCGTCTTCCATCCTTTGTAGGCTTTTCTTTTTAGCCTTAGGTGGTCTGCTAGGTCCCAATTATTATTAATTATTGCTACTTAAAGCTAAGACTATATCTGTTCTGTTTTATGTTACTACAGACTTCATCTGATGGAGATACTCTAGCAGAGCTCCGTAACTAAAATTGTATTGCATGGCATTCTTCATTTAAAGTTGTAAATTTTAAATTAACATTAATTAGGGTAAGTAGGGAACAGGAGCCAAAGGCTGGTTGTCTGTCCCATTATTTAGTGGTTTTATGCTCTAATGACTATGGGTTTGATCCTCAGGTGAACTGATCATATGCTTAGCACAGCTGATGGAAATGGATTGTCACCTGTTTGCTCTCCCCAGACTGGAGTGGTGTAGAGCTCGGAAACTGAACTGACCCAAAGCAGTGGCAGTGGCAGGACTGTTCTAATTTACTGTGTGCTCAACAGTACCATTGGTACTAGCCAGCAGGCCATTTTGATGGGCAGCCATTATTCTCCAGTCCAACCCATTCCTTAAGCCTGGCCAGCTATAATACGCCATGGATATTCTCAGTTGCCCCTTTAGAGAAGATTCAGGGTCATGCAAAGAGGGACTCAGGATTAGGCCCATCATGTTTTGGCTTTTATTGTCTGGAAAGCTACACTGAATCTTACATAACGATTTGAAAATAGAACAACCCAACAATTCACCCATAATGCACAATATCCCAGTGGAGCACAAGAAAACTGAGTGCAGATCAGTTTTGTATAAAATATACTGGAGACTTAGATACAGTGCGATAGTCAGTTTAGGATTCCAAATGGTGAGAAATGACTGTAGCCTGTCATGCTTGAAAGCCTAATCTCTCTCAGAAGTATCAGATGTTCTGCGTTTTAAATTAAAAACATGGACTCAGGTTTTAAAGTCACACTGTCAGCTCGAAATCTATCACATTTCAAAACTGAATTA
The DNA here is from genome assembly GCF_001723915.1 of Gavialis gangeticus. Classification (NCBI taxonomy): domain Eukaryota; kingdom Metazoa; phylum Chordata; order Crocodylia; family Gavialidae; genus Gavialis; species Gavialis gangeticus. The sequence goes on along the minus strand of NW_017728992.1, from coordinate 91,662,272 downwards.
GAAGGTAGATTATGTTACTATGCCTGCCCTGAGACCTCCTGCCAACTTTGGGGGGTCCTATAATCATATTTTCCTATTTCTTTAAATGCCTTTTTCTCCCATAATGCTATGAGAAACACCAACAAAAGCAGAGGGAAAACTGGCTGACTCTAAGGGAAACAGTAAAACTGACTGTATATATCATATAGAACTATGAATGTAGAAAAATGGGGTGGCGGGAAAGAAGGCAAAAGCGAAAACATTTAAAAATAATCTATATAAGTGACAGCAAATAATCATAGTATGTTTAAATGATGCATATAACTTTATATTTTTAAGTTAATGGTGCCCTTTCCCAACATATTGCATCTAGTTACATTATGGAGATGTATTTAGCAGAGCAGTATGCGGTTTTACATGGCTATAAAAAAGTATTATTATTTTATTCTTTAAATGTTCTGATTCTGAGAGTTGAATGATAACACTATCAAAAGGAGCCCCAAAATACCAAAACTTTTTATCCATTGCAGACAGACCTAATTTAAAATTAAATAAATAAAGAGCTTTATTAATGCTTCAAGTGTGTAGGTCTCTCTTTATTGGAGAGGTTAGGTTGATAAATTTATCCATTTGTCCCCAAATGAATAGATCAATGGCATTCTCCTGGATAAGCAACTAATTGCTTTCTGCATCGTGGAGATTTGGTAATTCACTGTGATTCACTGTGGAATCTAGGTACTTTTGTAATTGATAGTATTTTATGACTGTTTAGTTTTGCTGACCTAGTGTGGTTTCAAATTCAGAAGTTGGAATGGTAGGCTGAACACAAGGATGTAGGAGAGTGCAAAATTAGGGACATGTTTTTTTTCAGGATTTTACATTTCTGTCATTAATATTTACTGGGCTGACATGGAGCAGGTCTGTTTTAGCACAATACTGCATGAAGCCCTGAGAGTGCAGGTTTTTGAATCCCGAAATACAGTTCTTCAGGGTCATTCCTTTTGATAAGTGCTGCAGAAAAGACCATTGTAACGTCATGCCAGGGTTCTTTACTGTTTCCCGCACTACTTTAAAAAATGATATACTGCAGCAAAAAAAATCATAACTTCTGTCTCACTTCAGGAAGTACAATTTAGGAATTGGACTAATTTGATAGATCGCTCATGCTAAGAAAAATATTAGAGACCAGAAAAGGTCACATAGGCCATTGAGGCTCATTTCATTCTATGTACGGTTTCCCCAGGATATCATCCAATTGCTAGCAGAAAGACTAATGTTATCCATTTTCATAATTTCACTTCTGGGTATTACAAAGATAAATATATAAATGTGGATCAACTTTTTTTCAGAGTGCTATTTAAAAAAAATCTAAATGAGGACAGGTTGGATGACAAGAAAGAAACTCAACTGAGATTAAATATATGACAATAATGATACTTATTTATATAGACATTGTCTTTCAAAGTTCCCTAGAGACAAGCTTTCAATTCCAAGATTTTCAGAAAGTAACCTTTCTTTTGATATATTGTTTCAGGGCCAATGCAGGAGACGATATATGACTTCTGGAGAATGGTTTGGCATGAAAACACAGCCAGTATAGTCATGGTTACTAATCTAGTGGAAGTAGGAAGGGTAAGTAATTTTTGTATTTATCTCAAGTCTTTCATCTTTTTGTTTAGATATTAAATAACCAACCAACAAGATGCTATTACAGTGAATATAGAGCATAAAATATTTATTATGTTTCTGCTGAAAGGTGCATTATTAATTATTTTTAAACATAGCTTGAATGCTCAGCTTTGATACTGTTAGTACAATGTAGAAAAGGAATTGATAAAACTGCTACTACATTTAGCACAGCCAACAAAAATGAATATCGTAATTTTGTCAGTGCCTTATTAAGAGTGCAGTACATTCTTGATTATCCAAGCCCTGGTTATCCAAACAGCAGCATTTTTCTTATTAACTTGTAACTATTGGTACTGTGTACTAATCTGTTCTCTTTATCTGCATCTCTGCTCCTAAGTTTGATACAATACTATACCTTGTAATTGTTGGTATTGTATAGCAAACTTCCATTTTAAGCTTTATTTAACACAATACTTTATCTCTTTAATACGGTAGCTAGTAGCTGTTCAGTTTATCCAAATGAATTCAGCAGATGAGTGGATTTTCAGTAGGTGCATCAAACAGGTTTGAATAACAGAGGATGCATTGTAACAATATTTATACGTATCAAGGAGATCACTTGGGAGCAATCTACATGGTAATCTTTCAGATTAAATTTGATAGGTCACTTTGACATGCCACAAATGTAATCTGAAAGATTTTAGAATTGATTTCAAAAGAGGAGTCTACAGTACCATGGTACATTAGTCAAAATCTATCTTCCCTCCCAGCTCCCCCTTAAAACATGATTTGCCTTCTAACTAGTAGGTGATATAATTATGAGTCCAGGACAATGACCTGTGGCTATCTGAGCATCCAAGAACATCCGGCCTACCTATGACTTTTCTCAGATGCAGGAATAATAAGATGATAATGTCTTAGCCTATGGGCTATAAGTTGAACAAGTAGATTAACTCAGATGAACACTGAAATGAAAATATAAAATCATTGTCTTAACCAGGAGGTTTTCTTCAGTAATTGTCTTACAATGAAAAAGTGGGGTTAGCCAGTTGATACTAGACATACAGGTTATCTCTGAAGAAGGTCTCTCTGTCATAGAATTGCAGTTTTATTGTCCATATGTATCCAAGGAGCTATTTCCTTTTTATACCCACCAGTACAGCTTTTTCTGTACACCAGCATCAGCAATCCTGGCTGTTGTTTTCTAAGGAAAATTTAGGAGGACTTGGCCACCTAACCCTTATTCTCCTTTGAAAAAAAGCTGAAATAAGCAGAATGGCCAACTCCTCTAAATTCAACATTTTCATTAGTTGTTGAACTAAGTGTAGACAGCACCCATATCTTGGTTTCAAGTGAAATGCATGTTTTTAATTTCTTGGTAATGGAGTGGCTGTTGCTTTTTCCTGAAAATAGATGTTTGCATTATTGGAAGATCACAGTTTAGGTACAAGGAATACTCTGAGTCAGATTGTCAGATCTCGCTTCCTTCACAAATTCAATTTATAGTCTCAATTTATTGGACCTGGATTCTGTGCTTACACTTAATTGTTTGTGTAAATCCTAGCATGTCGACATCTAACCATGTGAATCTACCCATAAATCAGGCACTAATATTGTAGCTAGGTCTCAAAAGATGTGATTTGTGACTATAATTAATGCCAGGTACAAAAACACAGGTAAAACTAATTACAGGGCAAAAAGGTAGACCCTTGAGGGAAATGCAGAGCAGAAACTATTTGACACTTAAATTCAGAACAAATTCCTTTGTTTTAATAGTAAATTCTGTACTGCATTTATTTCATTGGAGCTTTATGTAGATATCTTTTAAAGGGACTGTTAAACCATTTTCCCACTGCCTTAGGAACAAGAATAGTTTATTATATGAAACATCTTCCTGTTGTTATACAGTCAGTATTCAGAAGCATAAATTAAAGTGGCCTATCAAATTTAATCCAGAAGAGAAATAAGGGTTTTGGTTCCAGTCTTATTCACAGTAGTCTTTCTGACACACTACATCCCCTTGGCAGCTTCTACTGGAGGGGTCCTATTGTATTTCTAGAATGGGTAAAATCTCAAGGATGGGGAAAAATAAATGATACCATGGTTTCCCCTTCATATAAATCTTTTATGCGGCATAACACTCCACCTAGCAATACAGAGCTGCAACATGTAGATCTTGACAGCAACAAAAATTGGATCTAGCCTCACTTTTCCAGTGGTTTATATCTAGGAAATGAGAGCCATAATGTTGTTTTTTTAAAACAAAAATAAAAATACCTTTCTATAACAGCAAGGTTGTGAATCACAAAGCAGCGCAATTAAGCCCCTGTTGGGCCTTTCGTCTGTCAAACTGCACATATTCCCTCTTACCAATGATGGGACCATTGACACCAAGGAGTTACAGAAGAAACATGCCATCTGTCCTTCAACACCTAGCAGAAAGATCTGCACCATCTTGATTAGAGATGATTTGAATGGCTTCCTTAGTCAGAGTCCTGATAACTTTTTCTCCTGACCTTGAAGCTTTCCTCTTTTTTTTTTTTTTTTGCTGCTATTAATATTATGTTTAGAGATTATATTTTTTCTGACTCCATTTACCCACTGTAAGGAAAAAAAAAAAAAAGAAAAAGGAAAACTCCCCTAGATTTCCAGGAAAGAAGAATGCCTGTTTAGCATGTTTGCCACGCGAGGTGCACCCGTCATGAATTAATCATTAAGGGGGCGTATGCATATTTGTTTACTAAGACTGGATGGATGGTCATTAAATCAGTGTTAGGAACTTGCTTTTTGCCCTGGAGCATTTTGCATCCAGACTGTTTTAATTGCAGGTGGAGGAGCCACCAAGAGGCTGTCCCTACTGCAAGCACCTGCTGCAGATGACTCAGTCCCTGCATTCCCCTCCAGCAGGGTCTGGGTACATCTGCCAATACCTGTCATTATCTGAGGCATACTTGTCAAAACCATGCATCCCTTTAAGCTCCTGTGTGTTCCAGCAAGGGACCCTTGTCAGTTTTTCTGGCACCTGCTGACTGCTGTGCACCTGGTATTTAAATGGCACAGAAATGTGTTTTGATTGTTTTCTTTCTCTAATGAACCCACCTGAGGGACATTTAGCTCTTTATCTAGTAGCCTGTTACCCAGCCACTCACATTCACACTGTTTGTGTGGAGATTCAAAACTCACTTGTGTTGTTATACTAATCCATCTGCCAGAAGTCTTATCACAAAATCTGCAGGGCTCCCTAAGGAGACTTTTGCACTGGTAATTTAAGCTAATGATTTCTAAACATATTTAGTCGGTTTTATGAAGACCTCATTAGAATGTGACTGTTTATTAAAAATCTAAATGAGCTCTCACAGTCATTTAGGAAAATCGTTGTTGAGTTGCCAAGACCATTTGTCTGATAACAGGTGATGAGGTGGTTTGAAGTGAAGAGAGGCTTAAGCAGATGTTATGAAAAACAACAACAATACAACCCTACTCTTTAAGGGCAAAGATCAAAAGTCGATTTCCTCATTAGGTTAACGTTGGCCAGTTTTCCACTTAAGAAGAAGTTTTACATAAAAGAAAAGGCAAATGACTTAGGGAATGAGATGCAGACATTAATGCACCAGAATCAAAATTTTCCAGATCACTGACTATTGCATATAAAGCAAGGGCAGGC
>NW_017728992.1:91651410-91652000 GCF_001723915.1 Gavialis gangeticus | reverse complement strand
ACAACCCTACTCTTTAAGGGCAAAGATCAAAAGTCGATTTCCTCATTAGGTTAACGTTGGCCAGTTTTCCACTTAAGAAGAAGTTTTACATAAAAGAAAAGGCAAATGACTTAGGGAATGAGATGCAGACATTAATGCACCAGAATCAAAATTTTCCAGATCACTGACTATTGCATATAAAGCAAGGGCAGGCAATTATTTCAGGTACAGGGCCACTTAATGAGTTTTGGTGAGCTGTCGAAGGCCGCAAGGGTAGCCCTGCCCTTTGACAGTTGCTCCACTCCCCTGGTTACCATCTTGGGACCTGAAGTCCTGCTCCCTAACCCCTGACCTTTGCCACCGGAAGTCTCTCCCCTTGTCCCCAGAAGTACAGCTTTTGGAGAGGGGGTTTGCCATCTTGGGACCAGAAAAGAAAAACAAAGTATATACTAAAAATCAAACATTGACAATATCATATTTTAATTTTATTTTTAAAAATACTTTTGTCCTGATTTGTGTGCATTTGCATAGTGTATATAGAGGTAATTGCATAATAGTTCAAAATGAAGTTTTACTCTTGTATATTGTGGGGGGTGTGGAGGGGTGGGGGC
>NW_017728992.1:91649756-91651212 GCF_001723915.1 Gavialis gangeticus | reverse complement strand
GGGGGGGAGGGGCGCCCCGACGAGGGACACACGGCTTGGTGGGGGGGGGGGGGGGGGGGTTTGTAGGGGGGAGTGTGTGTATGGGGAAGGAGTGTGGGGTTTATTGGGCATGTGGGGGGGGTGTGGGGGGGTGTGGTGTTTGTGGGGTGTGTAATTGTGGAGGGAGGGTGTGTAAGTATGGTGGGGTGTGCATGGGAGCCCCCTGTATGTTCCCCTCACCTGCTCCCACCCCACAACAGCCCAGAGCCCATGCACCCTGTGGTGCCTCTGTGCCACCACCAACAGTGCACAGCCCCAGCCCCACCCACTGCAGGACATGCCATGGGCAGGTGGTGCCTGGGCCAGGTGGGACCAAGGAACCTGCCACAGGCTAAACAAAGCCCCTCTGTGGGCTGGCTCTGACCCACAAGCTGTATTTTGTATTACCCACCTCTGATATAAAGTAAAGCCAAAACTCACAAAAATGTTCCAATGAGACAAAAAAGTATGCCAAGAGAGCCCTTGACAGTCTGAAAAGGGCTTCTTACTCTCCTGTGCTCATCCAGAGGCCTTTCCTGTAGGTTTATAAACAGTGTAACTACCAACTCCTTTAATTTGAACCAAGTCATTTTCTTCAACTGAATCTGAGGATTTTTCTTTTGGAAACCAACCTGTGTGTACAATAATAATATGGATGGTAGGAAAACATAGCAAATCTCCATGTCCAGTCTTATACATTTCACTTACTGCTTGAGGCTCCTACTGAAGGCAATGAATGTTGATCATGCCCTGACATTTTGGCCAGTGCCTCCTGCTGCTGGCCCTTGGAGGCCTACAAAGAATCTTGCAGCTTAAACCATCTCTTCCTTCTGCAAAAGTTGTATGATGAAGGTCTTGTGAGCTGTACCTATGTCAGTATAGCAATTTCATGTAATTTCATCCTCTCCAGACAATGGACTGACTTTTCTGGCCACCCAAAATCCAAGCTGACATGTCAATCATTTTACATAAGAAATCACAGAAAAATAGGACCAGAAGGGATCTCAGGAGGTTAGCTAGTTTAATCTTTTGTTTAAACCACCACTGCCAAGTTTTTGTCCAACCCACTCTTAAAAATTCCCCTTCCAAGATGGAAATTGCACAGTCTGTCTAAGTCAGTGATCCTCAGACAGCATGCTGCAGCACTCTGGAATGCCCCCAGATCATTTGAAAGGTGCCTTCAGATATGAGGAAATAAGTGAGATGTGAGGAGATAAGCAAGGTACGACAAGATCAGCAGCTAAGTTCAGGATCAAGTTTGTCCCTGCCTGGCCATACCTGTACCCAGAGACAATCTGAGCAGGGTGCGGGGCCTGGGGCAAATCAGCCTGTGCGGGGTCCTGCCCTTGGATGTGAGGAAGCTGGCAGTGGATTCAGTGGCAAGGGAGGGGTGGTGCGCCAAGCAGCCAGACAAGCTGGATTCAGTGGCAGGAGGGGT
>NW_017728992.1:91641173-91644756 GCF_001723915.1 Gavialis gangeticus | reverse complement strand
ATACCTGTACCCAGAGACAATCTGAGCAGGGTGCGGGGCCTGGGGCAAATCAGCCTGTGCGGGGTCCTGCCCTTGGATGTGAGGAAGCTGGCAGTGGATTCAGTGGCAAGGGAGGGGTGGTGCGCCAAGCAGCCAGACAAGCTGGATTCAGTGGCAGGAGGGGTGCCAAGCAGCCAGACGTGAAGCCGGTGGCAGTGCAGAGTTGCCATGGCCACTCTGCCCTGGGGTGCTTGCCCTGATTCACCCCCTTCAGGGGTGGCCCTGCCCCTACCCCTTTGGTCAGACCCTTAAGGAGATAAGCACTGTAATATATAAATTTATAAATATATAAATTTTCTTCTACGACTTATGTTTTCTATCACTCAGTATCACAAAATATTTACAAACAGGTAACATCAAATATAATTATACAAAATAAAACTGCATGCAAGAAGCACAATAATTACAGTAATTAGGGCTTCACAATTATTACCAAGAATGAGAAGCAGCCAGTCCTGATAGTATTACTGCACAAAAAATTGTTTTGGAAAGTAGGCATAGTTGTCACAACAGAAATACCCAAAACACATGCACAGAGCCAAGAAAATCAATAGTTCATTTAACTAATAAAAGCTAACCTGCAGTCCTTTATGCACACTGTACCATTTACCATATTTACATACTAGGGCTGTGCGAAACAGCACCATTCCATTTTGACTTGAGTTTTGAGGTTTTGATGGAACAGCATTCCGATCCTGGCGCTGGGGAGGGGAACTCAGCTTAGCTGGGCTGACTTCCTTTCCCCAGCCCGATGGCAGCATTGGGGAGGGGAATGAAACCCGGTCTCAGTTCCCTTCCCCTGCGCTGTAACCGGCTTCCCACAGCTGGCGGCAGGAGGTGGTGAGAGTCAGGGCTGCGCTCCCTACCTGGCTGAGCCACATGGGGTTGCGGAGCCACTGGGAGCGCAACCCTGGTTCTACCCTGTCTCCCACCACCTGGCTGCTGGCTGCTTCAAAACTCAAAACATTTTGACTAGCCTCTTTTTTTTTTGAGGCTGTTTTGAAGCCCTTCGTTTCAATTCGATTTTGCTGTTTTGAGCTCAAAATGAGTCGAAACAGTGTCAAATCAAAACAGCTGGCAAAATTTCACACAGCCCTACTATATACCACAAACCATGCCTTGTAACAGTAGTGTGGCCTCTATTCCACCTCTGGGCACACTCTTTTACAAGATATATTTTTCCCACCAGTAGCCGTCATAGAAGTTTTGTTGGGTTGAGATGCAGTAGTTTAGTAAACAGGTGTTTGCAGAATGGCAATTAAATCTAGTGTTGGACAGCTGGCATCCCTCTGTGTGCAGAGTTAGGGCTGTGTTGGGAGTTGTGCATTAGTTGTGCCTGTAGCAAGGTTTATGCCTGTAGTAAGAGGAGTAAAATGTATATGAATTATGGATCTTTACTATTTATTTCCCTGTTCTTACAGATTTTTGTTTGGTACACAAAAATGAATAGAGCATATTAAATGTTTGATAACAGAGATATTAATGACCTAGTTTTTTTCAATGTTTAAGTAAGGGTGGGGGCTCGGGTGACAGTGGGCGGACATAAAGAGAGGTAAAAATTCAGTGACAGGCACAGAAGATTTTATCCACCAACCTTCCTGGAGCGCTAGCAAGAAATCCTTTTTCAGCAGCAGCTACCCAAGAAACCATTCTCCATTGTGGGAAAAGATTTGACAGAAAACTCTAGCTCTTACTGGAAAAGACTTTACATATGCTCAACTCCAGGCAGTCTGGCATGCACGCACTTGCCCATCATCAATCCACCAGTCAAAATCATTGGAAAAAAACCTGGAGATTACCGTGAACAATAAGCTGGATATGAGTCAACAGTGTGCCCTTGTTGCCAAGAAGGCTAGCAGCCTACTGGACTGCACTAGTAGGAGTGTTGCCAGCAGATCCAGGGAAGTGATTCAACACTGATGAAGCCGTATCTGGAGTACTGTCCAGTTTTGGATCCCCCACTACAGAAACAATGTGGGCAAGTTGGAGAGAGTCCAGTGGAGGACAACAAAAATGGTTTGGGGACTGGGGCACATGACTTGTGAGGAGAGGCTGAGGGAACTGGGCTTATTTAGTCTGCAGAAGAGAAAACTGAGGGGATTTAATAGCAGTCTTTAATAATTACCTAAAGGGTGGTTCCAAAGAGGATGGAGCTAGACTGTTCTCAGTGGTGGCAGATGACGGAACAAGGAGCAATGGTCTCTAGTTGCAGCAAGGGAAGTTTAGGTTGGATATCAGGAAAAACTTTCTCACTCGGAGGGTAGTGAAGTAGGGGAACGAGTTACCTAGAGAAGTGGTGGAATCTCCATCCTTCCTTGAAGGTTTTTAAGGACCAGCTCAACAAAGCCCTGGCTGGGATGATCTAGTTGAGGATGCTTCTGCCCTGAGCAAGGGGTTGGACTAGATGACCTCCTGAGGTCCCTTCCAACCCCAGTTTTCTTTGATTCTATGATTACATGGATAACACACACTTTTTCAGTTACAACATGAATAATGGTTAAGAAAGACCCTACATTCAATATTAAGAAAGCAAAATAAAAGCACCTCCCCATTGCACCAGCTCTACTCAAGATCCACCCATTTGCCAATTTTCTTGTAGCTGGACCTTGGACTGCCAAGGAGAATTGTCAGCCAGAGCCCAGTTCTGGAGACATTCCATTAAAAATGCATGACAAGGACTAAACAGCAACAGCATGGGAAATTCAACAGGAACCTAAAAAACTAAGCTCATATTAAATTTCATGCTGACGGGGCAAAACAGGAATGTATACCCTTTTCTCAATACAGCCCTACTATAGAGTCATAACCAGCACATTCCTAGCATTACATCTATAGACTAGTTTACCTGCAAAATCTCCTCAAAACACCAGAGGCATAACTTAAAATTTGGGGAGGGGTGGAGTAGAGCAAATGCTTGCCTCACTGCACAGGGCATGCTGTGCAGGTGCCATCTAAGCAGAAGCTTCCTGAACACAGGCCACTGAGGTGGCATTGGCACAGGCTCCATGGGGGCTGCCATTCTGGTGTCCCCTGTGAAATGATACTTAAAATGGATGTCCCACTCACCTGTTCCCAAGTTAGGCTACTGCTAAACATTTTCAAAACTTAACACAAAGCCTATGTAAACTATCTGTGGGAGCCCATTAATTCATTACTGAAATGCAGCTACTGCCGGAGTGGATCATATAAACTGTTTAACACCACAAAAAGCGTTAATGTTTAGTATGAGAGGAGTATACATTATTTAGTAGAAAGTGCCTGTGAATATAATGAGACATAATTACCCAAATTGGATTTAGTTTAAGGCATGGGCATTAATATTCCTTATAAGAAGTGCCATGGAGTTTTTCACCAATCTTAAAAAGGCTTTCACCCAACAAGGGCACTCCTCCAGAGAGAGAGATCGCACGTTTGAAAGAGCCACCCGGATACCATGGGAAGAACTGCTGCAGTACAGAAGAAAAACCCCCACAAATTGCACATCGCTGGTTATGACATATCACCCCTCCCTCAAACCTGTACGGAAAATCCTCAAACAATTGCA
>NW_017728992.1:91620429-91636173 GCF_001723915.1 Gavialis gangeticus | reverse complement strand
CCACAACAGAACCATCAGCATTCCTGGATCTTACAGCTGCACCTCCAGAAATGTAATATATCTCATCCAATGCAACAAATGCCCAGATGGAAAATACATAGGAGAGACCAAACAACAACTGCGCACCAGAATGAATGCACACCGGAAATCTATCAAAGACAGGAATACCCAATTACCTGTGGGGGCACATTTCTCACAAGAAAACCACTCTCGCTCCAGTCTCTGAGTCCTGATCCTCAAAGGAAACTTACAAAACACTTCCCAGAGACGAGCCTATGAACTCCACTTCATCAACCTCCTGGATACTAAAAATCATGGACTAAATATAGACATTGGATTTATGACACATTATAACCTGCCTGACATCTGACTCCCTAGGTATCTCTCCACTATTCATCCCCCTTCTCTCTCTCCCCCCGCCCCTTCAGCCTGTCTCTCACCCATTGACTCCTCAGTCTACATTTTCACTGACTACCTGTCTTGCATGCATACCAGCCCAGCCTCTGGTGTCTTTACTTTTCGTTCCATCCAGGAAGAGCACACACCAACTGCTGAAACTTCCTTACCATGAGGAAGGGTTTTTGAACCCAAAAGCTTGCTTAATAATTGTTTTCCAACTTTTTAAGTTGGTCTAATAAAAGATATCAGATTTACCCAAAGAACCTTGTTTGCCATGGAGTTTTTAAGATGGCCCAGATTTCATTTTCACTTCCACCTTGGAAGACAGAAATCAAAATGTGGAGATGGAAAAAAAATTGTTGCATTAAATCCATTTCCTGCCCCTTGGCCAGCCTAATTTGTGCTCCAAAAAACTAGAAATATGGTCATTTCCTTCATCAAGTTAATTTGTATTTAACAAGCATTTTTTTTGATAACTTCCATTAATACTCTGTTGTTCTGTTCACAGAAGATCAATGTTTACCATTAGAAATGATGGAAGGTACAGTTTCTAACAGAATGCCAAAAAAATCATAAAATCCAGTCATTTAAAGCCATTGTTAATCTAGTGAGTGAAAAACATAATATGTCTAACAGTCAAAACACATTTCAGCTTTCTTAAAGTTATAACTCAAAATAACAAGTTGGCCTTGTTCCATCATGTGTAGCAGAGATGGATTCCTTAGGGGAAATAATTGGCTGTTATTCTCCAAGAAACTAGAAAGATTGGTTTTTAGTCATTTAAATAAAAATGTCCGCAAATCAACAATGTTCCCTTCATTGAATAGGTCACAAGCCTATTTGTGAACAACACTGTCTTGTGCAAGTTCAAGCAACGATGGTGTCAGCTTTCAATGTCTTTGTGCAAAAATGGATGTTCTAGAAAGCATTAATCAATCAAGGTCACTACCTTAATTCTTACTTATATAATTAAAATAATTCATTTTGAGGAGTAAACATAAGTCATTTAAGGATACAAAAATATGTGCATAAATTTGAGGGTGTGGGGGCAAGATATTTGGATACAACCTGCTTGCACAGTGCACGTGTGTAAAGGTGCTTGGGAAAATGGCTTGAAGCTCATCTTAGTACTTCCTGCCTTAGCTACTAAGATCAGTGATTTTCAACCAGGGTACCATGAAATCCTTTAAAGGATACCACCAGGTGTGAGGAAATAAGCAAATAAGCACAGTTTCCTACTTCTCACTACCTGGCCATTCCCCCACACCTCTCTGGCTGGTCTCTCTGCATCTGTAATAAATAAGTTAGCTTTTGAAATGGGGTACCTTGAATCTATTGAGTGATGCCTTCAGTCTAAAAAGGCTGAGAACTGCTGACTGACATGGTCACAATATCTTCATACCTCAGTTTTTAATGTATTTAACCTCCCAGCCTCCAAATAGTGCTCTCAGCTCCATTTTACAGATGACAAGGAACATCAGTATGTCTGTACCACACAAAACAACATCATGAAGAGATACCTCAAAGTAGCTCCATCTACATTAGCTCTGCAACTAAACGTAGCGCAGCCACCATAGTACCTGGTAGATTTCATTTATGTTGGGAATAAGTCTATTGGGTGCTAAATGTTAAACACTTGTTCTAAAAGACAAATCCGCTCCCCTGAGGGGAAAGCAGCTGATGTATTGCCAGTCTACCTATGTCCAGGGACCAAGCAAGAGCAACTACCCAGCCAGAGCAACCCATTGGCAGAAACTGCCTGGGACAGGTACTGGATGTGTATCTCACAGTTAATAGCACTGCTACTTTGAGAGCGGCATTAGCCAAGAGTGACTGCTGCCTCCTGAATCTGGGGGGGCACCCGCAGAAGCCACTGATGGCCACAGCCTTGTCAGGCGGGGCACCAGCCCTACCGACAGTATCAGTTGTTGGCCGTCAGGGGGACACATGCACTCCTGTGCACCACCTACCAGTCGCCTCTGGCATTAGCCATATCTAGACCTAGAGCGGAGCAGAGCTTGGAGACAGTTTTCAGCCCCAAGTCCTTGCCCTAGGCAAACTGCAGGGACTGGTCAACCACTGTGTGAATGGAACCTGGGTAGTCCAAAAAGAATCCACGGTGAAAATATGCCACTACAAGGCATATAACTCAGAAAATTTGGTAGAGATCTGCAGAGAAACCTTGAGGGGTTTGACACAAATTTAGCCTTAAAATTAATGGGCTATATTGTCTACATCCCTTAGACTCAGCTCTTGGTTCTTTGTTCCCTACTGTAACCTACAGTACCTAAATTTAGCTGTTCAGAGCCAAAAATACATACAATTTGAGATAAAATAAATATCTCAACATCCCCATTTGATCATCTTTACTTAGTTCAAATTACTCTTAAATAATAATTTATACAACTCTTTCCATTAATGATCAGTTAGGCAGTGCACAGGCAGCATAACCTCTTGTTAGGATTTGATTTTATAAGTAAAGCAAATTAGGAACTCTAAATAATCAGTGTTATTGAAACTGCTCTGTAGTAACTGTATAGGTTAGTCATAATCATTTTACATATCAGCTTTTCAGTGTTTCCACTCCAAATCACCAAAATAGTTAGTTGCTTGTACTTGCTTTCAGTGGCCAAATCCACTGCTTCAGAACAAACAAATATATGCAATATCGTACTCATTTTTCTGCTTCCTGTTTTGTTTGCCCTTTTTATAAGTATTAAGCACAACTTGCTACCCTTGTTATCCTTTTACCCTATTTCCCTGTCTTTGGGGTATGAGTTGGTGGTCATCTGCTACCGTGCTCCTCAAGTTCTCAGTAAAGCAAATGTATATGTAAAGAGTAAGCAAACATACCTTGTGAGGAATACGTTGTATGTACCCAGAGAGTTTTCAAGATGTCCTTCCAAATGACACTTCTACTTGTTCCTGGGGTGTAAATCTGAATTTTTGTTATACAATCAGATTCAAATATGGGGTATTTGCAAACTACCTCTCAATTCTTGTTTTATTCCCATGAGCACCAAAAACCATTTTCTGCCTTGTAGCTCCTATTAACTATTATGCAGCCGTTATTTTACTATGTACAAACCAATCATGATAGATTTTATATTTAGTCTAAGTATGAATACATGTATTATATAGCTAAGCTTTCTAGGTTTTTGTTCATATAATAGGCCAAAAAGTATACAAAAATGAACAAACAAATCCAGATACAGTAGCTAAAAACTCAGGTAAAAGTTTTTTACCTAATTGAACAGCAGAGGCACCCTATGCCTGAAGAAGGGTGACTGTGTCCGAAAGCTTGCTAAGAACTTTTTTCCAACTACTCAGTTGGTCTAATGAAACATATTGCATCTACTCAAAGAACCTTGCCTGCCTCTGTCCTTAGACCAACACGGCTACAACCAAAAACCCAGGTAGAATTTTTTACACCCATATTTTTGCCTTTTTTACTAGCAGGATTTCTTATGGATATCTAAACTCTTATCTTATTTCACTGAAATTGTAAAGGCTTCAATCCAGCAAACATTCATGGGACTGCTTCTCATTATGCTATTTATATCTATTTTAAAAATTCTTTATACTCATGTTCAGGGTTTTAGTATAAATGAGAATCAGTCCTTATTTTTTGGCACACGAGTAGACTAGTGAGGTCACATAAATAAAGTTTAGCACGTGCATCGAGTGTTGTAGGATTGGAGCCAAAAGAATAAAATAATTTTTTAAAAATAAAACATGCTTTTTATTATTTTCTCCCACTCAGCAAAACACTTAGCAGAGCCAGTCTCCGGCTACAACTGCAACATTGGCACAGTTCCCACAGTTGATACATCCTTCACTCCTCTCCAGAGAATTGGCAAGGAATTATGTTGTCATGAATCCATTAACACTGGTACCAGTCTGCCCATACCCAAAATTCTCTATGAGCAGAGATGCAAAGAGCCCTTACAGAGCAGAACTACTTAAGGCACAGAGATATATAATGTATTTTGCAGAAGCCCATAGTCTTACCCCGCTATTCCACTGGGCCATGTTAATGAGAACTAAAAGGGGAAGAAAATCCAGCTACTGGGGCAAAAGAAAAAGAAACTGCACTTCTTGAAATAAGCATTTCTATATGTCCCTGGTTGTTAATCATAATCCCAGCTGCCTAGACTTCCCAAGTTAAAAGCATGCCAGGCAGCTTAGTTGTGCCTATTTTTTCAATTGTTTATTTTACTAAACTGAGCTGTTTTGAGGATGGCAGGCACCCGTCTGAAAGAAACTGAGCTAAAGTTAGAAACAGAACATATGATGCTCAATAGTTGTGTTGTGACTAGGACCACTGCTGCAGCTGTTTCCTCTTTCATACGTGCCTTGGCCATGTTTGTGAGCATCAGATTCCACCTATGGAAAGGCTAGAGCAACAGGCAGGAAGAAAAAATTAAGGTCAGAAACCAGATTGTAGAAAGCTGCAGCATTCTGGGGACAACATGAAATGTTGTTTACTCTGCACTGGACACAGGAAAGCATATTCACCATGTGAGAAAAAGCTGTTTCAAATCATTTCCCAACAGCAGATATAATGGTTCAATTTGCTTGAGTCAGGGATTTGAACAAAACCAGTGGCCTGGAGATTCAAACAATACAGATAAATAGATAAGAGAATGAGCCTTCAACAAGTTTCATATGATTTCCATTCTCCTGATGCAAGGCTTTTGGAAATTTTTCCAGACAGAATTTTTTTTTTAAATATATTATAGACAGAAGAGAATTGCATGAATGAATTGCATTTAACTCGTTTTAATGTTTTAAATATGTTGAGCTCACTGCTTGCCTGAGATACTTAAATATATTTCTCAATTGTAAGGTATTTTAAACATATTATATTTTTATTATTAATTTTCATGGTAAAATTCACAGTTATTTTTGTATATAACCAATCAGTGTGTAATTAAGCATAACCATACACTTGTATTAACAAATTAATGCTTAATTTGCCTTGAAATTAAGGGGAAATGGAGAAAGAGAGGAAAAAAGAGGGAAATATTCCTATAATAAATGCATAGCACATGCTGGTCCTCTCACATAATGCACTCCTGAAAGTTACCCATATGCAGTGGTAATATAGGTCTGCAACCACCTGAATAGAACAGAATTTTATATACATATAGTTATATATATAACCAATGATAGACAATGGTTGATCCTGTGGATCATCGTGTACACATAAGAGGTCTAGTCAAAGTGACTGATGAATCCGCTTGTGGCTGACGAACCCAATTCGAGACTGACACAGCTTGTTACAAGTTTCACAGATCCATACTTTGTCTGAGTTAGAGTTCAAGTTTACAAAACACACTACTTTCTTCTTTTTTGTTCTGTTTCCATCCTATCAATCAAAGCCACTTCATGTTGAGCTACACCCAGTGCTAAATGTTCCCTCCAGATTGGACTGGATCCCAGCTTTTTACATTGATGTTGAATGACTTAGTATCATTTTTATACGCATCGTGGTACCACCATAAAGGGCAACCCCGCTTTCTAGAGCCGCCTTGAATCTTGCTGTACAAAATATTCTTGGGGATTTGGTCTCCTCCCATTCCCCTGCCATGGCCGAGCCATCACAACCTCCTCCTCTTGATAGTGTTTCCAAGTGTATCAGTCCTGTGCGCTCCTGCACCTCTGTGTTTGGTATTTTGTCTTCCCACTTTATTTTCAGGATCTTATGCTGGCATTTCATGTGGAAGCTGTTCAATTTTTTGATGTTCCTAGCATACATAGTCCCTGTTTCTCTACCATAAAGCAAGGGCGACAGCACACAAGCCTCATAGATTTGCATCTTCACCTTAGTCGATAATTTGCTATTTTTCCATACACATTTCTGTAATAGCCCAAAATTCTTAGCTGCTTTTCTGATTCTGTTATTCCGTTCAGTCTGAAGGTCAAGATTCCTGCTCATAATAGAACCCAACTAATATGTAATTAGTTAACACCAACCCACAGCAACTCCTGTGCCAATTTCACAGAGAACCGCCTCTCTTCCAACACAAGGATAAATTTCCCAATAAGTAAGTGCAAAGCCCACAGGAGTCAGTAGTTGTCATTTGTTTTCTAGGGAGTCAGTGCTAGAGCCAGAAATAAAATCTGTCTCCTGACTCTCACTCGTGGGCTTCAGCCATATGACTGTCCTTCCTCTCCTCAGTTCTTTTGAGAAGTTCAATCTGAGTTGGGAAACTAGATGTTTTGCTTTTCTAACGTTAGACAAAATTGTCTCCCCCTCCTCTGTACCCTGTGAAGTATAAACTTGCATGATAGAAGGCAAGAAGTTATTTTTTAAACAACTTCAGGTGGAAGAAATAAAGATCCAGAGAAACCTGAATATATTCAAGCTTCCTTTATAGCATTTCCCTCTGGATAGTGCTGGACTCAGAGTGAACAGGAAACGAATGGTTATTGTAACTGAGCTATGCTCAGTGTAAACACCCTTCATGCTACATACAAATGTTCCTTGCTTCATTGAATGCTGCCCTCCCTAAAACTCAGCAACTGTCTTGAAGAGGGAGGGGGGAGGGTAGGGTGAAAGGATGGTGCATAGACCATTTTGTTGTATTAACAACTTGACTGTCTTATGTGTGGTTGAATTTTATGCCATAAATCACTACAAAAGATTCAGTATAAATCTGATGAAAAATAGGGACCTTAATTTATTTTGTATTTCTAAAAGGTCAAATGCTGCAAATACTGGCCAGATGACACAGAGATATATAAAGATATTAAAGTTACTCTAATAGAAACAGAGCTCCTGGCTGAATATGTGATTCGGACATTTGCAGTAGAAAAGGTAAGTTTTCAAACTCCAGCTTTCTAAATGTGATGGTACCTCTGCATGGGAGGTAAATATGTGCCCCTTTGTGTCAACTTGCAAAAGCACCCAGATTCTGTTGACTAAGGAACAGCCCATTATCCACAGCAAAGTACTTTTTGGGCAGTCCTCCAGTGCCCCCTTATGGTAGATCAAGTTTTCCTTTTTCTTGAATTTCAGATCCTTTTCTGTCCTCCCCTCAACCTCCCTTGGCCCAGTCTTGAATTGGAAAGAGACACTCCATTTCCATGAAGAACTGAAGCAAGAGAGGGTGCTGCCCCACCCATTAGTTAAAAGGAGCACTGATGTTGTTTTCTCATCTTCTGTCCACCACAATCATGCCTGTGCCCATGCATACCATTATTCCTCATTGTTATAAATACTGTGATCTGTCAGTATAATCTGTCTGAGCCTACACTAGAACTCTTTTATAGGGAAGTAATTTTTTTCATTAGACAACTTCATTTGAAGCAGGAAGGTCTTTTACAAGCAGTTTGTGATTGCCATATTATATTGCCATAAAATTATGCCATTTGTGTGGTTGATACTTAACAGGCAGGTATTTAGACCAAGTGGCTCTCCCAAGGATCTTCCCAGGCTGGAGAGACTCTGTGAACACTTCAGAGTATATACTGGAAGTAGAAAAAAGTATCATGGTTGAATGCTGAAATTTAACACGTATTTGTGATAGGTTTTTACTTGTCAGCTTTATTAGTACCTATATCAGTTGAAGAATAATGAAGAGTGAGATGCCTAGGAGTGCAGTGAAATAATTTTCATTCAACTTCACTATAAGTGGATTTTCAGTTCAATCAACTGAAAAATTCCCTTTGACAACTGGAACCAAAATGTATTCCTATTATTATTTCTTGCAACATCAATAATATTCAAAAAGCCCCAGTTAGGCTCCAGAGTGGTGAGAGACGTGCGGGTGAAAGCCCACCACGCCCCTGCTCTCCCGAAGCCTCCCAGAGACCCCCCAGCAGCTGCAGAGCCCCCCCGCCAACCCCCAGCACAGCTGGAGGCAAGCGGGGCCCATGGTGAGAGAGGGTTAACCCCTCACTGAGTGGGAGGAGGCGGCTGAGTGGAGCCGGGCCGGGTCAAGCCTGTCATTATAAGGTCTGTTTTCCTGACCTCTGATCATGCGTGTGGCTCTTCTCTGGACTCTCTCAAGCTTCTCCACATCCTTTTTGAATTGTGGAGCCCAAAACTGGACGCAGTACTCCAGCTGCGGCCTCACCAAGGCTGAGTACAAGGAGAGAATGACGTCCCGGGATTTGCTTGAGAAGCATCTATAGATGCAAGCCAGCGTTTTGGTTGCTTTACTAGCTGCAGCATCACATTGCAGGCTCATGTTCATCTTATGGTCAATGATGACCCCCAAGTTTCTTTCTTCCGTAGTGCTAGCCAGCATAGCACTGCCGAGCCTATAAAGATGCTGCATGTTTTTCTTCCCAGATCCATGCATGGGGACTCTTGCAGCTACCTGTATCCAGCTGCAGAAATGAGGACTAAAAAGTCAGCTCTGTATCCATAGCCATCTTATAATACTAACTAATAAGAAGTTTCTCTTGAGTGTATGTTAAATATGACATGACTTGGGCCCTGTTCAGCCAAGTTTCCTACTGGGCCATGGGTTCCTTTTTCTTTAACCAATATATTTAAAAGTGTGTGCATCAAGTTACTGAATCTTCTATTCCTATTTTATCTTAATGGAGCTTGTCTGTGTTCTTGCAATGCATGAAAAAGCATGCTCATGAAAATGAAGGAGTTCTCAAACTAATAGTAAAATATGAATGAGTACTGTGACCTGATTGCAGTAACAATATATATTATATATATTTTCTGCAATTCATTCCAGCCTGTTGTCTGCTACTATTTAGACACTTTTAGTAAACAGATGAGAAGAGTCGGTTAGACTTTGAAGAAGATGAGCTATTGGGTGATTTCTATTCTTTGACTTCTAAGCTCATGCTTTGATGTTAGCTTTTCACGTCTTAACCAGGACTGGAAAAAAAGGACACAGAGGATTGTACAGTTATTCATTACCAAACACTCATGAATAAGCACATTAAAACTCAGTGATAAAAGACTTTAAATATTTTATTTCTAAAAATTCCCTCCATCCAAAAAGACTTCATTTAGGCACTGCTTATATAACAGTACCTAGCTTTTCAATAAGCTGATAAAAGCAGCTTCTGTGCAGTGTTGGTAGAATACATTTGCTTTTTCTTCTTTTATTTCCTTCTAACTTTTCTTTAAAGAACTGAAAGGCCAACACTACATCTCTTCCCCCATAATGCTTCTGAATTTAAATTGGATAAAGTGTCTCTCACCCACTTCCTTCTATAGGTCTTTTTCTTATATGCTCCTAAAAGAAAACTTAGAAGTTTATTTGTTAGGGAGGGACTTGTTTGATGTATTTTTTTAAGAAAAAAAATGATGGTTTAGTGAATTTTAAGGTGTAAGGGTCAGAATTCTATTTCTGACTAGCTTAAAACTTTAAGAGATATAAGCCCTGATAATGGAAACACTTTGTGCATATAAATAGATCTCTAGAGACAACTAACCAGTAGGGCCACTCGTGTAATGTTAAGCAGCTGCATAAGTTTTTCTAGGATTAAGGCCTAATTCTTTAACAACATGCCACTTTTTCAGGGTTGTTTTCCCTCTTGGGTATGAAAAATGAGACACAAGAACTAGGAGAATCTGTGGAGAAATCCTGGCTCTAACAAAATCAGTGGCACAAGTTCCATTGTACTCAATGGATTCAGGATTTCACCTGTGATTTCTTCCCATAGATCTTTACCACTGATCCACTCTGCAGTTTTGGATGTCTCCCCTTAGGGCTTGTTTTTTGTTTTTTGAATATTTTTAAAATTGCTTAGACATGTTACTATAAAATCAGTCTATTTTATTCTGATTCCAGTTAAAAATCTACACATTGCCTTGCCTTTAAAAGATTGACAGTAGACTTTTTTTAAAGGAAAGCCCCAAATATGAAACTCACTTTCAAATGAAACTTTTTCATATTCTTCTTTATTCTGATCTTTTTATTCTTCTCTTTTACTTGGAATATGGACAGAGAGGTGCTCATGAGATCCGAGAAATCAGACAGTTTCACTTCACAGGCTGGCCAGACCATGGTGTACCATACCATGCCACAGGACTTTTGGGTTTTGTACGACAGGTCAAGTCCAAGAGCCCGCCTAATGCTGGCCCATTGGTTGTACACTGCAGGTAAGCAGAGTGGAAATGTCTTCTCTTGGGTTTCTACCCAAGACTCTCACCCTAGTTTTGTCACTCTTGCATTGTGTACTCCATAAGTAGCTGAAACCAGTGGAGGTACTAATGTAATAAGGTACTAACAAACAAAAATAAAAATTGCAAAACTTAACCTGCACCCCCTTGTTCATAACTCTCCTTGATTTCAATAGGCATCTATCACAAGGAGCCAGAAGGCTTTTGTTTCTTGAAAGAAAATTGCAGCAGGGTGAGCTGGTTCAAGGAAGGCTAGCCACTAAGGAACTAGGTCCCTGTGGGCTGAGCTGTAGCCAAAAGCCAGCAGTAACAGGTATAACGGACAGACAGGCAAGCTGCTTGGGGTCTAAGAACTGCAAACAGCAGCTAAGCAGCCACACGGGCAGGCAGGGCTGTAGGGTCAGAACAAACACACCTGTGATGGCTGCTGAGTCACCTAACCAGAAGGGGGCAGGGGCTCAGGGCCTGAGCCTACACAGTCAGTCTGTCCCGGGAGACTTCAAAGGCAAGATCTGCAGAGCAGGGGGAATGCAGAATGGTTCCTAGCTGGCACCAGTGCTGTCTTCAGGAAGGCAAGCATAATGCTGCTTCCCTATAGGAGAATATTATTTGGGGTGCAGGAAAACCTTGTTATACAGGTGGTAACCATTGTTTTATGTTTGGACCCAGAAAGTGTTTGGTTTGTGTTAGCCAGTGGGTTTACTCAGTGGTTACAGTTTCAACTGGTGGTTTGGACACAGCTGAAAAGGGAGTGGGAAAAGACTATGGCAGGGCACCAGAGGGGCACTTTGCAGCCTGTCCTGCAGCTGGGTGCCAGGGGCGCACTGGCATTTTGAGCCTTGTCTAGGGGCTTTGGTTCAGGACACCATAGGCTCAGGCCTGCGGGACAGGCTAAAGCCCAGAAGCAGTCTGAAAGGGGAGCTGAAGCCTGGTACAGGCAGAGGCCAGGCAGGACTGTGGTGGTGGTGGTCCAGTGCCCAAAGGGGCAGATCCAGGGCAAGTGGGCCCTGCACATTTGAAGGAGAGAGCCAGGGCCAGCGGGTCCAATGCCAAGAAAGGTGTAACCAGGACCAGGGGACCCTGTGCACAGAAGGGAAGGGCCCCATGGGCTAGGGACCTGGCAGCTTAGAGAAATGCAGAGAAGGGGCCAGAAGGGTGGAGACAGAGCTGGTGTCCAGAAGCTGTATCCAACACAGTGGATCTAAGCTAAGTGACCTAGCAAGAGGGAAGGGACAGAGGCCAAGTGAGCCAAGATCCCAACAAGGGAAACAGATGACATCTGGGCACCTTGAGCATAGCAAAAAGGGGAGATGAGGAGGTCATGAAATTGTCCTTAAGGTGGTGAGCAATTAGACCATGGCCCATGAGCAAGCAAGATCTTGCTCAGGGATTCCTGGGACAGCCTCCCTTTTATAAATATATATTTATACTAAGGCATGGCACGCAAGGCGAAGGAGAGGATGCTCAAAGAATAGGGCAAGAAAGGGGCTGAGTGGCTACCAGGGGGCATCACAGTCACTCCTGGGCCTGGCCCTTTGTTACATCACCCGCTCAGGGAATACCTCCAGGATTGAGCTCAGTACTTGACATTTTCTAAGAACTCATTAACTACTGTCTCTGTTCTTAATTTTAGCGCTGGTGCTGGGAGAACTGGATGTTTTATTGTCATTGACATCATGTTAGATATGGCAGAGAGAGAAGGTGTTGTAGACATATACAACTGTGTCAGGGAGCTTCGATCTAGAAGAGTTAACATGGTGCAAACTGAGGTATTGTCATCCTTAATTGATAGTATCATGTAATTTACAGTGGAAGTATTATTATAGCCCACAGACCAAAATTCAATTGTCCTAGACACTGTTCAAACACAAAACAAAATAAGGTCAGCCCTTTATATCATATGCAACCTGCCAGAACACAGGGAAAATAATGTGATGTGGTAAAGTGAACAAAAAAGCCAAACCTTGCCTGTAAACATACATAGAGGTGTTGCATAAATGTTGCTGATTTGGCGGATGATAATTGTTGTTAAAAGCTATATTACTTATTCAGAACCAAACAGTACTCTGGGACATGTCACTTCTGAGTTTCATTTGCATGAAAGTACACATGCATTTCTGCAAAAAAGAAAAATGCAAATTAACACAGTTATAAAAGCTGTATTTTTATTGTATACAGGTTACTAGCTGTTTTGTTTATTGTTATCATTGACCCACCTTTCCACACTTTTTTCTTTATAAAGCAGTATGTTTCTTAAGCTACTTTTGCTACCTTGAAGGCTTATCAAGCATTCACCAAAGTCAGGGTAAACTGGTCACACTTGGCATGTCTACATGAGACACTTTGCTGTGGAGCTGACTAATTAGCACTGCAGTAAAGTGTCACTGTGTATACATGCTGTGCCATTAGGCCACAGTAAACTAATTAATTCTGATGTAGGATAGTACTGCCTGACAAGTACTGTCCTATAGCAGAGTAGTTACATACGATGAAATGCATGTGTAGATGGTGATGGGGCTGAGTCACAAGAGTGCTACAGTGCAGGGGCTTCCTGGTGCCTAGTCCCACTCTTTAACACCCTCGTGCCCCAGCCAGCCCCTCTGCAGCACATTGAGCTGGGTCAAAGCATTCCTTGGCTGGCAGGCTGACCCTTCTGACCCCCTGCTAGCTGGGGCTGATTTGCCTTGGCTCAACATGCTGCAGTCCCAGGCACACATGAAGATGCTGTGGTCAGGAGTTCACAACAGAGTTTATCACTACATGCTAATTGCATATCTAGATGCACCCACTGACTTTCAGTGGGTATTGAATCAGACCCTTTTAGATGGTTCTTATTTACTTGGGGATTAATAGTGTGGTTTGTCTAAGCCAGTGTTTGTTTTAATTACTTGACCAGGAGCAGTATGTATTCATCCATGATGCAATACTGGAAGCCTGCCTTTGTGGAGATACATCTATCCCAGCTTCTCAAGTTAGGTCCGTGTACTATGAAATGAATAAACTTGATCCTCAGACTAACTCAAGCCAGATCAAAGAAGAATTTAGGGTAAGTTGTGGGTAGTATAACATGGATTCGTACAGTATGATGCCTGGCCTGATGCCTGTTGAAGGTTTTGGATCAGGTCTGTGAGGAAAAGTACAACAGAACAAAGCAATGCAGTGTCAAATTTCCATTGAAATATGTGGAATAATAAATACAGACAATAAAAATGATTGTTATATTCTCTCATTCTTCACCAACAGAAGAAGAAATACTGTGTGGTTTCCCTTTGTTCTTTCTCCAGGGGCTCATTCCTGAGATTCTTTCTTCTAATGTGGTCATGTTCTGTAGTCCAGGATGTTTGCTCCCAGACCCAACTTGTTTTTGTTTGTTTTTCTTTTAATCTCTGCATATGTAGACTCCCTTCTGAGACAGTGTCCTGAGTTGATCGAGAAATCTCTATTAACTAGCTGACAGTGCATTTACTACTAAGTTGATTTTGCTGATACATTGTTTACTTTTTTTTATAGACTCTAAACATGGTGACTCCAACGCTCCGTGTGGAAGACTGCAGTATAGCACTTTTACCTCGGAACCACGAGAAGAACCGCTGTATGGATGTGTTGCCTCCAGACAGATGTCTGCCTTTCCTCATCACAATAGATGGGGAAAGCAGTAACTACATTAATGCTGCACTGATGGATGTAAGCCCCCCATTAAATCATTAATAATAAAGAAGGAATAAACCGTTCTCCAAATTGAGAAATACCAGAAAGTATAGTCAGCACAAGAGGATGCAAATCTTTCTCATTCACTTTCCTAAAAATGACACAAAATCTTTAAACTCTTGAGTACTTTTAGGATCTCCCATATGTTATGTCACAGCCAAGGTTTCAAAACCACACAGAAAGAGCTAGTCAGGGAGGACTGATAAATGAAACATGCCTAGATTTCTCTCTAGTGCTTGAATTTTTAACCATCTGGCCTAAGAGAAAAAGAGTTACCTATTAAGTCACCAAGGCAGCTAAACAGGATAATAAGGTTTGCAGCAATATTTTAGTTCCCTTTCCTTCTGATTTACACAGTAATTAACAGAAAAAAATAATTGTCTGTCATCACTGATAGTACACAAGCCATTACTTCAGTCTTTCTGTTTATTTCTGTCTGAATGAGCATTTCCTGTTCAGTTCACAGGGAAATGATTTTTTTAAATGCAGCTTTTATAATTTTAATGGTGATAATAGGATATCTTTAAAAGACACTTAATGTGTTTTATACACTTCAGGTATTTATAGTGTATCGCTAACATTTTGAGCTGGAGTAATTAAAGTTGTCACACAAACATACACAACAAGAAAACAGAGATTAGGAAAGAAGGTATTCATTTTAAATAGCCTTCTAGAAAGTAAATTTTGAAGAATAATAATAGGAGTAATAGTAGTTTACACTTATGCAGTTGTTTTCATCCAAGACCTCAAAACACTTCATTAACAATAGTTAGATCTCAAAACATTCCTGTGAAAACTAGATAAGTGTTGTTGTTTTTATATACATATGGTTAAGAAAACAGGAAATGAGAGCTTAATTAGTTTGTTCCAGGGTCACACAATACATCAGTGGTAGAAGTCTTATTAGAATACATCATCTCTAATTTAGACTCATCTCACATCTCCTAGAGCAGGGGCAGGCAATTATTTTGGGCGAAGGGCTGCTTACTGAGTTTTGGTGAGCTGCCGAGGGCTGCATGGGTAGCCCCACCCATTGACAGGTGCCCCACCCCCGATCACCACCTTGAGACTGGAAGTCCCGCCCTCTAAGCCCTGACCTTTGCCATCAGAAGTTCCTCCCTTGCCCCTAGAAGTGCTCCTTTCAGCCAGGAGCTTTGCCATCTTGGAACCAGAAAAATACCAAATTATATTCTACAAATCGAACATCTACAACATTCATTAATTTGATTTCAGAAAATAATATTTTTGTCCTAATTTACATGTGTTTGTGTACTGTACATAGAAGTGATTGCACAATAGATTAAAATGAAGTCTTAGTCTTGTATATTGTGGAGAGGTGGGGGGAGTGGGTATAGGTTTATGGGGGGCTGTGGGGTGTAAGGGAGGGTGTGGATGTATGTGGGGGGTGGATAGGTGCGGGGGGTATTGGGTGAGGGAATCATGGGTGCATGTGTGGATATGTGGGGTATGGGTGGATATGGGGCTTGTGGGGGGGAGGGTGGCTGGTGTGTGTGAGAGGGTGTGGGGTTCTG
>NW_017728992.1:91609274-91615429 GCF_001723915.1 Gavialis gangeticus | reverse complement strand
CAAAGTGACTGCAAGGAAGGTGCAGGGTGAGGTGGGTGGGGTTCTGAGTGTATGGCAGTGCGAGAGGGGTGTGGGTGCATGTATATGCTGGGGTGTGTGTGGGACTCCCCTACAAATGAACACACACACACACTTTCCCTGCCTCATTGCTCTCTCTCTCTCTCCCCCTCCCTCATTGTGCTCACACACACACACGCACGCACGCACGCACGCACGCACGCACACACACACACACCACTCCCTCTCCTGGCCCTGGGGTACTGGCGCAGTCCAGTGATGCAGACAGGGGCCACATGGTGCTGGAGTGTCCGGCAGGCTGCAGGGAAGCAGTGAAAGCAGCCGCAGAGCCTTCCAGGTGGTGGGAACAGGGGTGGGAGGCAGCTGGGCCACCCTTGCTCCTGAGTCCTGTCAGCTTCCCCTAGGTCCTACTGCTCCTAGCTCCTGTCATTTTTGATAGGCAGCCAGGAGCAGATAAATATTCATTTTTCAAAATGTTTTAGGAGCTATGCAGGCTGGATAGAATGGCCTGGCAGGCTGCATGCGACCTGTGGGCTATATTTTGCCTGCCCCTGTCCTAGAGGGTCAATATAATTTTGTCCTGTGAATGTACAAAGGGGTGAAGCCTTAGTATTCAGGTTTGAAGTTCTTGTCTTAAAAACTGTTTACCTGTGAAGTCAAATTATTAGGTTGTAGCTCAGGTATACCTGAACCAACCTAGCTGTTCTACAAGGGGCAAGGGTGTTCTGTTACCTTTCCATTTTCCTGGTCCTGGAAACAGGCAGCTGAGTACTGCTTCAGCAACAGCCCCTGGCCCTGCAGCAAGTTGCAACATCCTTGGGACTTGTCAAACTTATGGCAGCTGAATTGGCCACATCAAGGCCTTTCTTTCTGCCCAGAATCACAGGCACACTTACTGTTCCAGCCATGACCCTGAAATCTTTTCTATAATGAATGGGCCACGATCCAGAAGTTGTGCATCCCAGTGTCCTTCAGACACTGAACAAAGTACTCTCTCCCCATTGCATGAGTAAAGGAGGAGACTCAGATCTGGTCATTATCCATTAACCCTCCTTAACCCTTTTGATGGCTCTGTGTTATTTTGAACAATAAGGATGATGCATTGTCCCATGAAGGGTCATGTCAAAGAACAATTGTTCAATTAAAACCTTCTGAAGTCTCATAGCCAAAAAGGTGGAGCCCCTTAAGAGGTGTCCTGTTCTGTATGCAAGTGCAGGCAAATCAATATTCTCCTCTTACCTATGTCTGATGTAATAATTGCAGTATAGGTACCTGATGATTATCCACTGTTAAAAGGAGATCACTGAGCAAAGAAATGAGGGGGGTTTTCAACCCCGTAACCAAAATGACATTTTAGATTCTTTGAGATTCCCAATAATCTTCTCAGTTACCCGTCTTCTAAAGGAAGATTCAAAACAGTTGGCCACAAGGTTGATGTAAAAACAGAATTGTTTAAGATTAGTGTATACAAGCTTCTTTCAGAACAGTTGGCAGTGGGGACTGTGACAGTCCTCTACCAAGAATTGGCTTCAGCAGTCAGGAAGCACATGAGTCTGTACTAGTATACAGAAGTTCACTGATAGTTCAATGAGTGATGTAGACTAATAATTAAACTCAGAAAGAATCTGGCATTTTTTCTCTTAAGATACTTCTCTGTTGCCAGATGGACACAATTTTAACAATATTTCCTAGAAATTACTTGGAATTTCCTTATACTGGAATCACTCATACTAACAACCAAAAACAAGCAGTCACAATTAATCTGCCTGTCATGAATACAAACTTGTACAGGATTTTGTGAGTGCTATTCTGAGGCAAGATTCTGCTTCTCTCTGTCTGTCTCTCCCTGTCTCCTTGTTTTCTTTTGCCTACTGTAACCTAGGGCATAGGAGTTTTAAAAATATGATCTGAAAAACCGTAAGAATCGCAGTTTATTAGGTTTGCAAGCAAACAAGATCTCGGGGAATATCAGAAAACTCTGAGTAATCTTCAGAATAAAAATAATACTTCTAATCCTAGGAGTTGGATCCATTACTGACAATTTACTGGACAGATTACACCTCTTATCAATTCTATCATGTTCACTTTTGTTATTTTTTTGCAGAGCTATAAACAACCTTCGGCATTTATAGTTACCCAGCATCCTTTACCAAATACTGTCAAAGATTTCTGGAGACTGGTCCTAGATTATCACTGCACATCAATAGTTATGCTGAATGATGTGGATCCAGCACAAGTAAGTCCCAGGGATGGCTCCAGTAAAACTGTATTGAGTAATGCTTGCATTTAAGTACTGTAGCACATGTGTGCTTCAAAACAGCTTTAGGATATAATTAGTTTTATAAAACAACATTAAACACTAGGATACTAGAAAATTGATTTGTAGCTTGGGGATAAGCAGAGGGAAAGATGAATAAATAGGGCCATCAACTTCACCAAAATGTAAATCTACAAAAATATACATATGCAACTTAATCCTAGCGATGCCAGCACTCTTTGGGAATTGCTAATAAGATTTGGAACCTTTCAGTTGTAAGATTTTGCCTCAAATTTAAAACAAGCTAATATCAACCAACAGTCGTTAACAGAAATTAACTGTTTCTCCTTGGCTTGTCAGATATGAACTGGCAATTTTGGTCTATCTCCTATTAGGCCGTTGTTCCCCTCATGAAATCAGTTGTACCCCTCATGAAAATCAATGTCATATTTGGCACAAAGTGACACCATTGTGGAAAGACAATAACTGGAGACTGGTCTATCTTCTTTCCAAAGAGATGGCCTCTACAGAAAAAGAATGAGACAAGTATATGACATATGGAGCAATTTTGGTTAATTTACATAGGAGTTGCTCTTGCCTTACCATTTTTGTTTTTAGAGATGTGATGTGGACGGGAAGTGAGGAGCTTCAATTTGTTTCAACTGTCCGTCTGATAATTTAATCACTAACATTACTTTTTAAAATGGTAATCAATTAAGACCCAAGCACCTTTAAACCTGATTCCAAGTTTTATGCTGAAATAATTTGATTTGTGTTGATGGCATAAGGCTATCATTACACTGAAATAGCGCTGCAGTGATCCAAACCCATAATTTATATATATTTTATGATAGACCCCAAATTAATGTTGTGCAATATGCTGCATGTGATATTTATTTCAGTACATTCAGCTATTTTTTTAATAAGTGAGCCATACATGGAAAGGAGTTTACTTTTATTTCATTTTAACATGAATGGTTTGTTTAAAAAAAACGCAAACATCTTCAATATGGTCTTTCCAAGGAACATCTAAAAATTCCAAACAGCTTTAAATGCTAAATTTCTCAACCCAAGCCCTTAACTGTTTCTGGGGGGAAAAAAATAGACAAGACTTTTATTCATGAGCCTGAGATTATTTTCAGAGTGAATGAGGAAAAACTCGAGGGAGTCAGACTTTTAGAATCTGCTAAAGAGAGTTTTGCGAATCATAAGCAGTGTTTAGAATATACAGTAATGGTAGACTATTTTAGACATATTGTAGCCTTATGCATTTTTGGGACATGCAAAGTGTCAAGCAATCCACCTGCATTTGCATTATATTAAACCTTTTCTGTAACACAAGTGCCAAGATTTGAATAAAAAATAAATGTTAAAACTCAAAGAATAAAAAGAACGGGGGAAGGGCAGAGTTTACTGAAAACCATGGATTGACATACATTCGTCTCAGTTTATACTATCATCATTAGCTATTTATAAATCCTGTATTAATATATTTCTGTAAATATACTGATGTTTAGGGGAAATGTTTACATATTAAACCCTTGAAGTGAGGATTTAACCCCTTAAATTAAACTAATGTTTTGGTCTAGAAAAGATTGCTACCATCATGTATGTCCAGGTACATATATGCACATCAACACCCAAACCAGAATACACTAGATTTTTAGAACTTAAAAAATCATTGATTCCCAAAATTGCTCTGATACACATCCTTTCCACAGTTATGATTCTTTAAGACTTTGTCAAAAAGCTATTGAGACTCATGCACATACATAATAAAAAGACCTGCAATAAGGTGTGCATCTGTAAAGGATTTGTATGTTGGAAATTTACATCAGCTATCAGTAGTTACAGTATCTTGCTTAGTACAGCTTAGTACATTTTATAATGAATACTATATTATGATTCAGAAATTAATCTAAAATATTTTGCTCTTTGATCTGGACTGTACGGCTGTTTCCAGGTAAGCTGCAGCATCTGTGGTGACACATACTGTACATTCAGTTGTTCTCAGCACTGCAAGGGAGCAGCATGGGGGGGGGTTGACGTGTGGATATCCAGGGATCAAAAAAAACCCACAGGAAGAAAAAGCAGAGTGTCGCACACGGGGGCAGTATGCACCATTCAAACCAGAGCCAGGCCAGCCAGAGCTGGCCCCAGCCTTCTCTACCCCACCCAGGGTACCTTGCTGCACACCAAAGGGCCCATGGCACAGCATTCCCTGGGGACAGCTAGTGGTGACACAAGGTGCACCACTGATAGTTGTCCCTGGGGAGCCAAACATTCATGCACATGTGGATGTGGCTTATGTGTTTTAAAAATGGAAGTATATTTTCTGAATTGTGAAATTTAATATTATGTATTCTTAAAATGCAGTAATCTCTGGCTCTACAGAGGGATGACTATCATAAGATGTGCAAACAGATATGCAGGTAGGGTAGACTTGCACCTTATATACTAACCAAAGTATAAAAGTATATATATAGCAGAAGCTTTTGTGGGCTTAAACTCACTTCATTAGATGCTTTAAAATAATTTGCGCAAACCAGTGTATAAGGAAGAGAGAGAAATTTGAATACAAAAGACAGAAGAGGGGGGCAGTGCTGGATGAGGCAAGCAAGCCATAAACCAAAAGGAACAAAGGGGTCACAAAAACTAAACCAGGTAATGGGATAAAAATCCCTAGTCCCTGATTAACTCCACTTTCCCCTTTCCTTTGTCCCCTCTCTCCCCCTCCCTTCTGCCCTTTGAAATTTCTCTCCTTCTTATATCCTGCTTTGTGCACTTTCAGAGCATCTGATGAAATTAGCCTCAGCCCATGAAATCTTGTGATACATACATACATACATATATATACACACACACGTTATATATATAAGTTTTTCCTTATTCACTCTGAAAATAATCTCAGACTCATGAATAAAAGTCTTGCCGTCCCCCACACCCTTTGAGTAGTCTATAAGGTGCAAATCTACCCTAACTTCTACTTGACTTCTGACTAATGTAGCTCACTATGCCTCCCTGCTCTTAAGGTGTGCAAAACAACAGCTGGAACATGTGCAATTTGTGAGCTCAGCTGTGGATCACCAACAGCAGTACTGAAGAATGAAGACCACTGCTGTTTTACTAATGAGATGAAGTTCCAAAATATGAGATTAATGGTCCTGCAAGCAAGCGAGAGTACAAGTTCCTCATGCTCATACTTATTTTTGACACATATTTGCCAAACTTACCTTTGAACAGCTACAGATATCCATGAAAGTCATAAGGTTTTCTTTGCAAAATGCATAATGCATAGACTGGCTTTATCAAAGAATCCATAGCTAACTATTGAACTGATCTCTAAAGCAATAAGGTTAAATGTTATTGTTCCAATATTATTAAGCCATAATAATCTCATCAGATAGTGCAAATCACAAAATAATATTAATAGATATTCTGAGCAGTAATGGTAGTCATTTCACTTCATGCACCTAAACAGCAATTATACAGCTATGTAACTGCAGTTTTTGGCACTGATGCAATTTCAGATTCTCTTTCATCAGCTAGCAAAAAAACCCCCATCCTGTATGCCTACATGCATACCGGCCAGAGCCAAAATGATGGTGATGGAGGAAGACCTTTCCCCATATTAGCCCAGTAGCTAAATGTTTAGTCTTCTTTCCCAGCAAAGAGGGGACTCAAGTTGTAGGTCCTCCTCTTCTAGAGGGATTTGAACCAGTATTTCCTGTTAAGTGGGACAGCTCCTGGCCAGATTTTCCCATCCAGCCAGATGGGGGGGGGGGAACCTGGTGACAGTCTATAAACTCACTAGGGGGGACCAGAAGGGTTTGGGAGAGCACCCCCTAGCGCCCCCTGGCATAACAAGGAATAACGGCCA
>NW_017728992.1:91555664-91604274 GCF_001723915.1 Gavialis gangeticus | reverse complement strand
CCCCCTGGCATAACAAGGAATAACGGCCACAAGTTGTTGGAGAGTAGGTTTAGATTAGACATCCGTAAGAACTACTTCACAGTTAGGGCGGCTAGGATCTGGAACCAACTTCCAAGGGAAGTGGTGCTGGTTCCTACCCTGGGGGTCTTTAAGAGGAGGCTTGATGCCTACCTAGCTGGGATCATTTGAGCTCAGTTTTTTCTCCTGCCCTGGCAGGGGGTTGGACTTGAAGATCTATAAGGTCCCTTCCGACCCTACTTCTATGATTCTATGATTCAATGTGTAGATGTGCCCAATGAGGTGGATCTTGCCCTAGAAGGGAGGAGGCTCTGGGTTCAAGCATGGACTCTTGTTCCCACTGTGTCAGAAACTTCCTCACTCCTATCCATACATTTTATCCAATAAAGGTTAGAACAGATTTTGCATTTGTCCCTAGATAAGGTCCTCTTGTTTAGCTCAGAACAAAAATATCCTGCAATCGGTGTGTATACACATTACATCTCTAATCAGGATTTAGTGAGTGGATGAATAGAATGCTGCTTTTCTGCCATTGATTCAATGTTGTGATCCCGGGATGTATTTTGAAATATACCAGGATAAACTGTTTCTACTTCTTACCTGGGAAACTTTACAATTTATCCAGGGAAAACAGACCTAGACATCTGTACAATTGCACTTTGTCTTGGGATAAGTGTGATGTCCATGTGCAGCCTGACTGTTAAATGCAAGGTGTAGCAGCTCAAAAGGTGCACGGAAGAGGAGAGTAGATAATATCTTACTTATGGTTAGAACATTTTCCTGGGCACTGAGACAAGTAGGTTCAAACTCCCACCTATGTGAGAAGGGTCTAAAACCTGGGTCTCCCATTCTCTTGCCAAGAGCCCTGGGAAGAACTAAGCTATTGTGCTAAAGCACTGAAAGCTTCCTAGCCACAAACAGCCATGATAAGTTTTTGCCAAACTACTATTTTCAGAATTGCCTGGCTTTATGGGCACACCGGAGTTAGTGTATGATGTACCTGCCTGATCAAAACAGTCCTGCTGGGCATGCTCAGTAAGCATGTGTGCACCTGTACATCCTGTGCTGTATCATAAACTGTGCATAAGTGCCAAAATCTGCAATTCTGTGATGATATAACTGCCATCTGGGTTCTTATAGTGAAATAGGATTTTGCCCTTATTACCTAGGATATGTATTACTACCCCTCTGTGAGCTATAATCGAAAACAGATAATGTTTTCCTCAACGTAAGTGAAAACACATTTACTTTTGTAAAGTTGTATTTATAAGTGTAAGACTGACTGCTGAAATTTTCAAGCAATGTGGTGACAGCGGTATCACCAGGTTGGGACTAAACCGAGGACAGAATGTAGTTGCTGGAGCTTTGACAGCAGAAGCACCATTTATAATCACAATCTACTACTCTGCTGTGGTTCGACCTGTTATTAACACAGAACAGTTTAAGATATCAGGTCTTTGCTCTCATGTCTCACATCTTGCTTTAGATGTGCTTAATATGGCATCCCTACGTTCTGTTGTACCATACTTTCTTTCATACAATATGTACCTTTTCCCCGCAAAAAACAGCTGCTGAAAATTAGAGTGTGCATTATGTGTGAGAAATACAGTAAGAGCAGGTTCTGCCTTACCAGGCAAAACCAAAATTAATATCTGCAGTGATCCTTAAGGAGCAAAAGAATTGAGCAGGCTCAGCTGCTGCTACTCAGTTCCTTACTACAAGGAAAGATGTCTTTATCTTCATTGTGCCTTTCAGAAGCAAGATGTGTACTATATTCTGGGGTATGTCATATGCAAGAAAATACAGTATTCTGTTCTTTAATCAAAACTGGGTGAAGAAATGTGATTTCAAACTCTATAAAGAATTATGGGTGCAACCGTGAGGTTCAGGTCTGTCAGTATTTGGTTCAGTTTATTTTGCAAAGGTATAATGGGATGTTGTAAAACTGGCTCAGATATTGGGAACTGCATTTTTTAAATAACACTTTAAAAAGCAGAAAAGTATAAATGAGGTAAAACACAATTTAATTAAAACAATATTTATTCAAAAACTGGGAAAATGCTTTCACACAGTTCTTATAAATAACCATGTCTCTGTTTTTGATTTTCACTAGTTATGTCCCCAGTACTGGCCAGAAAATGGAGTGCACCGACATGGTCCTATTCAAGTGGAATTTGTATCAGCTGATTTAGAGGAAGACATAATTAGCCGAATATTCCGAATTTATAATGCAGCCAGAGTAAGGACCTTATTTACCAAATACAATAGTCTTATCTGATTAAATGGAAAAACCACTAAGGTCACATGAAGCAAAAGATAAACACCCATGCAGCAGCTCACTTTCCACAGCCTGCAAAATGTTATAAATATAGAGCTCATACATATAATCAGAATAAGTTCACATATATGTAATCAGAGGAGAAATATTGCTTCTGCCAGATGTATTTGTTATGTTTATTAAATGTAAATGAGACAAATGCAGCATTGAAATTGTACTGTTAGTCAGGAAATCATAAAATCAGTGTTGTTACATCAGTGTTAACTCAGGCATTCTGCACATTTGTATATGTGGTTATGCATGTAATACTTTCTCCATCATAAAAACAGTGTGTTCAAACTTAGTGAATAAACATAGCCAGAAATAAAGGTTAGAAAAAACAGCTTGTGGACATATGGCTTCAGTGGAAGAAATCTGACCTAAATTTTCAATACTAAATATTGATTAATTTAGGTACCTTAATTTTTATTTTCCAGCTTGCCTCACCTTAGAGCAGTTGGATTCTTACAAAGTGTTGGTGCATCAGCTTTCTGAAAATCAGTCCCCCTTAAGATGTCCTAAGTTAGGACCCCAAAACTCACTTGGCCTTTTTTAAAGACTATAGGTTTTGCATCTTTTTTATGCTTATGCTTGAAGAATGCATCTTTCTGTACTTAATTACCTGACTCTTTAACTACAGAAAAGAAGGCAGGTGTGTTTCTTATGTTTCTGACCCATACCAGGTGTGTGCACGCTGCTTTAAATGCACTAGTTAATATGTGCACCTTCCAAAGAAATAATTTAAAGAGGTAAGATGCTTACAGTTTAGTACTGCTCCCATGTCTCCATAAAATCAGCAGCAGGGCTAAGTACAGACATTCAAAAAGCCCAAGGCTGAATCAGTTCAATCTTTGCAAGTTAGTCTAAGCTGAACAGATTGAACTGATAAGCAAGTGAACAGACCTTCACTTTTGATTCCAGAAATACAGGCACATGCCTGCAGTAGCCCATGCCAGAACCTGGGGGTGCTAGAGCACATCCTGCTAGGTGGGAACAGACAGCTTGGGCCAAGGCTAGCCTACCCACCCTGCAAGGGGGAGTTGCAGGTGAGGTACAAAGCATCCTAGGATGCTGGGGGACTGTGAGTTAACTTGAATCTAGAGGGGATCTGGGACAAAAGTTCAATAAACTGATTTAACCTAGATCAGTGAAGTCTGATACTACATCCATCCACGTTTATGTTAAACCTGTTTCAGCCATTTTGAAAGTGGTTAATGTGTACTGAACTTCTGTTGTGTTACAGATTTGAACCAGTTTCTGATCACTTATACTATTTTATGTGTAATTTCTGTCCCTAGCCCAACGGAGCAAATAAGACATCCTTTCCCAGCCCTTAGGCAGTAGATCAGCCATCCTTTCTCATCCATACAGAGCGGTCTCGTGGAATACGCTGAGACTGCCCTTCAAGTGAAGTGAGAAGCCATCCTCAAGAGAAGTGAAGAGATAGGCAGCATTCCATAGTTAGTCAAAAAGGTCTGGGTCAGTCAGGGGCCCATTGAGAGCCAACCGCTGAAAAAGGCTGACAAAATATATGGGACACAACTTCCCATACCAGAGAGCCAGGATGGAAGCCAGCAGACTCCCAGTAATCTCTACAGTGTAAAAACCCAAGCATCCAGGAAGTGTTAACAGATGTATGTGTTTTAATAATCCCTGGTCACATCTACACATGCAATTAATGCAAAGCCATAAACGCTGGTGCGTATTTTGTTAGAGTTTATTGTTCCCAGGTGCGCCATTTGAACATGTACCCAGGACTGCAGTGCATTGAGCTAGGTTGGAGCAGCCCTGGCTGGCAGGGGCCCTGGGGTTCAGCCTGGCAGCCCAGGGCTGCTCCCCCCAGTTCACTGTACTATGGAGGGGCTGGCTGGGGCATGAGGGAGCTCCACTGTGGGGCTAGCCAGCAGGCAGCAGGCTGGGGCAACTTCTACGTGTGTGCTGCTGCGGAGTAAAAAACTCCGTGCAAGATATTACTTGTATTTACATGCTGATTTACATGCTAATTGGAGAGGAGGGGCAGTTACTGGAAGGGCTGACCAGGGGAACGGGCAAAGCCCATGTACAGGCACAGATTACATTGCCCCAGTTCTTCTATATTTGAAGTGCCAATCTGACTTGCATCTATTCCAACTTTTTATAACATAGCTCATATTGTTATATTGCTGACACTTTCATATATCATTAAATGTAAAAATGGTACTTAAATGTGGTCACTTTGCATGAAAGTGAAAATGCTAAATAATCTATAATAGCATTTTGTCCTCTGCCTACTTATTGTGCCCTTTAAAGATTACCACAATTTTGTAACGCTTACCCTTTTCCTTTCCCTTCTTTTTTAATCAGCAGAGCAAACTCCTGTTCAGAAGGTTTTCCACCAGCAGGCTTCAAACTTCAGCTCTTTCAACAGAGTGCTGCAATTAGATGTTTTTTAACAGGAGAAATCCATTTGTTCACTCTTACCTGCTTCAAAAATGACTTGAAAGGATTCACTCAAACTATCTTTAAAAAAAATAGCATGGAAATATGGAAAGGTTTTTCATAAACCTGGATGTTATGATCTTGGGGGAAAACAAAGATTAAAATGAAATTGTACTGCAACCTACATTTGGCTATCAAGTGCCTGCTGTAATATTAATTCATTATTCACCTGCCTCTTGCAGCTGTCCCATTGTTCTATTCTAGTCTATGTGTATTCCTTCTATTTAAAACATCTGGTTCTTAATAACCCTGCTGAAGATTAAAACCCATAACTCTCAAGGGCAGTTGAAATTACTTTAGTAATTTGTCAGCCAAGATCTGCTTCAACAACTTTTCACATTGATGAGAATGCTTAAATTATATACCATTGAAGACAATATAAGTATTGCCTTGTTTTTTTCCTTCTTGTTGGTTGGATGTTTGCAGCCCCAAGATGGATATCGGATGGTGCAACAATTTCAGTTCCTGGGATGGCCCATGTACAGGGATACTCCAGTGTCCAAACGCTCATTCTTAAAACTTATCCGTCAGGTGGAGAAATGGCAGGAAGAATACAATGGAGGGGAGGGACGTACGGTCGTACACTGTTTGTAAGTAGTTGAAATGAAAGTAAACAAGCAAGGGAACAATATGAAGAGATATGTATGTTGGGTTTAGAAAGCCTTGCAAAAGAATATGAGACATCCATGTAATTAACCCATGAATTTGGAATTGAAGTACATAGGAGATCACTTCAACATTGATCAGCATTTGTGTGAATTTGGGAATTTCCATTAATGTTCTTTGGAAGAACCCTGGAAGCCTGTCACCTGAGGGCCCCATGTGCAGGTCTGAGGGCCAAAAGTTTCCCTGTCTATGTAGGGATGATTCTGAGTCTGTATACACAAATGTGTATGTACACATGCCCCAGAACATACATTTTAAAAAACCCTGACCTTTAAGAAGGCAAAATGCACTTTTCCCCCACAAATTAAGAATGCTTGTCATCTGGCATTCATAACTGGCACAACAAAATTAAGACAAAAGTAGATTGAGTAAAGCCATCTCCAGACACAAACAACCACACTATTTGAGAAGTGATAAACTAAGGAGGAGGATCTAGTTAAAAATCAATCATTGACATATATTTTATCACGGCAGCATAATATTTACCAACCTGTGTCCCAAAATGTCTATGCTCATCTGCTCTATTCCATTATTTTGTCTGTTCCACTATCCGTCTATTAGGATGGGTTCCTTGCAACATGCCCTCAACTAGCTGTAATTGCAGGATTGAATCTTCTGTACCTGAAGCTGGAATTCAGCTGTTCAAATTAGGTGCTTGTTTAAAAGTGTTGTCCTGGTTAAGGATGGGCTTAAGCACATGCTTAAGTGCTTTTATGAATTGTGACCTAGATTAGAAAATAAAGTTCTTACAATTCTTATGTGTAATAGAAATTGGAAACTAAAGAGGTAAATATAAAAGTTTCTCTGTATTTACCAACATTACTGACTTGGACAAGTCATTTGGCATCGTTCGTACTTCAGTTTCTCCATCTGTAGAATGGGGATAATAATATATACATCAAAGGAGTATTGTGCGGTGTAACTAATTAATGTTTTGAGATCTTCAGCTGAAAGGCCCTTTTGAAGTGCAAATTACTGTTATCTCTGCAGTTGCTGATGATATTAATAGTTGTACAACATCACACACACGTCACTTCCAGGCAGCAGAGAAAGAAAGGGCTCTAATATAATCCTTTTATATTACTTTATTTTAATTAAAATTCTCAGAGATTCCCACAATATCAGCCAATGTTTTGGCAGCAGAGAGCATTCTTTTCATACTGCCTGGATGTGACAGATGTGCGACATAGTGGCTTCCTTTGAAAATCAACCATTTGCTGGTTTGAAAGACCTGCTAGCTAACTAGTCTGCACTCTGGTAATTATTAAGGTTTATTATTTTCAGGAAAGTGCTGCTTAAAGACTCTGATTAGAATAACTGTAAAAATAATAGGTTTTCCAGATTCTCTTGAAGATTAAAAATAACTGAAGATAAAGCATTATTAAATACTGCATTTGATCATACAATATGAACATTTGCACCTCACTGTTTTATTAGCAAATCTTTTTGGGTTCTCAGCCTCTGAAAATGTAGGTGGAGGGGGAACACAAGCAGTTATAATAGCAGTCATTCCTATGGAGCTGGTACCCCTACCTAGTGGCACAAGGGTCATGCCATACCTAGAGGAATATTGCAGCACCACCTAGTGGTGTCAAAACTCTAGCTAACAAAACAGGTTACACGAAAGATCGGGCAGGTCTTTTATTATTCTGAGATCCTCTGAGATTCTCAAGTTCAAAAGTAAGGTGCCATCATCTAGAACAGAAACATTTGAAACCAGTCCCAAGCCAAACTTCAAAATCCATGAATTATTTGAACCCTTTTGGGTATTATTTTCACTTCACTATGATGCCATGCGAAGTGTCAAGGGATATTGTATAGGATGTGGATATGCATAGCTTTTTTAACACCTCTTTAGGCAGACACAAACACTACAGCAAAACTGAAACACTGTGTTACCCATAGCTCTTCCCCAAGGGTGGTGTATTCTGAAATGGACATTTTGAATAATTTAGCCCATTATTCTCACTTAGAAATGGTAGCCCTGTTAGAGTCTCCAGGCTTTAGGGGCATTATTATTTATTGGTGCATCAATATTTGAATTAGTTCATTTTGTAAAACATTCAGACACTACAGGAACTAGTAGCATACAGTCAAAAATAACGGAGCCATTTTATCACTTTTATTCTAGAAATGGAGGTGGCCGCAGTGGGACGTTTTGTGCAATCAGCATTGTTTGTGAAATGCTTCGACACCAGAGGGCAGTTGATGTATTCCATGCTGTGAAGACACTGAGGAATAATAAGCCTAACATGGTGGACCTTCTGGTAGGAGATTTTTAACTGTACCACTAAATAGAAAAGGTTCCTTATTATCATAAGACTCAGTGAGATTTCCAAGATTTGCAGTGGGAGTTGTTCACAAAGCAAGCAAGTCATTTTCAAAGAGGATAATGAAATCACTTTACTTGTAAGAGTATTTTTACATTGCTTTCTTCCCAAGGAGACTTTGTCTATGTTCATTTGAATTTTCAAAATAGTTTAAAACTTTCTACAGAACATCCTTATTAATTTTATTTTCTAGCAGGGCAATCCATGTGGAGAGCAGTACTTGCACAGAGGAAATAATAGTCATGTAAAATGAAATGCCAGATTTTCAAATTATATATTTTATAAATAGCTTAATCGCCTAATATTTATCAGAGTCATGAATTTCAGTTTGACATCCAGAATACTGCATTTAATTATGGTGGCTCTATCTCATAGAAAGATTAAAGGAGTTCAGAAACAAAAGGCCATGTGCAATTATTTTCATAGAGAGTGTTCTGTGAAATCTTTTTAAATGTAGAAGTGCTAAAGTAGCAACTTCTGTGATGCAAGAGGACAGCTTAAAGCAGCAGGTATTATATTCTGGTATGTAGTTCTGTATTTGAAGAAGGATGTATAATACCACCCAATATAGCTGAAGGCTGCTAGTGGACTTTAAATGTGCACTGCCTTTAAAGCACCTAGTCATAGACTGTGGTTTTGGGAAAGCTGGCAGGCTTTGAACTCTCACTGGCAAGCGCAGGATCTGTGCAACTTAAAGAATCATAACTTAGCTGGAGTTCACTGTTAAGCTGTGGTTAACACAGGTTCACTTGATTGGATCTGAACTGTGTTTGGGTATCTTTTTTTTTTTTTTGCAAAGTCCCCAGGAAGGAGGCAGGAAAAAATGTCAGAAATGTGACAATCTCTACCTTTACCTCCCTGTATTCTTAGGAGAGAATTCTACCCCCAGTGTGAGCTAAGATGTTGAACATCTTGACAGTAGGGGTTTTGCAAAACTGTTAATGGGCGATGATGGGCCAGAAGGAGGAAAAGTTTCTGGTTTCTGTGTAATGGGCCCAGGTCCACGAAGCCTGCAGCACCTACCTGTCTTATGAAGGATCCCCCCCTCCACAACCGTGAATTTCTAGTCTCTTCTCCCAAGCAAGGCACCAAAAAGAAGGATGTTATATACATCTGGAGTCAAACTTGGAACTAAGCTGAACCCACATTGTGCTAGAAGCATGAGATGCATGCACAGGGGGTGAGACCTGGCACTGTGGAGTAGAAAGATAGTAATGTAAGAGTCTCAGCCCTCCAGAAATGAAGAGGCTTCCAGCTTTTGCCATGGGGGTGGGGGCAAAGTTCTTTTAGCTCCTGTTCCTCTGTTCAGAATTCTCAAGAGAATATTTCCCAGATATAAAGAGAACTGTCTTGCTTTCCTATTCAGGTAATGCAAATTTAGATAGGTATACCTAGCATGCCTGCTGTTTTCTGGTCTCACAGAGCTTATGCCCACAGATCTTTGCACCCCCTCATTCATTCATTTTACAGAAGTAAAGATAAAATGACTTGGGTGGAAATGGACAATTGAAGAAAACACTGTCTGTAGACAAGGTTTTGTAATGGTCCTGCAGGGGTAGATTTCTCAGGCAGCCTTCTGCAAACATACCACTGCACTGATTCACACTTTGCTGTGGAAGATATTTTGTATTATTTGCTATCAAATAATAAGTATTTCCTTCAGTATGTAACAGTCTTTTATCAAATAGGTATAAAAAGAGAACTAACAGGTTCTGATGTACCACTTTTTGTCAGCAGATCTCAAAGTGCTTTACAAAGAAAGTCCATATCGTTACCTCCATTTTTCAGATGGGGAAGCTGAGACAGAAAAGTTATTTGATTTGCCCATCATTACCTGGCAAGCCAGATGCAAAACTAGAAAGAAACTCAGGATTGCTAAATCTTAATCCAGTGCACTGTAAGATAATGTAGCAGTAGCTCAAGGGAATTCATTTTAAAATGTTCTTGGGAACCAACACTATTTACTGATGAAAAGAGAAGTCAGGAGATCTGGGATCCCTTCCTGATGCTGAAACTTGCTGTTTGCTGTGTGAAGCTGGTTGAGCTAAGGTCTCTACCTCAGTTTCCCCATCTGCCATTTGAGGATAATAATGCTAACCCGCCTTTGTAAAATACTTGAAGGACCTCTGACAAAAGACCATCTATACAACCTCAATATTAGGGCTACATGAGCATTTTTTTTTCTAGGCTTGCTTTCTAAAATTATTGCACTGTGTATTTTCCAACTGGACCAGGGATAGTCTTTATGGTGCATTCTTACAGATTCATCTCTTAATTGCTTTCCAGCAAGTATAATATTCTAAATGCTGGTTTCATTTAGTACAGCAAATACATGAAATTCTGTAGTCATTATATGTGTAACACATCTTAGAGCATATTTACTGACAGATGTCGAAAGAGTTTCAGAAATGTTGGGGGGGTGGCATCTACATATGCCATTACAGGGCAGCAATAGATAGTGGAGTGTATTGCTCCGCAGTTTATTGCTCCTGAGAAGCTTCCAGGCGCACGTCTGCATGTGTACCTGGACCACAGCTGCTCTGACCAGGCTCAATGTGCTGCAGAAGGGCTTGCTCAGGCACAAGGGTGGTTCAGCACAGGGCTACCCAGCAGGCATCTACACTTGCGCTGCTGCATGCGTTTACAAGTCCTACTCTGCTGCGGAGTTTATTAGTATTGTGTGCCCTAATAGGGGCACACCTGTAGACACTGAAACGTTTATTACGCAGTTACTTAATCAAGTGCGCACTAAACGTCTCGTGTAGATGTGCCCAGGGTCTACCAATATGAGGCCTATAAATATTTCTTTCTGCAGCTGGATCCCCTGAAGAAGCTTTAAATATCTGTCATCTAACACAGGGACAGGTAACGTTCTTTGGCCAGAGTGCCAAAAAAACCCACAATGCCTACCTTGGAAGGTGCCAGAGTGCCAGCATGCCAGAAAAATAAAATGAGGGCAGGGGGTACATGGCAAGATACCCTTCTTGTACCCCTTACCCTCCACCCAAAGCCCCTGCCCCCCAGCCCTGCTCATGACCTTTGCCTCCCACCCAAAGCCCTTGCCCCCCAACCCTGCTGCCCCTGCCCCCCCAGCCCAGGCTCTATGGCTGTCAGCAGCTACGCAGAACCTGGGCCAGCTGCAAACATCTGCTGCCTCTGCCCTGGCCCT
Source organism: Gavialis gangeticus (assembly GCF_001723915.1). Taxonomy (NCBI): domain Eukaryota; kingdom Metazoa; phylum Chordata; order Crocodylia; family Gavialidae; genus Gavialis; species Gavialis gangeticus. Next base: position 91,593,296 of record NW_017728992.1, on the reverse strand, counting down.
GGCCCTGGCCCCAGACCCAGACCCAGACCCGGCCCCGGGCTCTGGGGAGGCAGCACATACTGGTGATGCACCCCCTGTGTGCTGCCCTCACCACTTCTGCAAAGCAGCGTTGGAACCCAGTGCGGCGGGGCACAGCGGGGGGTACAAAAAGCTGGCTGCTCCGAGCTCCCCGCTGCCCTGCCACAGTTCTCCTGTGTGCACAGGAGCAGCGTGGGCAGCAGCACTGGGTTGTGCCCCTCACTGCTGCCCCTACCTGCAGGGAAAGTGTGGCAGGACAGCGGGGAGCTTGAAGCAGGCAGCTTTCTGTGCCCCCTGCTGCGCCAGGTTCCAACACTGCTTTGCAGAAGCGTCGAGGGCAGCACAGTGGGGAGCATCGCTGGCATCTGTTGCCTCCCCAGAGCCTGGGGCCAGGTCTGGGAGGCAGCTGAGGCCAGGGCCAGGGCTGGGGCAGAAAGGCAGCAGATGTTTGCAGGTGGCTCAGGTTCTGGGTAGCTGCTGATAGCCACGGAGCTCTGGCTTGCAGTAGGGCTTCCATGGGAGCAGCCCAGGTTCCGTTACTATCAGCAGCTAGCCAGGGCCGGGGCCAGCTGCCGATGGGAGGCTACAAACAGCTGCTGCCCTCCCGCTTTGGCCCCAGCTGTTTCCTGGCTCCGGGAAGGCAGCAGGTGCCAGCACTGCACCTGTTGGGGCTGGGGCTGGGGCCGGAGCCAGGGGGGAGGAGGCAGCAGCTGTTTGTAGCCTTCCGGCTGCAGCCGGCGCTGGCTCTGGGTAGCTGCTGATAGCTATGGAGCCCAGGCTGCTGCCAGCAGGGCTTGCAGCATCCCAGCTGCCTGCTGGGAGCAGCCCAGGCTCCTGGCTAACAGCAGCTACCCAGAGCTGGGGCCGGCTGCAGCTGGGAGGCTGCAATCAGCTGCTGCCTCCCTGGCTCCAGTGTAAGCTGAGGAAAATGGCCTCGCGTTCCATGCTCGGCATGCGTGCTGGGGGTTGCCGACCCCTGATCTGATGAATAGTAAAATGTACAAAGGATGCACAGAAGTGAGCATGGTGAGAAATAACAGCATTGATTCTATTATGAAGTTATCTAGGTATCGCATTTACTAGAAATAATAGCTAGGCTGCTGAATCAGCAAATCACTAGAGAAGGATGGAAATGGATGGTCAGCTGATCACTAATAATAGCATCACTGTAATATATTTAGCAATATATATGCAATTAAGAATAAAAAATAATAATTGTGTTAAGATTTCTTCATTTGTTTCACAGTCAAAAGAATATACCATAGCTGATATGATTCTGCTGTGTCTTAAAACCTGTAGTACACCTCAGTCACAACTCTGTGGAGGTCAGCTCCTGAAATTTTGTTCCTTAACTTTTTAAGTTGCAGTTGCAAATGGAAGCATCAGGAAAATGCATGTTTGTCCTAAACGGTCTTTCTCGGCTCTGGCTTCAGAAACAGCTGTAGAATTTTTAAAGTATTCTCTTCTTCATAAACTTTCAACTAAGTTACATGAGTGAGTTCAGCAGACAATATATAGAATCCCTTTAAATTTTTGCTTCAGCATAATCGTATCCTTTTCAGTCCTGGTGTTCCACATAAAGGGAAAGGCTGAGCTGTCAGCTAGTTGCTGTTGTTATTATTACTACACAATAGCACATGTCCTGTTGTATTTTCTTACGTAATTAAAGTGCAGGGGAGAGAAGCAGTGCTTACTTCAGGGAGAAAAAATGGAATACATTCTACTAGGCAGAACTTTCCAAATTAAATTTTGGAACTCAGAACTGTTCAAAGTTGGAACTTAAGGAATAACGTGTTGTTTTGACTGTTTTTTTGTTGCATTTAAATATTTACTGTTGCACAAAATAAAGTAAAAAATCAGCAGAAAGTATTTTTCCAGGGTTTCTTTGTAAAGATGGATGCAAACCATGTAAAACAGTAATGCTCAACTTTCTGATCCCCCCTGGCCAGATGAGTGGTGCAGGGCTGGTCTGTGACCTGGATTTAGCCCCACCACAGTCTCATCCAGCTCCTGCACATCTGGGTTGGCGTAATATATACTCCAGTAATGTTGTTACCACTTTCCCACCACCAAATTTTCAAACTTATGGGGGTACCTGTGGGCTGGACGAGACAACCCCAGGGGCTGGATCTGGGCTATGGACTTGGGGGTCCAGCACCCCTGATATAACACATGCAGTTATTACAGCCTGTACACTTAGAAGAGTCAGGGCCAGACAAAATCATTGGCAAGGGCAGGGTAGGGGATGGGGTTGTTGCTCTTCCTCCATTGGCATGCCAAGGCGTTTCATGTGAGATTATGCCCAGGTTTGCCCTTAGTTACACATGGGGCAAACCAAGGCTCCACATCGCCGTAATACAGACCTGTGTCTGAAGAGACAGGGTCTGGTAGTTGAAAATATACCTTTGCGACAGCAAAATTGACTGCTTAATATATGTGCTTCAATGTAAGAGAAGTAGGAACTGGAGTGTGGGTTTCCAGGGATTTTAAATGTTGTGTAATTTTGGTAATAAAAGGCTTTTCATCTGAGATGTAATGAGTTCCTGGACAAAAATAAACGTAAAGTTAAGAACTGGAATATAGCAAAGAGCTGGCCTTGGCCTCTTTTAACATAAACACGGCCATGAGGGAATTCCAGTTTCTACTTAGTATGAACTTTTTGATAGGTGCTGAAGATTTAGAGGTCAGTGTGTTTATTTGTCATCAATATTCCATATATGTTAGGGTACCCAAATACACTATTGTATGGTATGATAAGCAGTGTTTGTTACTGTATGTACCATTTATTGATTGGTTATTATGAGGGACGTCTTAGCTCAGAGGTTGTCAACCAGGGGTACGTGTACCTGCTGGGTACTTGAGAAGGCCCTAGGAGGTGCACATGGCGGGAGGGACAGAACTCGGCCATGCACCATGCCATGCTGCCACAGGCGCCACCCACCCACCTTGATTTGGGGGGGAAGTTCTCATGCAGTGGCTGCCACCCCCCACATCTGCTCTGCGTCCAGCTGCCAGGGGTATGCTACTCTGCGTCCGGCTGCCAGGCGAACACTGATCCAAAAAGGTTGAAAACCCCTGTCTTATCTGAATACAGATTGGTTTTGTACAGCAGTTGTTGACCATGGCTGATGGTAAATAATTTTTAAAGAAGAGAGATACTGAAATCCTTAATTTATTTCTGTGGCTGACCTGGTGATTTTCTTCTGATTTTTCAGGATCAATACAAATTCTGCTATGAAGTGGCTTTGGAATACTTGAACTCTGGCTGATATTACAAACGGCACTGACAAAACTCCTTTCACCACCACAAAACAAAGCAAATCGTTTCATGATGTTTGTGTACATGAGATGAAGACTTCTCAGTGTTATGCTTATATTGCTTTGTATTATTGGCTCTTTTTAAGAGCCCAAGAAAATGTTTATAAAACTGCTTGCACTGCCCATTTTCCACTGTAATGCCGCTGCTTGACAACACATACAAACATATACACAAACTTGTACAGCAGTTGTTGGATACTGCATTCATACATAGTCATCAATGTGGTGGAGCAGCATAGTCATCTGGTAACTTAAAGAGCACAATTATATTCTTATGAAGGAATTTGTACTTTTCTGTTATATTTTGTTGCCTGTGATCCTATGTTATTGTCACAACCTAGTGTACATTTCTGTTTCGTGAAGAATGCTGTCTAGCATTTTGATAATATTTGATTTTAGTTATATTTGTATTCTAACACGTGCATAATAAATGAAGCATATGTAGCTTATTTGAATTAATAGATACACATGTACCAAACCATGTTATCTTTGTTGAGTTGTAGTTTCTATATACTTTGTAACATTTCAGAGGGAAATTACTGATAGAAATACCATTAGAAAATGCAAAATACAGGATGCTCAGATTAATATATCCAAAGCTTTTTCATTTGTTTATATTGTAAATATATTTGATTTCATCAAATTATTTATTCATTAAAAGAAAAATTTTGTGAAGCACGGTGAGTGACAATCATTTTTATTAAGCCCTGGAGATGCTTACTGTATGATATTGTAAACATTTGTTTACCTTGTATGGATCCTCAGCTCAATAAATAATTACATACATGATAATATCTTGTTTAATTTATAGTATCTCATGGCATGTAATTGAACCCCCTAAAGAGCTCAGTTCTCAAAACTGCTGAGCCATCTCTACAGGCAGTTCAGCACATGGAGAAAACTGCATTGTCACTGCAGCCAGCAACCACGATATCCCAAACACAAACAAAAAGAGAAAAACTGTATTCTTAAAAGGTAGGAGCATAAACTAGAGATGTGGAAATCAGGTTGCTGTGACTGGAAGAATGGTCTTGTGCCTCAGTTCTTGTGCTTCCTCTGTGACCTTGGGTAATCACTTACTCTCTCTGTGCCTTAGTAAAACAGGGGTGATAACACATCCATACTTGGGGACAATGTGTGTTATAAAGATAAACTGGAGAACTCTGATTGCAGTTAAACTAAAAGGACTTTCCTTCTCACTGCATGGGACTCTGCTTGTTATGCCATTTGACAGTTTGATGCCATTAAAGGTCTGTCTTTTTAATGAGAAGGGGAATGTGCTTTATTTTTGTGGATAGCTGTAGGTGGATTGCTTTTCTCCCAGGTACCCACCCATGTTTTCAGTGGGATGAGCTTCAGGAAGTTACTGCCTCTACATGGATGATCAAACTCAATGATGCAGTAAAGAGTCAGGGAGAAAGGCAAGAAAAGGCCCACAGTTTGCCATATACCTATGAATTGCAAGGCTTTCCATCATTCATCAGAATAAATTAGATGTTCCCAGACTGATTTACACTGAAGTCTTGTAAAAAGTGAAATTAGGCAACAACTGTAAAGAAACTATAAGAAAGGAAATTGGCAAATAGCATAGCACGTTTTGCGCCTTAGGCAGTGGTTGGTTTTAATGTGCCAAGCATCCTCAGTGCCAACATATCTGTGTAGATGTACCAAAATAATATTTTGCATCTTTTAATTCTAGAATTCAATGTGAATAGCATGAACCAGATGGCCAAAGCTTCTGCAAAACGCACCTACAGTCTGCCTGGATGGCCTTTCTCCCAGCTGGAAATCATCGCATCTAAAATGACATATTGCTTCAAAATCTTGTAGCAGCCAAAAGAACTTCCCTGCAGAAAAAAAATGTACAAAATATATGGTGCTGCCATGGAAACATACACCAGCACTATGAAGGATACCCAGGGCCCCACCAAAGTGCTAAAATTATTGCAAGTTTGTAACTGCATACTCTCATTTGCTTGTACTTTCATGCAGCCTTTGTAATTTGCTGTGAAATGCTCTGTTCTGATTTTGTAGAAATAATGCTGTCCCCAAAAATTATGAGGAATGTATATGCATTCCCTGAAAGCCAGCTGACTATGTAAGCCAAGAACATATGATAGTAATGGTTGTGAGGGGATATTTCTGTTTCACAATCATCCTGATGCGTATGAGCATATCTAACTTTCACTGGCAATTCAAAAGGAAAAGGTGCTAAACGACCATAAAAAAACAAAAAGCATTAAGGAATGTTGATCATAAATGTGAGTGGTACTGTATATGGTGGACTGAGCAGGGTACATGACAAATTGAGCAGAAGAGAAAAACTGGCCTTGTCTTGTGGACACCAGTATGGTTGTGTGGTAAACTTCGTAAAGGTGGAGCTTTTTTATTTGCATGTAAAGATGGCAGCAGTGCTATTCCCAGTATTAAGTTCCTGATATAATTTGTGTTTCACTCTTTCAACCGGATCATAGACAATTCCCTGTTAAGGATTCTGTGGGCATATCTACACGAGATGCTAACTGCGCAGTAGCCTAATAACACTGTGCAGTAGCATGTCACAGCATGGACAGAGCTAATGTGCTACCGCACAGTATTATTAAGCTACTGCACAATAGCATCACTAAAACGGTGTTTGCTGGCATTAGTGAGCAGTAACTCTAATTACTGTGTATTTACTTAGTACTTGATTGTACAAATACTAAATTAAATGCATAGTAACCACTGACATACAAACAACTAGAACTCTTGGTTCCAAAATACCTTTTATTAAACCAACTGGGAAATCGCAAGAAAATTGTCCTTTTCTGCAAGCTTTCGAGATCAAAGTCACTTCGTCAGGCTCTGGGAAAAGTATAGATCATGGGTCAGCAGCCCCCGGCGCACATGCCGAGCATGGCATGCAAGGCCATTTTGCTTGGCACACCACTGCTGGCCCGGGCTCTAAGCAGCTGCTGCCAGCTACGGAGCCCAGGCTGCTCCTAGCAGGCAGCTGGGAGGCTGCAAGCCCTGTTGCAAGCAGACTGGGCTCCATGGGCCGGCTGCAGCCGGGAGGCTGCAAACAGTCGCTCCGGGCTCCGGCATGTCTGCACTCTGGCACCTTCCAAGGTAGACGTGGTTTTTTCAGCACTCCATCCAAAAAACATTGCCTACCCCAGTATAGATGGTACAAGATGGTACAAAGAAAATGTCTTTACCTCCCTGCCTGCCATCTGACACCTCCAGGGAAGGAATTCTACCAGATCTACACATCAAAGAGCTACTCAGCACAGCTCACAAAGACACTCTCATGAACCCAGAGGGACAGCCTTCCATCTTCAGCTTCCTCTGCACAAAAATGAAGTTTATTTCCTACCTATTAGAACTTTTTACCATCTTGTACGATCTATACTTTTCCCAGAGCCTGACAAAGGGACTTTGATCCTGAAAGCTTGCAGAAAAGGACAGTTTTCTTGTGATTTCCCAGTTGGTTTAATAAAAAGTATCATTTTGGAACCAGGAGTTCTAGTTTTTTGTATGTCTTTTTGTCTCAGACCAACACGGCTACCAAGTACACCCCTAGTAGCCAGTGAGCATTTATATATGTGTAGATGCACTCTGTTTAGTGTTATTCCCAAAGGCTAACACTGGATTACCCATACTGGACTATGCAATCCTCAGTTAGAGCCACCACTAAGGAAGAAAAAAAACCCTCCTGACACTATTACTACACCATACATACTGGTCACTTATGAGGAAGTAACTAGGAATGAGTGAAAAGAATGAGTTGGACAAGGCAGAAACAGATGAGAGGTTTCAGTGCCAAGAACAGGGAGAAGAAATTATGCCAGACAATGGAAGGAAACAAAGGATTAGTTTTGGGGGTGGGAAGGGAGCTAAGGAGCCTGAGAATGTTTAAGGGAAATAGTGAGACACAGCAAGGAGGGACTATGTGAAGAGATATATGTTGGAAGAAGGTGGTTGCATCACATTTGCAATTCCAATGGTCACATGGCACAGCTATTTGGAGTATTTATAATCACCTGTTTTTAAGGAGGAAAGCTATAAAGTTACAAGTTGAGTGTAATTCAGTATATGTATATACACTGGTTCTAGTATGGGGAGATGATTTCTCTAACGTCAAGGACATAAAAGGTATAAAAAAAGATGGATGGCTATTTTGAAGGTTTATCAATTTCTTTAATCCACATTGTTTCTCTATATTCATAGTCCCACTTGGACTTGAGATGCAGAGTTTTGCTAAGTTTTCAGAAACGAAGGAGATGATAAGAGGCAGGGGACAGGGATGTCAGATCTATGCAACTGGGTTATTAAAATTTGGGTTATTAAAAGGGACCCTTATTCTATCCTGTTTTTGCAGAGTGTAGGAAAAAAGGAATATTTTAGGTTCAGCTGCAGTCTGGTAACATGAGCATTTTCACTTCTGAAACCATTTCAGATTGTTCAGCAGAAGATTGATGATTTTAATTGTGTCTTTATAATCTTAATATTTCTGGTTATTCTTATTATGTTATTTAAATTGAATTGTGACTAGTGGCCACAACTGAAATTAAAGACCTATAGTGCTAGGATTCATACAGGCATGTAAAAAAAATTATTTCCTGGCCAGAGTGTTTTATGATCAAAGCCCCTAGTCCTGGAAACATTTTCCTGTGTACTTAAGTTTACACACTTGAGTACTGCACTGAAGCCAGTTTGACTACTTACACACATGAAATTAAGCACATGTATAACTATTTGCAAGATTAAGGCCAATTTAGCAAAATAGTCAACCATGCGCTTCATGTCAGGCATAGGCATAGTTCTATTGAAACCAGTAAGAACTACTTAGGTTTTGAAATTAGGCATATGATTTTAAGTACCTTGCTAAATCAGGGCCTAAGTAGACAGCACAGAGAAAAGGCAAGTGAGAGTATTATTAAGTCCATTTATTTTAACAGAGTGGAAGCACTTCGGCACTATTTCACCAAAAGCATAAAAAGAGGTTGAGCGAACGAAAAGCTTTGGGAGTTGGCATCTGTTTTATTCTATATCTGTAAAGCTTCCAAAACACTTAGGTGCCATATGAAAATAAATAAAAATTACTACAGTAAAAATCTATTAATAGGACTTTAGCTATCTTTGTGCATGTGCTGTGGGAGGCTCCAGCTCTCTGGTAGCCTTGTTTATTCCACCTAACTCATATAATCCAGGCCTATTCTGAGAGGTAGTGTGTTCCCCAGGGGAGGCATAAACATGTGTCCCTATTATAAACTTCTGAGTTAAAAGGACATTAGATTTGTATTAATTATGAAATATTAGCTTTAGTGGCTGGTGGCACCTGGTTCCTCAATCCTGTCCTAATCAGTCGTATACCACAGCATTGTTATATGGCATTAAATAAATCAGTCATTCGAATTCTGCAGTTGATGCCTTTATTATGCAAGTTCAAAGCAATCACATAATAGTATAATGTTCTGTCAAACATTTCGAAGTATATTACCTATGAGATACAGAGCTGAGTTTTCTCTTCTTTGCACTCGAACAGAGGTCTCACTCTCTCCTTGTTTTGGAATCAAGCTTGTTGCTAAGGGCTGGAGTCTATTCCATCTATTAGGTGGATAACTGCTTAAGTGTAATTCTGTTCCACCCTTCTCAAGGCCGTGAAAAACTACTAATATGAAAGCTGGAACCATTTAGAAGCGGCACACCAAAATAACACAGCTCAGTTCAAAACAGGCTGCCCATTGCAACTCGCTTCACCCCCTACCCCCTCACTGGTGAATTTTCACTGATGCAGTTGCCACTGCTGAATGCTCCTGGATCCTCAAGCTGCTGAATTGCCACCAATGTCCTAGCTTTGCAGGTCAGATGAAATCACTTGGTGGGCTTCATCTGGTATTTGGCCTGAGGTTGCCAACTCCTGAACTAAACCTATTGCAGTCCACAGAAGTGGAGATTCTTCATATCTTAGCAACTATTACCATGTCTCCATCCTGCCAGCCGTGTCTGAAATCATTGATAAGGGAGTACGTGTACAAAACTATAATCCTCCCAATAATAATAAACAAATGCATCTGTATAAATCTGGCTTCTGTCTCCTTCCTTCAGCCGGTGTTGAGCTCTGCTTTATTTCTACCGATAATAGCCACTCAGTGCTTGAGAAAGGTCAATATGTAGGTACAATTGTTATTGATTTGAATAAAAGCTTTTGATCCATGAAATGGTACTGCCTTACTGTCAAAATTCAAACAATACTGTCCAGGTCATGATTCCCTTTCATTATTTTTAGCTTTCTTTCCATGCCATTACCAAGATGTTTTCTTGCAAAATTGTTACTTAGAGCCTCTTTCTAATCTATGAATGTCCCTCAAAGATCAGTTCTTGGTCATCTTTAGTTTATTCTTTAATAACATTCTTGCCAAGTGTTTGCTCTCAGATTAAGGTTTTATTTTATGCTGCTGTCACTGTTCTCATATCTCCAGTACTTTCCATTTGCACGCAATATCCTATGACAAATTTTCATCTGGTAGAAGCAATGGAATTAACCTTCTTTATTGCTAAATTTAGCATATACCTTAAAATCTTAAAATCCTTCTTGCCAGTACTCCCTCTCTCCATTCATATTGATTACATGGGACTTCCATTTAACTGAATCTCTTGTGAAGAATTAGACACTATCTCATTATTGGTACTGCTAGTACAATTTTAAATTAATTTGTTACACTTCATCTGGACAGCTATGATATAATTTGGTCAAACCTTTCATATAAAACCATTAAATTCTCTTTACAGCCAAGCAGCCAGAACAATATTGCAATGTAATTTTCACAGTCAGCATTGTCAACTGTATTAAGGTTATGCTAGTTACCTCGGAGAGGCAGGCAGGCAAGAACAGCATCTTACCATTACAAGTTATAGCTGTCTGCATGATTTGGCACCAAATTAGTTAAAACGACAAATTAACCTGACTTCAGATATTAATCTGTCCAACAGCAAGTCTGACAAACTGCGTATTTGTAAATTTCCATTAGATTTGTAAATCTGCATTAGCTTTCAAGACAACCAATCTTTAGAACAATTTGCAAGGTTTCCAACAACACCTGATCAATCATTTGACGATGTCAGGATCCTTTAAACCAGAACTTCATTCCTTCCTAAAACAAAGTAGTATTGACCATCAACATGGACAAGTGCCTTCCAGACACAGGTGAGATCTCTGGTTTTAAATTAAATGCACATACCTACTGATGAATAATCTTAAACTCTTATCAATAGAGAATAATGAGACAAAAAACAGATATTGCTTTTAAGGCAATTCTGATTTGTTCAATCAAAACCTGGGACAAAAGAGCGGCACAGCCCTTTACACATAGCTTGCCCCTGGAATGAATGGTAATTAACTTGAATGAGTGTGCTAGGAATAAAGTGTTCTTGCATTTTTTACATACTTCATAGGTATTTGAAGTGGGAGAATGGGTTTGTACATCTGGAGGATCCCAGGATTGCTCCTGTGAGAAATACAATATCTGTTCTTAACCTAAATTATCATTTTAAGGATCACGGGAATTAAATAATTTAATATTTTTAAAAGGTTAACTTAAAAGTTCCCTTATCAATTAATAATGCTTAATGTTATGGAGAACTTAAACTTTTCCCAACTTTTAAGTTTTTGAACATTTAAGTTTTTAACATTTTCCAACATTCAAGTTTTTGAACAGAGATGTTTTTGAAAGCTGTTTTTTAACCTAGTACAGGTCATACCTCCAGCCTCTTGAATAGAAAGCTGGCATCACATTTATAAAGGCTGCAATCCATGAGATCATATTAGGCTGAGAGAATGACATTGCCACATATCAAATGATTATGGTAGTAATTGCCTCGTAGTTTGGATTAGATTTGAAAACCCAGTTCTAGAAAGGAGATACTACAAAGAAAAAAGCCTTCAGTGGTAAGAATAGAAGCCAAAGTGACTGTTGCAACAATAATCAAGGTAAGATTACAAATATAAATTCCATGTTTAACAGGCAGAAAATGTGTTTATAATTTCATCATTGTACTCAAGGCTTCCTTGCAACTGACATCCTGGTTGAATATAAATACATTTTTATACACAACATATGGTACTGAATTTGTCCAATCAGGCAGCATCATTTGTGCTCAGAGCGTTAAAACCACTTCGTAATTATTATGCAATATATTTTGTCAGTAAATGTATATTTGGGAAGGGCTCTAACATTGCAAATCATGCCATATTGCTGTATGTGTTAGCATATGTTTAATTATAATTCACAGGTGCAAGGATATGAATAGATGTTGCTTGGCGATGATGTGTGTGAATTCCAACTATTTTTCAGCACTTCCATCTCTGTAAGAGATGTTGTACCTTTCCTGCTAAACAAAAAGTGCCAGTCTGTCCAATGACTTGAATCCTTGATAATATTTGGTCTTTTGATTTGCTTACTCTGGCCTAAGGCAGTGACCCAAGTAAAACTTTCTGCACTGAGGCAACAGGGATACCTTGGCCTTTGATTCTCTCTCTCCTTTATTTACATTTCTAACAGCCAGTAACTATTCCAGAATATAGTTTGGAGATACAAATATCAGACATCATCCATCTTTCCTGGGGAGACACTTTTTCCAGACCTGATTGTGAATCAACACACATTATACGTACTGTAACCCATATAATAAATGAATCCAGAAACAACATTCACAAGTCATTGCAGGCAACTCCAGATCCTTCATACCCAAGCTCTGCATTTTTAGTGGAGCTAAATAGGGGGAGACTATGCATTTGGCATAGTCTCCCCCTATTTAGTGAGATTTGTGTTGGTGTGGAGTGAGTACCAAAAAATCAACAATGGCTGCAGGTAATCCCATTGGCTTTAGGTAGTTTAAGGGAAGGACTGCCCCTCCAGTCCAGATGACATCAAAACCATTAATCTTGATCTTGACTTGCTGTATTCCTATTCTCTCATGGAAGTCCTCAGAAAATATGCATATGAGAGGGAAAACTCTTTTAGGCAGAAGTAATTTTCAGCAAGTTTTCTTCTGCTTTGTAGGGGCTATCCTTAGCACAGTTTTTTCCTGGCTTCATCCCCAACTTCAGTTCCATTCACTTTTCCTTCATAGCCCAGGAACCATCAAAATATTTTGTGGAACACACAGGAATCATCTAGTTTAACTTTTTGTTTCTCTTTGCAAGGGACCACACAGTTTCCTCATACGTTTGCTGACATATCCAACTCTGTAGCACTGCTTCTAAATACCTTCAATGCAGCCTTGTTGAGAATGTCTGCCTACACAGCACACATGTTTCTTGCTGAAAGGGACAAGCAGATACTGATTGTTTCATTCTCCTCCATTAATTTTGGCCCATACAGTTGTAGTAGATCTGGAAAAAAAATCCCTCAAATTTACCCAAATGAAAAGGAAATTTTCACACACACACACACACACACACACACACACACACACACACACACACACATCCATTATTGTTCATTTAAAAAAAAATCATTGAAAAAATCAACCTTGTAACTGAGAAATATTGGGATTTTGGTTTTTGAAAACTACCAAAAGCCAAAAATGTGCATAAAATTTGTCTGAAAATATTTTATAGGGAAAAAATATACATTTCTGCCATCAGCCCTAGCTTGAGTGTAAGTTCCTGATATGGCTTCCTGTGAGCTGATGCTAAATGCCAGTTGTATCTTGTTATTGTGTATGTAAGAAAATATCAGCCTTCTACATCCTATATTGGATCTGATGAGCTGAAATGCATGATCTTTATTATTCAGTCTTTAGCATTTCAAATATTCAATCTGTATTATCAAAAGTCCTTTAAAAGTAGCCCAGAATGTGAGTGTGGATTAAGAAGAGGCTTTGGGAATCCAGGGGAAAGAAGGAAATCAAGCCTATCCAAGCTTCCTGAAATTATTTCCTCTCCCAGCATAGCATTAGTGAATGAAACTAATCCCTTCTCTTGTTAGCTGGAACAACCAACATCATTACCATGAATGTTGTTCCTTCAGTTCTCAGTCTCCAGAGTCTTCCAGAGTACTCCAGGACTGCCAGACAAAATCTGGAAGTATTTTATTAAAGAAACAAGCTGGCCATCTAATTTTGTTTTAGGATAAACCAAGGAGTAGGACTTACTCTTTCAGGCTACATATATTGCAGTACTCTGGTGATGCTGAAAAATGTCACCATACAAGTGTCCTGGATTTAGATGTGGAAAACATGGTCATGTTAATAATACAGTAATACTTCACAGAGTAATCCCTTGCTCTGTGTTTCCAGTTAGATTTGTTCTGGCTACCTATGTGCGTCACCTTTTCAGTGCCCTTATCCTATGTTGGGGAGCAAAAAGCAGGCACTAGAAATGGATTCTGTCTCTCATCCAGTGTATAAAGTAGTGCCACTTTTAGTTCTAAATGCTGAACACTGTGAGCCAGAAAGTTGTTGAATTTAGAAAGACTGATTAAAAAGATACTATAATTATATTTCCCGTTCATTACTTACTTCTTTGAAAACCAGAAGAGGTAAATTCAAGGGAGTCGTTTTAAATGGAAAGAAACCTCTGCAATCTTGGTGTTATCCCTTGCTGCCTGCCTATCACTGTCCCAGAGCCTTCAGCTCTGTGAGCTAGTGGGCAGCCCACAGCAACCACATGCCTTGTTGACTTTGGCACCAGTTCACAACACTTTTAACAAGCCAGCCTTCCCTTAGAGAGACTCGAATTGCACAGCCCATTCCCACCCCCAGCATAAGAGCTCATCACCAGTTCCCAGCAGGAACTGGCACGGCTCTTTGACTTATTCAGTACTCCACAAATAGCTGCTGAGTAATGCACTTCTAGAGAAAGAAAGGGAACAACAGTCTGGAGCTCTTTCCTCCCAGTGTCATAGCAAAGTTCATCAGCCAAGAGATTTATTTTATGTCCAAAAAGAATAACATTAATCTCTGTAACAGAAGAAAATTAGTCTCTCCATGTGGCAAGGTTTTACTTATCACTCTCAGTGTGCTGCTGTACTTGCACAAAGATCTATAAACACCTGAAAAATGAAAAACAAAGGGGCCAAGGCCTCCAGAAATATAAAATGCTACAATAGTTACAGACAAAAAAATGGTATTTTTCAGGTCTGCACCTGGCTAGAACCCTCACAATTACAGGGCAAATATTAGTGGAAGTTGGGTTCCATATGGGAAAATTGGCTTTTAAAATATGAAAGAAAAAGATTAAGTGTGCGGTATTAGGAGATTTGAGTTCTAACCGTGGCCTTGCAACTGACTCAAGAAAAAAAGGTGATTTTAAGATACCTCCCTATATGCAACCTAAAATCATCCATTTCCCTTCTGCCACGAGTATTGCAGATTTGCTTTCCATTCTGTCAGGTCAATTTTGGCACCAGTTTTCCAGATGACTCCCTCCCATTAAATGCTGTAGTCTTTCTGTTTTGAGGTTTCCTCCTATATATATTAGCTTCCATTTGCTCAGATTAAACGTTACTTCCTATTCTTGCCTGTATTTCTAGCCCTGCTAGTCCTTCAGTATTATTCCTCTTTTCCTTCCTAATTTAATAGTACCATAACATCTCATTAACAGCTCGCTAGTGAAGTTATTCAATAAAACCAAAACAAACACCTGTTGTCAGAGACCCCCACATTAAAGACCTCCTTCCAGTTTGATACCCTGACATCAATCTTTGGTCTAGTTTTCAGTCCACAGGACCATTTTCTCCAAATCAACTTGGTATTAGTTTTTCAAATAATGTTTTGTGATGCACAATAGCAAATGCTTTACTGAAAGTAAGAGCTTTGCAATTGATTTTTGTTCCTTTCATCCACTAATTTAGTAATTCGATCAAAAGCCCATCTAGTTTGTGTGATATAATTTGTTCTTTTCAAACGTGGACAGCTTATTTCTTATGGTTCTATTATCTTAAAGATGTCTATGGATGGTTTTTTTCATAGTATTCCATTATTTAACTAGACTTAGTCTAGCAGCTTTAAAATTCTATTTGCCTACTGGGAAGAGGCATCTCTTCATTAAAATATAATATTCTTCACTGGAGTTCAGTCTCCAGGGCATGTAATGTCCTGTAGAAGTTGGGAAATTTTAACTCTTCAGGACTATTGTTTCATTAATAATTCTTGCTCCTTCTTATTTTGGAAAAGTAATCCCATATGTGGCTTTCTCCAGTGTTCTTCATCTCCAGTTCTCCCCAGTTTTTCTATTCACTTTCAAAGCCCAGAATGCAGTGCCCTATGCATCATAACACTTTTTCTTTTCTTCATTTTTTTTTACTCTCATTAAATAATGTTGAACGTTTCCAAATTGGCAATGTCTTTCAGTATCTTGATCAAACTGAGTCTTGGATTCCACCAGGCAGTAATTTTTAATCAGGGTATTTTTAAGGGAAAAATATCTTGTTTCTTTCCATTGACAGCTGTTGTGTAAGAGAATAGTCTAAACACTCAGAACCTGCAGGAATGTTTGGTTTTAAAACAGAGAGAAGTGAAGCTGAATATTAATCAATCTGCTTCTTCAATTTTCACCATGTAGATGAATGAAACAATAGTAAAGAATGAATTGTATGATGACCAAAATGCTCAGTAAATTCCAAACATAATATACTTTTCAGTTCATACGATTGTAGTTTTTGAACTCTTGTGAGATCCTGAGCTTTTTATTTCTGTCAAGGGGTATTATGCAGTCAGACTGGATTGTACATGAGGTTTTAAACTATATTCAGTTTGTAATTTTATCTATTGCAATTCAGTGTGATTTTACACGTGCTGATTGTTGGGGCAACTTATCCTGCTGAAGATGATCACTGAGCATGGTTAATGGGCTATTTTCTTCAGAGCCCATAGCAAAGCTGTAACACGTGATTAACAATTTTCAAGCCCAGTTGTTCAAGTGGCAGGTCTGAAATAGAGCTCCGTTAGAAACACTAGCCAATCATAGCTTTGCAGATGGAGAAACTGAGGTTGAGGAGGTATGCTGGGGATCTTGCAGTAGTTTTCTTTTTGGGGAAGGGATTAGAAAAATGCAAGGAGTAGTGTCAGTATAGAAGTTAAAGCAAGCTTGTCCAACATATGGCCCACCGTCCACCATGCGACTCTCCAGGCTGTTCTCTGAGGCCCGAGGTGCTGCAACGGGAAACTAAAGTAAATACTGTACTTTCATTTTGGGGGAGTGATGTGATACCGCTTCCTGTGAGGTCTTTTAATATGGCTTGCTGGCTCATTGGGTGATAAAAATGTTCATGATCCGGCCGTATATTGAAAAGGTTGGACACCCCTGAGCTAAAGCATTTGGTACAAAAAAAGAGTTTACCAAATGACAAAGAAAATAGAATACGAACATTAAAGAACGATGGCAAATGTTGTTCTGCAATGCAGGTCCAATCAGGGAAAGTTTTAGGGGCTTGACCACTGGCCCTTATTAAACAACTGCATCTGGAGGACCCCAGAAACTTCTTAGAATGTGGGGTTTACAACATGGAAACTCTAGTTCAGTGGTACTCAACCTTTTCAGACTCAGGGCACTCCTTGTTAGACTCAGGACATCCCTTGGAAAATACCAGCTCTTAATTTTGCCTCATGTCTTGACTACAGAAAAATAATAGAACAATTCTTCTGTTGCAAAGAACTCAAGACCACAACAAGTCAGAATGTTTTTGATGCAATGGATTCCTATTTGAAACCTCTGGCTTTTCTTGTGGATTGTGTAGGTGTTTGCATATACAGTGCTAATATTGCATGGCAGCTCCCCAAAACACCCTTAAAAGGATTTCACAGCACCCCAGTGCACTACAACACCCTAGTTGAGAATCACTGCTAGTTGCTTCCCCTTTTTTTAATGAAAAAAAATCAATAAAATCAATTCTCATTATATTTTCCTAATTGGCAACTGACCCCAGACAAGAACGGTTGTCCACCAGGCACCTGCTTGCCTAAGATCTAGTCAAATGTGACATTTAAGAAGAAATAACTGAGGTAACAGCTAGGAAGGTGAAGGCAGACTGAAATAAGAGTAATTTCTGTGGGTTCTTGCTACAACTGCAATTATTTGCAAAAGAGAAAGAAAATTCCCTGAAATTGATCTGTAAACATCTTTTTTCTCAGTGAAATCATTTCTTTATGATAACACCCAAGATATTTCATGTGAACTGAAGGCCTGTGGTTACAAATGATGTTCATGTTCAAACTGAATGACTAGTTTGATTGTTGTGTGTCATGTATTTGTCATACAGAGGCACAATCAGCACCTACACACACACCAAGGGTCTCAGCCCAACAGGAATGCTAGAGATGTTAACAAATCTCATTTAACCTCTAATGTGTTTGGTAAGAAACTGTGAGATTCAGTGCAAATAACATTGTGGTCTATGTACATTATTTCTGAGATCTGAAAACACTGAACCCTTATACCCAGGCTGACAGCTGGCTCTAGTGTTGCCTTTGAGCTTCAGTAAAAGATCCCTGTTGGGAGAGAGGGGAAGCATCTTGTCTGATCATAAAAGCCAGCCTTTTCTTCAGTTAGCCTGCCTCCCAAGAGCTTGTTTTGTGAAGTTCCTAAATGGCACTTTTCTGTGCGGTTTTGTAGTACCTCCAAAAAACATATCTGTTAGCTGATACACTGCCTTCCCTGCATTTTTCCACTTAAGTTGCAGAGGCATAGAAAGCAGCTTGGTGCCCATGGGGACAGCAGCAACTTCCTGCTGCCACAGTGCTGCCAGCATGATTGTGGCTAGGGACAGATTTCAAAAAGCCTGAGCCTGGATTGATTCAATCTTTCCAGGTTAGTCTAACCTGGCTAGGCTAAACCAGTTTGTGATCACAGTCATCCCCTCTGGACTGAAAAAAAAAATCAGGCACATGCCTGCAGTGGCTGAGGCTAGAAGCTGGGGGACACTAGAGCAGCCCTCCCTTCACTTCTATAGTGTTAAGCTGAGGGGGGTGTAGCAAGGCCCCAGCAAGATGTTCAAGATTCCCCCCTTCCCTCCCTCAAGCAGCCCAGCAGGGAATGTTTATCACCCCTAACTCAGTGTTTGTCAACCCATTAAGAAAACAAAGCCTCATTAGTTCAAGCTCTTCTTAAACAGCTTTTCCAAGGAAGGACATTAAGATACCTGTTGATTAGCTCCAAAAAGCCTGTCTGCCTTTGTTGTCTCCCACAGCATGGACTGTAGCCAGTATGTGGTCTGCTAACTAATGCTGAGGTGTCTGTGTAAGGCATAGGGGCAGAGGGAAATAATCCCTGCTTAGCAGGGAGAAGCCAGGCAGACGCTCTGTGCCTGCAAGTCTCTGCCGGAGTTCTGGCCAGGGAGCAGAGGGGAGGGGCCAGCCCTGCCATGGAGCAGACAGCCCTGCCCAGCCCAGAGGGCATGCTGGGATGCTAGGGGAGTCTGATTTATCTTAAACTAGGAAAGGGTCTTGCACAGACATAACCTGGTTTGACCCGAATCAGTTAAGTCTGCTACTATATTCAACCAGATTTATATCAAACCAGTTTTAGCCATTTTCAAACTGGTTTATGTGCACTGAAGATCTGTTATGCTACAGGTTTAAACTAGTTTCTGATCATTTAAACTGGTTTATGTGTAATGTCAGTCCCTAGCCTGTATAGCTATGGCCACAGCTGATATTTTTCCTTCCCCCACCGAGCTGGCACCTGAAGCAGCTGTCCCCAGTCAACCTGCCTTAGTTACACTAGTGTTGAGTTAAAGTACACTTTTAGGACAAAAGTCCCCTTCTTAAAGGCCTATGAGAGTCCCTTATTTAGAGAAAAATGTGTATTTCTCTTTCTCCAGTCTTGAACTCTTCCCTCTGGCCCCAGTCAATAGCCTTCCTTAAGGCTGCCCACTGAGTTTAGGCTGTGGGTCCAAATGCACAAAAGAGAGGTGGTGATGAAAGTAAAAGTAACAAAGTAGCAAGGCATGGATTTTCCCTTCTTAAATTGGAACGGCTGGGCTCAGTCCTTGCAATGATTGAAGGTGATTAGTCTGGCCACCAAAGCACTTACTACAGGCTGCCAACCAGATCCCATCTGATTTTATTTAAGAAAAAAACCAAAACAAACCAGAATTTGAATGACTTAGAACAAGGTGCTGATTTATATTTAGTTTAGTAGCAAAATTTAAGCCTTTATGAAGGGGATAAAATTCCACTCAGAATGAGTGACAGATCTGAACATAAGAGGCTTTAAAATTTTATTCATTTATAAGAATGTTTTTGTATTCACTGTAATGCTCAACAATTCTAAATAACCATGGTGTTTTAAAATGTGCTTTTATTGAAATAGAAGGAATATGTTAATAGAAGCCTGTATGTAGAAATACAGTAGATGGAACATTATTTATGCAAATAGCTATCATCCGGGATTATTGTATAACCTGTCATTCTCCAAAAGGTGATGTTATAGCAACTATTGACCTGTTGTCCACAAATGTTACACCTAATCTGTACTAAAATGCAAAGATGGGAATTACTAGACAGTGAAAACTAAGTTCAAATTCAGCCTTAATGTTACTGGGTACAACTCTACTGACCTCAGCAAGCATGCAGCTAGTTACAGTGCATCAGGTTTGAACTGAACTTGTAGCACTCCAAAATTTTCCCAGGAAGCTTTAATGATATAGCTCTATCCCAGCCTGCAATGTGTTTGCTGTTACAATCCTTGCTTGCTTTTCTTAGATTGACATTTGTGCAATGGTTTTATGACAAAATAAGTAACTGGGTGTAGGATAAGAGACAATAAATGCTAATCCTGGACCTTCAGGGGTTAAAGTCTAATATACTCACCTACTCTGCTTCTTGGTGCCTCAGAGGAGGGTAAAAGTGAAAAAAAAGAAATGGGATAAAACTAAGATCTAACCAGCATTTTGAAAAAATGATGCACATCAAAAGTGCATCCAAATGCAGTGGTGTGGCTTATAGTTAAGAGTAACACATTGAAATGTTCAATGACACAGTGGGGGAGCTTTTCAAAGGCACATATGGCAATTAGGTGCCTCACTATCATTCGTGCCTTTATAGTTATCATTTACTATTTGTATTTGAAAATCCTTCCTACGGTGCTTAGATGCTATGGTGACAGGCTGTATAGGAAAACTTTAAATAGATGTTCTAACTATAGCAGCTGTAAAAAGAGAAGCTGATTACAGAACAACAGTTCACAGTTATTTCTTTCACTGAGATGTACTGGGGTTATGGTGCTGTGATGGAGTTTATAAACTTCACACAGCGGAGGAAGGGTAAATTGAAGTGCTAAGGAAACTAGGATCCTTTGGCAATCAGGCCCACCCATGTAACCAATCAAAGGTCAGGCTCAGCATCCATTAAAGATTAAAAGTCAGAAGGGAGTTCTGTGACTGAGAAGCTCAGACTGGGTTTGAAGTTCTGATGGAAAGAATTAAAAGAAAGGACCTGGGGTAAGTTCTAGCCGGTACCATGAGATTAAAAGGCAAGCCCAAGTGGAGGTTTGCAGTTATAAGAACAAAGAACAGGGAAGTAGAAAGCAGTTCAGTGGCTATTGGATCAAAAGATGCTGGAACTTATCCTCAGCGGTCTGGCCTGGAATTGAGTGGAGAAGGTGGGCTTGAATGTGCTTTCTTCAGTCAAACTCACAGGACAAGACTTTGCTGCCAGATCATGAAAGCCTTGGCAGGGAAATAATAATGGACAAAGGACAGGAGTTGTATATGGGACTCCAGACATTCACCAGATCCTTGAAACCTAACACAGTGTTGCAACATTGGATGAACCCATGCAATTCTAAGAGAAAAAGAGCCAACAAGTTTTAGAAGGAAAACCTTTGCTGTTTCCAAACTACATGCCACATAAAGATAACAAGAGGATGAGAGTCCCGTTTTGTGGCAACTTTGTGGTTTGGAAACATATTTATTTTTCCTGAATTGGAATGAGAAAAAAAAATGCTTTGAATGTTTTCATTAAAATGGAATTGAGTTGAAGTATCCATTTCAGCAACTAAAATGTTTCCACTTGAAAATTGTGTGTGCACGCATGTGTGCCTGTGAAAGAGAGGTAAAGACTCCTCCCAATTAAACCTTATTGAAATGGTTAGGTCCCTCTGAAATGTTATAGTTTTGCAAATAGCATATAAAATAAATCCATAATGTTTCAACAGCTCTAATGCTTCAGGACATTGGTAAGTGGCAGGACTTTGGTACAAGACTAAAAACAAATGGAAGACCTGATGGAGCCAGGAAAGCCACTTATCCATCATGAATCACTTGTGACAAGAAGAGAAACAGCCTGTGGTTACTTAATGTGTCTTCTCACCTCAAGGACAAGATGTTTAAAAGTATTCAGTATTGGCCCAATTCTGTTTCTGTTGAAATAACTGACTTAAATGGAAACAAAGTAAAGACAACATCAAACTCATTAAATCCTCATCCCAAATTTACTTCTGTTCATATTTACCTTCCATGATTGGTATTAACATGAGGTCTGGTACATGGTGACAGCATAGCCTAGGTTCATCCAAGTAATTATGAATAGTGAATAAATGGCTTATCCATGTAGCCACTTCTAAAAACCCAACCAGATAGTTCTCATGATAACTGACTGCTGTGTTTCTTATAGAATACTAGCATTTATTATTGCATTATGCTCTTTTTAACTGCTATATGTAGATGTCATTTTATTTTTTATAAATGTGAAAAATTTAATAATTATCACAGAACTGTTTGTTAAAGTTTGAATGTAGATACATTATTAATAGGTATGTCATTTATTCACTACTTAAAAAAAGATCTACTTGTCACTTTGATGAATCTAGTTCCTTGTCTCATCACAGCTTATTGACATTACAGATAAAAAAGAGCTCCTATTCTTTATTCCTCTTTGAGTTTTAAAACCTTTACAATGCGTTATTGATGAACTGAGCATTTTAAAAAGCAAGAATTTTAAGGCCTGTTCCTGTCATGACAATTAAATTTTGTTTTTTTAAGATAGTAGTTTGCACAGGATTTTTAATAGCTATCATTAAGCAAATAAAAACATATTTTTATTATTGGTAGTGTTGAGGTGATGTTGTTGCCACGATGATCCAGGAAATATGTAGGAGGCAACAAATTGTGGGTGCTACCTTTAATTGAACCAAACCTATGGTCCAATAAAAGATAGTACACACAGGAATTTTTGCATCTATTTTCATTATTATAATTTGAACTTCTTTAAATTATAGACTTTATAGAATTTCATTGGAAATATGCCCTTGAACTCAATGTACATATGTCCACTGATGGACAAGGGGTGTTGTAGACTCAGTTATGTTCAAGGCAGAATTTTTCCACCGAGGTCTCTGGAATGTGGCTTTTGCAGCTATATAATAAAAAATAAGGGTCTTATGTTGCAACTGCCAAGGCATGGGAGTTATTCCATCCATGTGAGTTATTCTACAGAGGACAGTTTAACTGTGTGAAGTTACTCATATGCCAGCATACAATGAAGAATATTATTGTAGTGGATGAAACAATTTTTTGAATGCTGCTTAAGCCAACAGAGGCATCTTCGCAGGCAAAAATATACAAAGCTTCTGAATAAACTACCAAATTGCCCATCAAGAATGACAGGGGAGAGGGGCAGGGAGAGAGTGCTGCATGCTACCAGCCTGTGCTGCTGCTGCCACCCAAGAGTGGGGGTGGAGGGGAGTTTGCACACAGCAGCTGCCAAACACCAGCCCACACTGCCGCCATTCCACATCTGGCTGCATACCATTCCCCACAGCTCCATGTCCAGCCCCATGATCTCCCACCCAAGTGGCAACCACCACTCACTGCCCTGCGCTGCTGCTGCTCCACAGCCAGCCATGTACTACCCTTCCCCCCACCCCACGTGCAGTCCCATGACACCACCCCCTGCCACATCTGGCCAGCTATCTGTGTGTCTGTCTGTGTGGAGCACTCTGATTGGTTGTTTTCAGTAAGCATTATGATTGGCTGCCAAGACAACCAATCAGAGTGCTCCAAGAGCATTATGGGCAAACAAACAGACATGCAGACAGGCAGACTAAGCCCTTTATATATATATAGAACTGTATATGTTGAGGTATTCCAGTGTTCCAGAGGAACAGCCAAAAAAAATAACGAAAAATATCAGAGAACTGGATAATTTATTTCTCCTGATTTACTCAGTATCACATATCAGAAATTGAATAACCTAGCATTAAAATTAGGTCTAAAATATAAGTATACAAGTTAAGCTATGGATATGCAGCTCTGGGAAACAATATTATCAATGCACAAAAAACTTGTGCGCATCAGTACAGTGAAAAACTTAGAATCTGGATCCCCCAAAGTCAAGTAAACTTAATATTATTTATTGCCCAGTGTACCGACATGGGTTTCCCTCAGGCCAGCCGTTGCCGGCCTCCCACCTGCCTCCAGGACGCTGCCCACCTGTCTCGCCTGTTACAACTTGTTGGAATATTAATAAGTTGTTAAATAAGGCGGGAGGCTGCCTATTTCTTGCCTCAATGCCAGGGGGCACTACCTGCTGCTCCGTTCCTCCCCTACACCACAGCCCAAGCCTTACAGATGGCATCCAGATGTTAACAGTTACACCAGCCCCACACTAGGCTCCAGAATCCTCCTGGTGGGACCCTTCTTTGATCCCTCCACTCAGGCGGCTTATGCCACCTTCATTTGGGCTGCCGAGCTCCTTGTAAGCTGACTCCCCTCTCAGGCCTGGTCCCCACTCGGGACCTTCAGCCATACACAGGCCCTGGCCTCACCTCCAAGGCCAAGGGAAATCCCAGGCCCACGACTCTGAGTGCCCCTTGCAGTTGGCACCTGGCCCTTTTTGACCTTCTTGGTCCTGGCCCCAGCATGGACCAGTCAAGGGGGCACTCTACTCCCAGCCTCACTAGCTCCACATTCTCTCCAGGTCCACCTTCTTGGATGTGGGGAGCTGGGGTACCTCACACCACGACTGGTGCCCCAGAGTCTCACAGAGGACTCTCACTCCCCCCTGGGGCAGCAGGTCGTCGTGCTACTTCAGGTCTTACATCTGACCCACACCCAGCCTCCCAGCAGTGGTGGACTTATCAGGGTCAGGACTCGCTTCTCTCGCTCTGGGGCTGATCCCCTTTCACTCGGCCTCTGGCCCAAACCTCAGCCTCAGGCATCCAAAGACTTACCTTGGCCTACTCCCCTTGCTTGGGGCTCCAGATCTCCGCCCCTTACTTGGGGCTACCCCCTCACTGGGGCTCCACAACTCCACCCCCTGACTTGGAGCTACCATACTGCCCGTCGCTTGGGGCTACAGATCTCAGATCTTCACTGGGGCTATCCCCTCACTGGGATCCTAATTTCCACCCCCCTCACTTGGGGCTCCAGACCACCCACTCACTCGGGGCCACAGGGGTTTGCTCTCTGGTGGGCTCAGGTGGCCATAGACATGCCTGGCCCCAACTTTCCCCTGCTGGGGTCTTGCACCCCTGCAGGGCTCAGGTGGCCTCAGCTGCGCCTGGCCCCAACTGCCTCTGATGGTACGCAAACCCACCCGAAGGCGAGGGCTAGGGGTTAAGGCACCCCAACCCACCTTTCACTGGGGTGGTAACTGGCCTGGCATTTCCTGGGGGCTCCTGCACCACTGAGAGCCCCACCAGGCCACCCACTCCTGACAGGGTGCAGTTTCAGGTCATGCCCAGGACCAGGAGCCTCCTGATAATCCCCTACAGCTCCTCCCTTACCTCCACATGATACCAGCAGCCCTGTAGCCAGACAATGTTGTTGCCTGGCCTCCAGCAGCAAAGCTGCCTTGTTTATATGGGCAGCCCTAGATCCAAAATGACTGCCCTCATCAGGCACCTGCCAGCTGCTAGCTTCAGGACCTTAAAGTGGCAGGCACCTACAGTGCCCTGCCACACCCAGCAAATATTACTTTGTGTCTACTGTGCACCTGTAATACACTAAAAGCTGTTACCAGCATCCCCCGGGAATGGGGGATGCCGAATAACAAAATGTGCTGGTTAATTGAGTGGCCCGGGCCACCGCTTCTCCCACCATGTCTGAGGCATCCTGCCACCCCTCCTGCCACATCGCCACCCATCCTGCACAGCCCCGCACAGCTGTTATGCCCCCAGGCCATGGGGACTTGGCAACACGGTTGTTTTGCCCCAGGCCATGGGGGCTCGGAGAAACTGGAAGTGCCATGGTAGGCACTTGCAGTTTCACTTTATCTTACAAGCCAGCATGCTGATTAATTGAGGATGCCAATTAACAGAACTTTTACTGTATTTCCAGTGTTGATGAACTTACTGTATATGTGTAAAGTGGCAGACTGCTTTTGTATAGATTTTGGTGCAAAATGTCTTTGGTTTTTAATGTATATCATTCCTGATGTGCCTCTGGCTCATTCAGGACTAATTTTCGATTTTTCTGAATAGGGAATTAGATTATATGCAGAGTCTTTCCCCACCCCACTACAATGTACTTCCTCAGGAACCAGCCAGAACCCTGACCTGGCACTCAGCAAAGAGCCATTTTGACCTAGATATTTTACTGAGTGTTACTTCGTAGCAGAAACCCCTCTTTGTACCTTTCCCTTCCGGACATTGAGATAACAGAAGCCACATCTTGCCTGCAACCACCGCCCCCAAGCCCATTTTGTGTACTTCTTTTCCTTTTTAGCACTGGCAGAGACCTAGCACACTCATTACATGGATGTGGCAAGGCTCAGAGCAAGCCAAAGCAGGCTGAAGTAGCTTTCTGTGGAAGAAACCTAGCCACTACATCTACATATCAATTAGCTCAGCATCACTAAAGAAAACAAAAGAACTAAAATATCCACTGCAAAGACTGTAAATATATCCTGTGCTAACCTAACTCACTTACTGTTCCCAGTAGCCTTTGATCCTCACTACCTCACAATGCATTTTTATATATCTCTCACAGTGCATATTTCATGTCTCATCTTTACCATGGCATTTTGTATTTTATATTTTATACTTTTAAACTCTTAAGGAATGTACTCGCTGTTGAAAGAAGTTACAACCTGGACCATTGTTAAAGCTGCATTGAAATTGTAATTGTAAAATGATAAAATCTGTTGAGTGAATGTGAGTGAATGATGATCATCAGTAGACAATAGCCTAACCAAAGGGACTCCATTTTAAGCTAAACAAGCTAAAGAACTGATTCTTGGAACTGAGCACTAATCCTATGGACCATTCCTGTAACCCATGACAATACAGTCAATAGGTCAAGGGTGGACTCCTAAAACTTCAGGTACCAGCAGGCAGAGACCCCTGTGACTAGCAGGTGTCAGATGCTACTCAAGACCCACGTGGGATGAGAGGGTGCTACTGAGGGTCATGCTTCACTGCCTTTTATCCCATTATGGCAGACTTGTGTAATCCCCCAGTATCATGTTTCCACAAGAAAATGAATTAACCTAAACTGGACTGTTTTCTTGTATTATTACATGCATCTTTTTTGTGATTTCCAATTATGGCCATCCTTTAGCACTTTAAGACCAAATTAAATTAGAGTATCAGTGCTAGATCTGTGCAAGTTTTACACATCTTGCATATAAAGTTGCTATGTTTGAGTCCCTGGGAGGGATCATCTGTATTGCTTATTTTAATTTCCATGCACTTTTCTAAAATTACCAAAGGTTAATCATGTCCAATTTGTATTGTAATAAAAATGATGTTTATTAAACATTCTATTATCATGTATGTATGTTGTTATTGACTTAATTATGAATCACTTTGTAAAAGATACTCTCCCTTTTCATCTGCAAAGTTTGTACAGTATAAATCTAGCATGGGATTGTTAGGACCGTGCTGTATCCCGTGTCCTTCCAACTGCCTCACTGACATAACAAATGCCATGACAATTTGATAAATTGTATCCAGAAATGTCACCTCCCTGTGAGGAATGTAGTAGATACATTATGCTGCCTGGTTAGTCCAAACTCTACTGTTTTAAGTATCCAAATTGGTGAATATTACAGTAAGTGGTGACGATTTGATGGATTTTAAGAGGGGCAGAGCGGATACAATAATGGAAGCTTTCATTACTTACCTTGAAAATTAAAGGTGGTGTATGGCAGAGTTGGAGTGGTGTTGTGGTCTTATGTGAGGGGCAAGGAATTTTGTGACTTAGGCTTTCAAATATAGTGACCTGTAGAAAAAACGCACTGCATTCAAAAGCTTGTTTAAGTCTATCCCAACCATGCAGTCAGTCCAGTAAAAGCACACACAAAAATCCTTGGTGCTGGCCCCAGCCTCCCGTATCCCACCGGGGCAACTTGCTGCACACCAGAGCTCACGTGCACAAGCATTCCCCGGAGAAAAGTAGCAGCATCACAGCTATGTGCTGCTGCTATTTGTCCCTGGGGAAATGCAAATGCATGCTCATCTGGACGTGCCCTAGCAGTCCATATATGCTAGAGCTCCTAACATTGCTATCACTATTGCAGATGAACCACTAGTAGCAATAATAGCATTCGGGGCGGGGTGGTGGTTTCCAGTGTGGAAAATGCTTAGACCATTTTGCACCCAACGCCAGTTAGGTTAGAAAGGAGAGTTGCACTGGACCCATTGCTGTCATTCTTCATTTGCAGAGATTGCTGCTGCCAGGGAATGGGAGATGATACTAGTGGCAGTAGTCCTTATCGCTGGCATCTGGATGAAAGGACAAACATAAACTCTCCATCTTCTTGTCTTCAAGCCCAAGATATTTTAAGTAACTAGTACAAAATCCTGCTCATCTTCTGTAATGAAACTATTTTCGCAGACATCAGTTTATGAAATGCTGATAGAACAACAGGAGACTGAGCTGACAGCTATGGAACCTGTTGAGAAGGCACTTGTAACAGCCCATTACCAGGTCTCATAAAGGCTATTAAACAGCCATCCTATGGCTATGAATTTCAGGACCTACCTGATAACAGTGCCTGTAGTTTCAGCTTGACTATTGAACATTTTTGACATAGGTAGCTCATCTAAACCAAAAATCTCAGAATCAAGCACCCAGAGACTTTAGAGAAGTCTAAATCTAATTTCTTTGTAATTTAGGCCATTCTCAATCTAAAATTGAGAAAACTGATTATCGTCCTTGGCAGTCCCTCAATTCAAGGATCATCTCTACCACGGCTCATTGAAGGGTCTTGAGGTGACCTAAGAGTCTAATCCTTGAGCCACAGATCCATCTGCAGAAGTTGCAGGTCTTTTCACATGGAAGAGTAGGATTTCTCTCTTTTTCCTTCCTCTGTTCTCTCTTCTCTACTTTGAGGGCAAGACGCTTTACCTCAGAACAGGCTGTCACTTGGTTGAGATTATGGTGCCATTGGAGTCGGCTGGCAGCCAGCTCTTCCCAGATCTTGAGGAGTAGCTAAGAATAGAGTTACTGAGAGTTACTAAGCCAGGAGAAGAGCACTTGTTTTGGGAGTCAAGAGTTGGGCATCCACACACAATTTCCAGTCCAACAAAGTTGGTGTTTGAGAATCACCAGCTCAAAGCTGGTAACACTGGCTTCAGCAAAGATGTTGGCATTGTGTGGTGATCTTCCCATTTAATGTGGGCAATTTTCTGCAGGCATTGTTGGTGATATCTGTTCAGGCTCTTGAGATGATGATAGTAGATGACCAATGTTTCACATCCGTAGAGGAGAGTGGGAATGATGATTGCACTGTGGACCTGGATCTTAGTGTCTTTCCAGATATTATGATGAATAAAGACATGCAGAAGCAATTTCCCAAAGAAAGAACTTGTGCACCAGAACCTGTGCTGGATCTCCTCAACAATGTTCACTCTCTGAGAGAGGTGGCCTACCAAAGTAGGGGAACTGCTTAACTACCTGAAGAGTCTTTCCTTCAGTGGTAATTTGGGAAGGAAGGATAACATTCATAGACTGGAGCAGGCTGATAGAGCACTTTAGTCTTCTCAATGTTGAGAGAGAGGCCCAAAGTTCGGTAGGCTTCTCCAGAAAGATCCAGCAAGGTCTAGAGGTGTTTCTCAGCATGTGCAAGGATGGCACAATCATTGGCTTACTGAAGGTCAAGGATGCTTGTTTGAGTACTTTAGTCTTTGACTTAAAAAGTCCTAGGTTGAAGAGCCCTCCATCTGTTCAGTATTCTATGTCAATTCCAGAAGGAAGGTGGTCCGTAATGGGAACAAAGATTACTGTCCAAGAAATGAATATCCTTGCTTGACACCAGTTTGAATAACAAACAGATCTTTCTCTAATCTACTACATAGGATGGTTGTAGTTATCTGGTCATGAAAAAGCTTCAGGAACTTGATGTACTTTTCAGGACATCCAAATCTGGCCAGTACTTTCCACAAGGTTTCACAATTGATGGAATAGAAGGCCTTAGTGATGTCCATGAAGGCCATATACAGGTCCTGATGTTGTTCCCAACCCTTTTCTTGTATCTGGCAGGCAACAAATATTATGTCAATTGCCCCACAGGATGGTCTGAAACTAAAAATGAAAAAACTAGTTATGAGTCTGAATCTAAAGAGGATCATTTTCTTCTTTATTCTATTACTATACGAATCCCTGGGGATTGTTGTATAGGAGAAATTACTACACATAGTAGTAATGAGGGACTGAACTGGAGAACTGAAATCTACTTTTAAACTTTGATATTGGTGTTTTCAGCTGTGCCCTGCCATTAAGTTATCTGTTAACACTTAGGGGATCAAAGACCAAAACTGGTAAATGTCTAATGTGTAGTCCTTCAGAGATATCATTATTCTCATTGGAGAAGCAGGAGCCTGTGCATATTTAAGGGTCATTATTGAAAATAAGCTGTGGGAAATGCTTGTTTTGTGTACATGACATTTTTTCCACACAGTTATGCCTGCATTCAAAAACTACATTAAAAATTCAAATCTGGAAGACAAGCACAGAATTAACAGATTTCAAGTGCATAAGGGTGTGTTTTCCTTCCAAGCTAATACTACAGAATATCTAAAAAAGCAATTTCCCTGATTTCCTTTTGCCATTTCCTAGATACAGATTACTCTGATATTCTTGTTTGATTACAAAATTCAGCAGCTCTCTTATGGTACCACACTCTTCATTCTAAACAAAGTTGATACAACAATCATGCTGTCAAGTTACCAAAGTTGGCTATAGCCAGTCAACTGGCAATTTAATATTGCAGTTTTACAAAGAACTGCTTTATATTCAGGCTTTCCCTCCTCACATAGTAATCTAACCCAGTACTAAACAGTAAGAAATTTGGAACTGTAAGGATATCATTGGAGATTAAACAAATTCTATCCAGTTCCAACAGCACCGCATGCAGGTCTCCATGGGAACTGTGTCCCAACCACTTTTCAATTACTTTTTTACCAGCTGCAGAACTGAGTGCATTGTTATAGTTGTGGTTATAGAGCCATCTTGTGGTGCATCTTACTAATATCCATGGCAAATCCATGGCAACTAAAAAATTATAGTCTTATCAATGGTCTCTCTCTTCGACTCCAGTGAGTTTCACTTCTTCGCAAAGCCCCTGTTGAAATGGAAATAGCCTAATTTTAAACTGTACTTCTGAATCAGAGGTTATATTTGTTTGGGGGGGAAACAGGACACATTCTTCTTTTAATTCCATTTATATATTGAAGTGAAAGGGATTGGAGGTAAATGAACTAGCTATGGTTTGCAGCTCAGCAGGTTCACCTGTCCCTTGACAACTAATCTATTGGTCAAGACAGAAGCCAGATGGTCTAGCCTTTTCAGTGTGATGAGTATTGTGTTTCTAGCCACCACAGGACTTTTTAAAAATTCTGGCAACCCTTTAAATTCAAGTAATACCTGCTGTCACTGATGCTATATGAAAAATTGATCTTTAAAAAATAACACCAGAGCACATCTTGGAATTCCAGTGGATTAGAGAAATTATATGAGTTTTACGATAGCTGGGATTTTTAACACAATGTTTAAATTCTTTACTACTGAATCTTGTAATAAACTGGAGATGGAAGGACCAACTTTAGCTGGAGTCAGCAGAACAATTCAGGAAGTGGTTTGATGTTTTGGGGTCATATTTCCTTTCCCAAAAGCATGAATCTATTTTACTCTCAACTACATTAATTTTACACAGTGTGTAAAATTTTTACAGGACTAGTTTCTACAAGAAAAATGACTTACAAAAACTAAGATGAAGCTGTATTTTGATGGGTTTTTCCCTAAAGGTTGAAATAATCCTGTAATAATTTTGCTTGCATATTATTCTTCTCCTATCCCCTAATAAGCTATAATTATCTATTGTCCTCTTATTGAAAAGAAAAAGAATACCATGTAGCTAAAGTTCATAATTGGTCCATTCCTTGCTATCAGTTGAGTCAGAGAATATAAAAATGTAATTATAGAGGATCCTTAGAATACTATACAATAGTTAACATCTTTTCTTAGAAATTCAGTTTCATATTCAAAAGCCATTGATTTTTCAGCATAGTGTGAAGCAGTTGGTTCTGCTGGCCTCATCAGATAAATCTCAGCTTGTCCATATTATCTGAGATTTGTTCTAGATTGCAACAGGCTTTTCATAAAAATAAGGGTGGTGAGATGCAGACTTGCAAGCTGAAACTAACTTGTATATTAACTGGAAATGATTTAGGTGGATAAAATATGAAGGAGAAAAAGAAGCCACTGTAGGAAGAGGAAGAAAACTGTGGAGTTAAGCAGAAAAGGCTCCAGGACACTAAATATGGTAGACTCAATTAACTGATTTGCCAAATATCAGACACTGGGCATATTTATCTATCAAAATATCACTAAAGATTTTTAGCTTAGATTTCCCCCAGATAGTAAAGAGTTAATCCTGAATGAAGCCATGGAGATAGGTGAACACTGCTGCCTTTCTTCTGGCTGGCTTGAGCCACTGCTAACCAGACACATTCTTCTAACTTCTAAAGCAGTGATTCTTAACCGGGTGCCAAGAGGCACACATGAACTCCCATGCTGAACCAGCCTGACCCTTCGCTGTCCAGTCTCCCAGCAAGGAGACCCTCCACCATTTCCCTGTTATATAAAGTTACCCCTTCCTTTTTATTTTCCTCCCCACCCCCTCTCTTTAAGCAATATGCCAAAAATAAGCTGTTTTGACCAAGCTGAAGAATTTGTGGTTATATTGTGCATCTCACAATTTATGATGTTCTGTATAAGGGCCTTGTTCTTAAAAGAAATTTCATTTTGATTTAAAAAAAAATTTATTCATAGACCTCACACTGAAACTGCTAAATGTCTCTCAGACACCATCAGAATGACATGAAATCTAACCCTTAGGCTAAGGCCAGGCAGAAACTGGTATAAGTGATGAGAAACCAGTTCAAATCTGCAACACAACAACAGTTCAGTACACATAAACACTTTCAAAATGGCCAAAACTGGTTTAATATAAACCTGGTTGAATGTAGTATCAGACTTAACTGATTTAGGTTAAATCTGTTTATTGAACTTCAATCCCAGATCTCCTCCATATTCAAGTTAACTCTCAAGCCCAACATCCCAGGATGCTTTGCATCTCCCCCACAAACTCCTCCTCACAGTGTGGGCAGGCTGGCTTTGGCCCAGGCTGGCTGTTCCAGACCAGCAGGGAGGCATGCTCTAGCACAGGAGTGGGTACAATGCAGCCTGGAGGCTGGATGCGGCCCACCAAGCCATTCTATCCAGCCTGCAGGGCCCCTAAAAAATTTAGAAAATTAATATTAATCTGCCCTGGGCTGCCTGTCATGTGGCCCTCGATGGCTTGCCGAAACTCAGTAAGTGGCCCTCTGCCCAAAATAATTGCCTGCCCCGGCTCTAGCACCACTACCCCTCCCCACCTTCTGACCTGGGCTACTGCAGGCAATGTGGCTGCATTTCTGGAATCAAAAGTGAATGTTTGTTCACTTGCTTATCATTTCAAACTATGCAGCTTAGAATAACCTCCAAAGATTTAATCGATTCAGTCTTGGGCTTTTTGACTATCTGTACTTAGCCTAACAGTATAGGCATAGAAAAAGCTTTATCTGTTTAGTAAGACTTTCTCTTGACACAAATCTCTCAATCTCTGGTTTGATAAGAAGAATGGATCCAACTCCACAGACAGTAAATAGTGCATGGACAGAATAAAGCAACTCTGTCCAGGACTGCACAAATACATCTCAAATCCCCCCTCTTCCTCCTCCCCCCCAACCCTTGCACTTCCCCCACTCTCCCTATCTCAGATTTTTCTTGAGCCTTGTCTTTCTGTGAGCCCAAAGGGGAAGCAGGGAGGGTGTGTCAGGAATCAAAGCACACAACCTGTGGCATGGCCTGTATAGGGTGCTGCAGCTGGTGTAACTTAGAGCAGCTATTACACTGGAAGCAATTTCAGTCCTTGACAGGCCTAGATCAGGTCTAATATCCTGCACCCAGGTTGTCTGAGCATATGATACAATCCTGTGATCTAACTTTTGATTCTGGCTGAGAGAAGCCCTGCTGTTTGGCTCAGAAGTGAACAGACCATTCTTTACATTTCTTAGTGTCCTTTTTGATAAAGCTTGCACAACAACTACCTCAGCTTTTCCTGGCTATATGGGTGCTTCCCTGACCAGTGTGCCTCAGGTCTACTGCACATTAGCATCACCTAAAAGACTGCACAATAGCATTGATTGTGGCACATTAAGTTTAGTACCTATTATTTCACGTACTCAATTTAATGCACCATAATTATAGCATATTAATGCATGTGTAGACATGCCCACTGAATTCTATAAGATAGCCCACATTTTTAACATCAAGGCAAAGTACTAAAAACTACATCTCCACATACTACATTGTTTTACTCCAGTAGAAACCAATCAAATAAGGAATGAACATTACAGGCTAAAACAGGGGTGGGCAAAATATGGCCCACAGGCTGGATCCAGCCTGCCAGGCCATTCTATCCAACCCATGAAGACCCTAAAAATTTAGAAAATTAATATTTATCTGCCCCTAGTTCTTGTCAAAAATGACAGGAGTCAGGGGCAGTAAGACCCAGGGGAAGCCCCAGCAGGCTCCTGCAACAGCAGGGCCCACCTGGTCCCACCCACCCTACCTGTGGGGACCCTGGGGCTGTTTGTGGCTGTGCCAGTGCAGGAGATTCAGGTAAGAAGGGAGGCGGGGAGAGGCAGGGAAGGACTGTGGGGATTGCCCCAGTCCTCAGGGCCAGGCCAGCTTCTGCTCAGCTCCACGGTCCAGCCATGCAGCTCGGAGCTGGCGGGCAGGCTGTGGTGTTGCTGTTCCACCACTGCCTCTGTGCTGCCCAGCATGGCAGCAGTGGAGCAGCTGCTGGGCAGCACAGAGGTGGCGGTGATGCAGCTGCACCACAGCCTAGCAAACACCACTGCCCGGTGGCGGCGAGCGGGGGCACCACCTTCTTCCGCACCAAGCAGCAGCTTCTACCGAGCTGCTCCTGCCATGCCTCAGCCCTGATGGGCAAGCCTGGAGCTGGCTCAGGGCCCAGGCTAGCAGTGGCAGTGGGGAATGAGCTGGTGCTCAGCATGGGGGAAAAGTGGCCACTCTCCTTCCCTGTGGCCGGTGCCCCATGCTGCAGCTGCTCGGAGCCTGCACAGGGCTGCCTGTGCCTGCTCTCTGTTGCCATTGCTGCTCCACAGGGCAGCAGTGATGCAGTGCAGAGGCAGGACAGCCCCGTGTTGGCTGCGAGTGGCTTCAGCATGGGGCACCAGCCATGGGGGGGGAGGCCACTTTTCCCCTGTGCTGAGCACCAGCTTGTTCCCCACAGGTGAGCATGGGGTCGGGGTTGTATGCACTGCTCCCTGCCTGTACTGCGGGGTTGGGGCATGGGCACTGGGAGTAAACAGGTGGGTGTGAGTCATGGCAGCCAAGTGGGAGCACGGGGCCTGTGCCAGTGTCCCAGTGCCAGCGCTGGTGGGCCCCAGAGCAGGGTGGCAGGAACACAGGGTCCCGGCCAGCAGAGGCGTTATGGAGCTGGGCCAGCTCCTGCCTTTCCCTGCTGGTACAGCCCAGCCCAGCTCCAGAGACCCCTGCCAGCCCATGTCCCATGCTCCTACCATTCCACTCTGCACCCTGCTGGCACTGGCTCTGGGATATTGCTGCAGGCCACATGCTCCCGCTTGCTTCCACTTCCCCCCACCACTTTCCCCACTTTCCTGCCCAACTACTTTCAACTCTCCACCCATATCCATACCCACACACATGCATCCACACAGACCCCCATATGCTATCACTTCTGCATATACACTACAAACAAATCAGGACAAAAATATATTTTTTAATTAAATTAGAATAGAATATTATGGGTGTTTGATTTTTAGTAGGTAATTTGGTTCTTCTCCTCCCTAAGATGGAAAACCCTCTTCCCCAAAGGGGTACTTCCAGGGTCAAGGGGAGGGACTTCCAGTGGCAAATGTCAGAGGTTAGGGACAGGACTTCCAGTCCCAAGATGGCAATCAGGGGGCGGGGGCACCTGTCAAGGGACGGGGATACCCATGCAGCCCTCAACAGCTTGCCAAAATTTGGTAAGCAGCCCTCTGCCCAAAATAATTGCCCGCCCTGGACTAAAACTTGTCAGGTTGTGTCTTCATATTACACAACACCACAATCTGCTCCATGTTAATTCACATTAAATGTTGCAAAGAAGATTCTCGAGAAAGTGTGATTGCAGCTCTCTATTAGGTAATGTTTGAGCACCCTTGACACTGAATTAATCAAATATGACTTTTTTTTGCAATGTGTGCAACAAGGAATTTCAAAGCTTCTGTTTTGCTTCAGTGACTTACTGGAGTTGCATATTGTACGCTAGTGAGGTGTGTGTAATTCAAAGCAGAACAAAAAATGTGAATTGAACTTGAAAATATATGCACCAGTTTCTGGCCAGCACAAATTAAATAACCCGCAGTGTTGTCTTAAATTACTCGATGGGGTTAGTTGTTTTTTACATGATAAATGAGATACTGGTTGCCATGTGGAGTCATTCTCTTTCCCTCATTAAGACAACTAGCAGTGCATAACACCTAGTTGTGAGACTTCTTTCTTAGAAGCTGACCAAAGAAACCAAAATAAGCTTAACAAAAGTAAAATACTTCTACAATGATTAATGATTACAATGATGCAAATTAATTTTCTAAAATAAAAGCTTCATGAAAATATAAAAGAAAGCTGCAAATATTTAAAAATTCTGGGCACTGTCATAGATTCATAAACACCAGAAAGAATCATTAGATCATGAAATCTGAATTCTGGGATATTACAGGCCATTAAGTTTCATTCATATAATCCAAAGAGTTCTGTTAAGCTAAAGCCGTAGTGCTCAAACCTTTCACCCTACAGGCCAGATGAGAGGCACTGGACCAGTCTGTGGGCTGGACTGGACACCACACACCAGGATCAGAATCTGGGGCCCTGCATCCCCTCTTCTCGCTGGGATCAGGCTCCAGTGTCCTGCACCACTCCCACCCAACTGTGCAGGTTGGGATCGGGCCCTGCGTTGCCCTACACTGCCCTGCATGTCTGAAATAGCACGTAGAGCCATGACTTGAGGGGCTCTCCTTGGACCGATGGAGAGGCCCTCAGGCCAGATGACATGGCACCAGGAGCCAGATCTAGGGCCAGGTGTTGAGCATTCCAGTGCTATAGTGTTTCCATTCTCAGAAGAATAACTTGTGTGCTATTAAGGGATCACCGATGCCTGAATCCCAGGCAGTAGCAGATAAGATATGTCCAGGTGACCCAAAAAGGTGAATTATACCTTATCTATCAGAGGGAATTATGATAAATCTGATGATGACCAACCTGATCAAAGCATGTGAACAAGATGCACTATCCAATAACTAAGCAAAATGATTCAGAGAACTGCTCATACCATCCAGAGTCCCAGCTTCAGCTGTGGCCAGTCTCAAATAGTATAGACAAGGTGAAGAAACCTATATCTTTTAAACTGTAGCTTGAAAATTATATCTAATATCATCTTAAGAGACTTCAAGCAATAAGTCCAACTCATTGCTTATTGAGGTATATCAATGTTTAATTTTCTTCACAGTTTGGAAATTGCATCTAATTTCAAGGCTGAATATGTCTGCTTGGACTTCCAGCCACTTAATTTCATTTTATACCTTTGTCAGCAAGCTTGGAAAGCCTTCAACTGTCAGATATTTTTTTCCACATGTAAGTACCCATAACCAGTAAACAAAGTCATTTTTCAACCTTCTCTTCACTAAGCTGACCAAGCTGAACTCCTTAAACCTTGCATCAGAAATCTTGTTTTCCATTTACTGAATTGTAACCCGCGTACACCCAAGGGTGTGCCCTATTCTCAGTTGAATGGGAT
>NW_017728992.1:91554195-91555462 GCF_001723915.1 Gavialis gangeticus | reverse complement strand
GGGCCTTGACTAGGCGGGGGCTGCTCACCCAGCCCCTTCTCTGGGTTTGCCCGCCCCAAACGTCTTTCCCCTGTTGGCCCCAAGGGCCCAATGACTCACGCTCCCTCAGGTGGCGGTGGTCAGGACACAACTCGATGGGGTCTCCTCTGCCGCAACGCCTCTCCAGGCCTCTCCTGTGCCGCTGGGCTCCTCTCCAGCCTGTGTCCCACGCCGGGCACCGAGGGCTCAGCTCCTCTCAGCTGCTGCACCACCGCTGCTGGCTCCTGGGTGCTGGGCCTCACGTGCAGCACTACCATTTCCCATGCCCTGGCTTGGCACTGAGGGCTCTCTTAGCACAGATCGGGCCCTTCAGGCTCTGGCCAGCTGTCCTCACACCAGGTGGCATACCCAAGCAGCCTCCACTGCTCCCTGGCTCCCAAGGCTTGGGCCTGTGTGCTGCCCTGCACACCATGGGACTTGGCCACTTGCTGGGAGATGGGGCCTGAGTCGCCTCACTGCAAACCCCAAGGCCCTGCCAGGGTTGCAGTTCAAGCCACCCGAAGCCTGGGCTCTGTGCACAGAACTGTGCACCATGATGGGCCCGAGCAGTTTCACACCGCTCCCAGGGCTGGGTCTCTGCGCACTGTCCCTGTGCGCTGTCAACAGCCCAAGCGGTCTCGCACCACTCCCAAGGCTGCTCCTCCAGTGCCAGCTTCAGGAGCTTTGGGCCTATTGCCTGCTGGGGGAGAGCTCCCCAGCTTTTCTTGGCTCCGCTCTTCTTGAGTCCCTCACTGCATCTGCCCGCCCACCCCCCATGCTGGGCACGCAGCTCCTTTTATACGCTCCAGGGCTCCGCCCCTGAAGTTTTCCACACCTCACACTTTACAGTCTTCAATCAGGTCCGGGGGAGCTCTTCTCCCTCTCCCCTCAGGAAAGGGGTGTGACTTTTCCTCCTGCTGCCTCCTGATTGGTGGATGGGCTCCAGAAATCAAAACAGCAGGATCTCAAGCCTGGGATTCAACCCAAACTTTGAAAGGTGAGCCTGCTACAGAATCATTTTATGTCCATCCTTTAAGATCTCTCCAGTACTTTATCTTTCTTAGAGTGTGAATAGCAGAACTGGCCAACATATTCTAGTAACTATCTTACAATGCCTTGTAAAAAAGAAAATCACTTCCCTGATTTACTTGCAAGGATTGCAATTGCCCTTTCAGTCACAGAACTGCAGTGAAAGCTTATTTTGAGGTGATTATCTATGATGATCCCTAAGTGCTTTTATTTGAGTCTC
>NW_017728992.1:91543461-91549195 GCF_001723915.1 Gavialis gangeticus | reverse complement strand
TTGCCCTTTCAGTCACAGAACTGCAGTGAAAGCTTAT
The DNA here is from genome assembly GCF_001723915.1 of Gavialis gangeticus. NCBI lineage: Eukaryota > Metazoa > Chordata > Crocodylia > Gavialidae > Gavialis > Gavialis gangeticus. The sequence continues at coordinate 91,549,158 of NW_017728992.1, read as the reverse complement.
TTTGAGGTGATTATCTATGATGATCCCTAAGTGCTTTTATTTGAGTCACTGCTCTCCAAGATTATGTTTTCTGTCCTGTAGGTATATCCAATATTCTTGTTCCTCAAAAATCAGTGCATTTGGCTAAGTTAAAGTACATTTTCTTGCACTGTCACTACTCATGCAGGCAAATCAGATCTCTTTGTAAAAGTAACCTGTCCTCCTCATTATTTCCTAGGCTACCAATCCTTGTGCCATCTACAAGCTTTTACCAGTAAAGATTTAATATCAACTAGATAATTGATAACAATCTTTAATAGAATGAGACCAAGCAGCAATCTCTGGGAGATGCTACTGGAAACAGTCCCACTTGTTGATTTCTCCCCACTAAAACTGCACGGTGAGATCTGTCAATGAGACAGTTCTTAATGCTTGGCAAGCTTTCATGAGCTCATTTCATCAGATGCTGTGAAAGGTCAGAACCAGGAAGCTTCATCCAGCATCTGGTGAAGTGAGCTCACAAAAACTTAAGCTATCTCTCTCTCTAATTTAATTTGTCTGTAAGGTGCATATCTGCCCTGCCTTCTGCTATACATCAGGGCTAATGCACCGACTTAGACACTTTGGTAAATCCCACCAGGAGCCTAGCTACCTTTTAAAATGTCTGTATATCTTTAAACATTACCCTTTGTGCTAACCATATGGAGAAAGAGAATTTTCACTTATACCCACCTAATATATACAACTTCAGCAACTGAGCTTATTTTTAGATTTTCTCTAGTAAACATTTTTTACCAGAATAAAAATGCAAATCCCCTTTACAAGCATGGCAGAAATGTAGCAACAGGACTGTCTTGAAACTAGTTTGGTAGCTCTGCTTGCCTGTGCCACATCTTATTACAATAACCAAATTCCATTCACCAGATTGTGCTAATACTGCCACGCTCTCCATACCCTGTATTTTAATATATCTAGTTTGACTTTCATTTTTATCCTGCTCCATGTTTTAGATGATAATACTGATTTATCAATAACAACACAATTGCAAATATTTCCAACCCATTTAAAGTAAGGACTAAATTTTTGGTTGTCTGTGGATAGGATATTTGCATGCAACATTTTCTATTGCTATCTCTTTGCTTAGTACGACTTATAGCCACTACAGACAGACTTGTTTAAATGCACATTTTCACTGCTTTCTCCTATTGTAATCATGCAGAAAAAACATCTTTTATTCCTGCCTGTCCTTAATCTTCAGCTGCATGTGCAAAATTAGCTGGTAATGAAATGTAGAAGAAGGATTGAGTGTTAACTATAAGAACTCACACTTCACTTGTTATTTAATAAACAATGGATGGCACATTTAAGATAATAATGAATGGAAAAGCTAAAGCTAGATTTAAAAATATATTTTAAGTGAACCTTAATTATGCTTTTCAATTTTCAGTAATCGCCCAATAGTAAATCCCTTATATGCCACTCAGGCCAGAACATAAGTTCTTTATCTTTCCTTCTCTATAACATTGGAAGGACTTTCTGCAGAAGTCTGATGATTTTTATTTTGCATGTGGGGTGGTTAAGGTTTCATACCCAGCTGGTGGTGGAAACCCTTTGCCCAGCCAAACAGCATAAGTCTTTTATCATACTTCTAATTTTATTCCAATTTCCTCACAAGTTGCTTAAGAGGGTAAAAAGGTCCCAAAAGTGAGCCTAATATCTATGAATAGTTTGGATAACAGGGGTGTGTGAAACAGCACCATTCTGATTCGGGTTCAGTTTTGATAATTTGACGAAACAGTATTTCGTTTCGAGTTGTGTTTTGTTTCGAACCCACTGTTCCGTTTTGTTTCATCAAAACTGTGCTGTTGTTTTGACACTGTTTTGATGTTTTGCCCATAGTTATTATATGGGGAAGCATAAAATACAGCAGGCAGATCGGGGGCTCGCTGGCATCCCTGGGAAGGCTGCTGGGGCAAGCCCCCAATCTGCCTGTCAGATGACTGAAGCCGGGTGCTGCCACTTGGGACTGGCACTGGAAAGATTGGTGCTGCCACTGGTTCCAGGTGGCAGCACCCAGCTCCCGTCACCCGGCAAGCAGATTGGGGGCTTGCACCCCTGGGAGGACTCCAGCACAGCCCCCTCAGCCCTCCCAGGGGTGTCAGCAGGCCACCGACCTATCTGCCAGCTGACAGGAGATGGGTGCTGCTGGCCCCAGGCAGCAGCACAGGGCTGGGGCAGATCAGCTGGTGTAGGGACCTGCCACCTCGATCCCTGGCTCAGGTCCCACAGGCTTGCATTGGGCTTGGGTCCCGGCACTCTGTCCCCCTGCACTGGACACCCAAGCCCAGTGCAGGCAGGGGACAGAGTGCAACCCCGGGGCTGTGCCCTGCCCCTGCACCAGGCTGCAAACCACTAGGACACCCCCGCTGGTACCAAAGGAGCAGGCGGGGAGACAGGCATGCCAATCCAGGGCAGGGAATGTCCCTGCAATAGCTGATCTGCCCCAGCCCTGTGCTGGAGCCAACTGGAGGAGGGTGCAGGCCCAGGGCAGATCAGCTGGTGTGGGGACCCTCCCTGGGATTGGGGCAGCAGGTCCCTGCACCAGCTGATCTGCTCCAGCCCTGTACTGGAGCCAGCTGGAGGAGGTTTCATGGTTAGGTTTCTCATTTTAATTTACTTTTCTATTTTTACATTTCTACATATTATTGTAGCGTTTAGTGAACTTACTAAATAATTCTCATTTATAAAAATATAATCTTCTGTTTTGAGAAATTGTTGGTATTAATGGAGCAGAAAAGAATAATCATTCCAGATTTATAAAGGGCCCATCACTTATCATTGAGGAAAAGTAATATGAATACAAGCCTGTAATTAGGTGCTGCACTTTTATATTCAGAGCCTCAATTTCATAATAATTATCAATATTGCCTGTCAAAACTTAGGGCAGCTCTGCACATATTTCTGTTTAAAAATAAGAATTCTATATTGCTGGGGACAGATATTTAGAATTGTGAAGTGAACCTCAAAGATTTTTTAAAATGTGAAAAGCAAATGAATTAGAGCAAGGAAGAAAACCTATAAATAAGCCTTACATTGTTTAGCATAATGTTTCATCAAAGACTGTTTGAGCATTAGTTTTAATTTTCTTCCCAGTTTGCCTGAAAATCCATTTGTTTTCAGGATATTTTTCCTCTGATTGCTGAATTTGCATTCCAATAGCAAATATGTCATCTCTGAGTCTGTCTGAAGTGTTGCTAGAACCAGTATTCCAGCAAATATGCTTACATCAACAAAAATGCCTTTTACATTATTTAGTGCTTTCCTGTTGCAGGACTCAGATACAGAAACAAGAAGACCTTTGGGAATAATCTGATCTCAATTATACCAATACAAGTCCAGGCTCCCCCTGCTGATATCAATAGAAAGAATCTCCTTGTGGTCCCCACAGCTATCACAAAAAAATCATGATGCAGGGGGCTGTGAGAGAAACCATGGGATCTGCATTTAAAACTAGCATTCATCTAACTGAAGACAGCAAGATTAATTTTATGGAAAGAGAATGAATTTCATTCAATCTCTTAAACATGTATCAAATCTTTTTAAACCACTTTTTTTCCCAGTATTATAAGTGTTTTGTTGCATTTAAAATAAATGATGCTTTGGAGAAGCATCAAAATAAAACATCTCTACTAGATCTGGGTCTGATGAAATGCTAATTTCAAGTAATCCAGTTTTAATGAAGCAGTTACACATAATGTCTGCATGGGAAATAGGAATTCATCAAAATACCCCTTAACAGCACATCCACACATGCAAGCATGTGAGCTTACAGCAGCTCTAATAGAAGCAATGCAAATTTGAGCTGGGACTTTTTGCCTCAGTGCACTTGCTCAGACATGCACTTTGTTGTGGAGCAAATTGTGCCACTTGGGGCAAAATAACCCTGCCTGGCTCCTCCTGGATCTGCAGCCGTGGGGAGCTAAAGCCTGGGGATAGCACCTGCGCTGTCCCCGACAGTATAAAAAGCTGCTCTGTCCTGGCCCCATCCATACAAAAAGCTGCACTGGCAAGCAGCTCAGGGCTACTCACTCTCAGGAGCTTCTGGGGCCCAGCCAATTGGTACCTGGGGATACTACCCCTTGTGCCAGCTGCACTGCTGCAGCAGCATCCCAAATCCATTTTTAAAAAATGCCCCAAAATCCATGTTCTTCCACAGTTAAAACAAAAAACCACTCTACACACACACACACACACACACACACACACACACACACACCTAGAGAGAGACAGACAGACAGACAGACAGAGAGCGATCAGTTGAGTAATGCTTTATTGGTATATTTACAATGTTAAAGCAATTTGGAAGCCTACCAGTGTCTCTATCATCATGATAAAATAAATTCTAAATACCTATATGTGTTGATGTGTATTTTTTGTTTTCTTCACACAGGACAGGTGTGTGATGGGTGGATGTGGTGTTTGCAGGAAGGGGGTGAGAAGGTGTGGGGGAGAAGGTGGGTGGGTATGTGTGGAGGGATGTGTGTTGGTCTGTGGGTATGTGTGGGGCAATTGCTGGGGGGACTGTGGGTATGGGGGACCTTGTGGGGGGCTGCTCAGGAGGGGTGGGTCCCCTGGTCCCCACAGGGTGCAGCTCCCCCCAGCACATGGAATGACCACCCCCTGCCCAGAGTCCCAGGAACCCTGGAGGTCCCCCCCCCCACCACCCAGGGTCCCAGCTCTACCCTGAAGGGCCCCAGCCCCCCTGCCCAGGGCCTGTAATTGACCTTTCACAGCAGCAGTGGGGGACCGTGTACCGAGCCCAGACGGGTCCTGCTGGCCTTGGGGCTCCTCCTGCCTCTCAGCCGGGCTGGTCTCATGGTGGCAGGACCCAGCGCAGCACGTGGGGACTGCATGCTGTCCCCAGCTGGGTCCTGGGGCTCCTCTGCCACCTGGCCAGGCTGGGTCCATAGCAACAAGACCCGGTGTGGCATGCGGTCCCCATGTGACAGGCCCAGCAGCGTCCTGTCACCCTTGGGGCTGTTCTGCCACCCGGCCGGGCCCTTCCTATAGTGGCAGGATCCAACTTGGCTCCGCATGGTCCCCGTGCACTGAGCCAGGCTACACAAGCAGCCAGGGGACCACACAGAGCTGATGGTCCTGTTGGTCCTGACGGGTCCTGTTGGTCCTGGGCTGCTTGTGCTGCCCTATAGCAGCAGGACCTGGCCTGTTGTGCAGGGACCACGTGGAGCTGAGCCGGGTCTTGCTGGCCCTGGGGCTGCTCATGCCACCCAGCCGCCCAGTGGCACGAGCAGCCCCAGGGCCAGCAAGACCTGGCTCAGCTCCACGCGGTCCCCACACGCTGGGCCAGGCCAGGGGGCACAAGCAGCCCAGGGCTGGCAGGACTCAGTTTGTCTCTGTGCAGTCTCCACGTGCCGGGCTGGGTCCTGCCACTATAGGAAGGGCCTGGCCAGGCGGCAGCACCTGGTGCAGCACATGGGGACCGTGTTCCGTGCCGGGTCCTGTCACCATGGGCTGGGCTGGGCCCTAGGGCTGGCTCCCACCTCTGCCCTGCTGTACCTGCTGTGGGGGTGAGGACCTGGCCTAGCCTCATGTGGCTCTCTAGTTTGGCTTTGCACCAGAGTGGGTCACGCGGCTCTGGGAGGCACGGATCCTGTGAGTGCCTCCTGGAGCCGTGCGACCTGCTCCAGTGCACAGCTG
>NW_017728992.1:91536929-91538461 GCF_001723915.1 Gavialis gangeticus | reverse complement strand
ACACACACACACACACACACACACACCTAGAGAGAGACAGACAGACAGACAGACAGAGAGCGATCAGTTGAGTAATGCTTTATTGGTATATTTACAATGTTAAAGCAATTTGGAAGCCTACCAGTGTCTCTATCATCATGATAAAATAAATTCTAAATACCTATATGTGTTGATGTGTATTTTTTGTTTTCTTCACACAGGACAGGTGTGTGATGGGTGGATGTGGTGTTTGCAGGAAGGGGGTGAGAAGGTGTGGGGGAGAAGGTGGGTGGGTATGTGTGGAGGGATGTGTGTTGGTCTGTGGGTATGTGTGGGGCAATTGCTGGGGGGACTGTGGGTATGGGGGACCTTGTGGGGGGCTGCTCAGGAGGGGTGGGTCCCCTGGTCCCCACAGGGTGCAGCTCCCCCCAGCACATGGAATGACCACCCCCTGCCCAGAGTCCCAGGAACCCTGGAGGTCCCCCCCCCACCACCCAGGGTCCCAGCTCTACCCTGAAGGGCCCCAGCCCCCCTGCCCAGGGCCTGTAATTGACCTTTCACAGCAGCAGTGGGGGACCGTGTACCGAGCCCAGACGGGTCCTGCTGGCCTTGGGGCTCCTCCTGCCTCTCAGCCGGGCTGGTCTCATGGTGGCAGGACCCAGCGCAGCACGTGGGGACTGCATGCTGTCCCCAGCTGGGTCCTGGGGCTCCTCTGCCACCTGGCCAGGCTGGGTCCATAGCAACAAGACCCGGTGTGGCATGCGGTCCCCATGTGACAGGCCCAGCAGCGTCCTGTCACCCTTGGGGCTGTTCTGCCACCCGGCCGGGCCCTTCCTATAGTGGCAGGATCCAACTTGGCTCCGCATGGTCCCCGTGCACTGAGCCAGGCTACACAAGCAGCCAGGGGACCACACAGAGCTGATGGTCCTGTTGGTCCTGACGGGTCCTGTTGGTCCTGGGCTGCTTGTGCTGCCCTATAGCAGCAGGACCTGGCCTGTTGTGCAGGGACCACGTGGAGCTGAGCCGGGTCTTGCTGGCCCTGGGGCTGCTCATGCCACCCAGCCGCCCAGTGGCACGAGCAGCCCCAGGGCCAGCAAGACCTGGCTCAGCTCCACGCGGTCCCCACACGCTGGGCCAGGCCAGGGGGCACAAGCAGCCCAGGGCTGGCAGGACTCAGTTTGTCTCTGTGCAGTCTCCACGTGCCGGGCTGGGTCCTGCCACTATAGGAAGGGCCTGGCCAGGCGGCAGCACCTGGTGCAGCACATGGGGACCGTGTTCCGTGCCGGGTCCTGTCACCATGGGCTGGGCTGGGCCCTAGGGCTGGCTCCCACCTCTGCCCTGCTGTACCTGCTGTGGGGGTGAGGACCTGGCCTAGCCTCATGTGGCTCTCTAGTTTGGCTTTGCACCAGAGTGGGTCACGCGGCTCTGGGAGGCACGGATCCTGTGAGTGCCTCCTGGAGCCGTGCGACCTGCTCCAGTGCACAGCTGGACTAGTGAGCTGCACCGATCTGGGCCAGGTCCTCACCCACCGCAGCCCCAAGGACATCCCCCCG
>NW_017728992.1:91532689-91536797 GCF_001723915.1 Gavialis gangeticus | reverse complement strand
GCAACCCCTCACCTACCCACACCCATGAACCCCCCACACATACACTTACCTTGGACAGTGCCAGGGGCCGGGGGCAGCCGAAACACCAAAGAGACACTCTGGCCGAAACCAGAGTGTCTCTTTTGGAGGACTGACTCCCTGCTGGCTCTGGGCATGGTCTTGAACCATGCCTTGCTCCACTCTATTGCAGAGTGGGTTGTTTAGACCCCTGGATATCCAGGGGTCTAATTTTTTCCCCACGCTGCATTTTTTCGTTCCTGCACGTGCCTCTTGCCCCGCCTCAAAGGGATTTGAGGCGGGGCAAGAGGCACGTGAGCACCTATCTGGACGCGCCCTAAGAGTTTGTTCTTCTTTCTTTCAGTGGGAGATGGGGAACAGTTTGCCTCTCACAAAAGAAACCAAAGCTCAGATTTGTCAGGGATATGATGTTGTTTGTATCTCTGGGTGTCTTGCTGCAACTTGCAGGTTGTCTCCAATGAAATTAGCATACCGGGACCTATTCTTGGGGATTCCTCGTCAAGGCATTCTCCAGTAGCGAGGCATTCAGTTTGTGTTTAGGACAAAAAGGGTAGTGTTCTCACATATATGTGTGAATTTCCCTCCTCCCTGCTCCACTTCCCCTCTGCCTTAACCTTGTGCCATCTGTTCCCTGTCAGCCCACCTATGCCTCGTGCATGGTTCCCTACGCATGTGGAGGTGCCTCTGTGATTCCAGGGAAGAGTAGGAATGGGATACCTACTGCTTTTTCCTGCACTCTTTGTAAAGAGAATGTGTTCAAGGTCCATTCTGCATGTGGATCTAGATGGCATGTTCTATCTGGGAGTAATTACTGTGGTCAGAATAAGATCCACTAACTCTCACATCAACAGAAAAGCCCTCCCCCGCATTTAGTGTATTGCTTTTGCACAATGTTTAAGGTACAGCCAAGCGGCCATATCATGCCATCAATTTTTACACAAATTCCCCACTGAAATCAATCAGGAGTTTTGTTTAAAAGTCAGTAGCACAATAAAAATAGGCAGGGCTGTTTATAGTAGGAAAACATTTTAATTCTTTGTTGTTTTCTTTCTTGATTTATTCATACTTAATCTGACATGTTAAATTAGATGATAAATGTTCTATATATGTGTAGAATTTGTCAACACAGACAATATAGACACAATAATGTTAGTATTGAATTCACAGGGAAAGAATAGATACTACAAAACAAAAACGGTGTCTTGAAATTGTCCAAAATTATTATTTCATCAAATCTGGATATGGTAGCTATGGATGTTCCTGGCTCAGGAAACTAGTTCGTTCAGTTAATGATACAAGAAGCCAAATATTCAAGTCTGGAAACAAACAAATTAAAATGTTGGTCTAATGCTTGGAATAAATATTGGTTATAAAACAGTTTCAAATTGACAAAGGAACAATTTAATAATCACAAAAGAAGCAGGATCCAGTGTTGAAATATATAGTGTTAATGAAGTTTATAGAACGGAGCACGTACTTGTGAGCATGTTGCACACGAGGGACAGAGAAAGCAGTAATTGTAACAGGAAAGCAGTCTTTCCTTTGCTTTTTTCTGAAATATATAGTGTTAATGAAGTTTCTGAATAAATGAAAAAAGACACTGTCTTGTCCAGCAAGAAACTATAGCTTAATGTCTAAAGTGTTCATACGTGTGTGTGTATTATGACATATGCAATACAGTAGTGTAATGAGCAGTGGGTAACCACTTAGCCACTGCCATCCCAGCCCCTGCTGATTACCACCCAGGGTGTAGACACCTCTGATGCAATATATGTGTTCTGAGGTAATACATAGGGTAGAAACAGAAGAAAACTAGTTCATGGCACCCAAAGATTATATTGCAGAGAACTGTCTATTAATTTAATTTGCATTTGAGGAGTTGTTTTTGGCTATTAATAATTTAAGAATTTTCAGATTAGTTTGGAAGCAGATTATGTGGTAGTTAAATTGTGGAGTGTGAAATCATTTTTATCATAATGATAAAAGAGAAGTGTTTCTGAAAGGAATTGTCAGTGACCCTGGATAAGGCACACGATGCCAGTTCTGAAAGCACCCAGACCCATAAAAGTAGTATGTGAGGAAGACCCTTCTCTGGTACACAGTAGCCCATGTCTACTGCAGGGGGAGGGGGCAGAGGGGGAAAGCATAGCCAATACACTCTGTAGCACTACAAGTGACTGCCTGTCTACACATTAGATCAGAGGTCAGGAATGGATTCTGGAAGTGGGCTGAAATGACCCACCTCAGGTCTGAGACGAGCCAATACTAAGACCTGACTATTGCTGCCGCCTCTCCCTGATACCCAGCTATCCATAGTGCAGTATAGCATGGGCCAGGGGCGGGCAATTATTTCAGGCAGAGGGCCGCTTACCCAGTTTTGGCAGGCTGTGGAGGGCCGCATGGGTAGCCTCGCCCCTTGACAGGTGCCCTGCCTCCTGGTCACCATCTTGGGACCAATGTCCCAATGTCTTGGGATCAATGTCCCAGGGCCAGCACCGGTGGGGCCCAAAGCAGGGCCCCCTGCCAGCCCAATTCAGTGGCCAAATCTCCGAAGCTGAATAGAATCAGAGGACCCTTTAATCTCTCCAAATCGAATCAGAAACCTCTGAATCAATTCGGAGAGATTCAGAGATTTGAAATGTTTTAGTGTATAATAAAACAGTAAATAAAGTAAGAGCTGAAATAAACAAACAGCTGTGATCTATTTCATACTTACAGAGGGCCCAGAGAGTTCCTTATGTTGAAAAGAGGAACCATCTGTTAGTCATAAAACAAAACTTAATCATCTTTTAGGATTTCCAGTGACCATTTTGGCACTCAGTGAATCTGCCAATCAAAGCCATTCTGAACCTTTTGCATAGGGTGGGGCATAAATCTAAAATAAACAAAACAAAACAAAATGCCAATAAAAACATTATTCCTGCATCTCTTCCTGTGGTGTTTGGTTGTATCTACAAAATAATTAAAATAATAAATTTAACAGTGTGGCTATAGTTACATTGATATACTTTATAACATCAATGACCTGGATGATGGGATGGAGTGCACCCTCAGCAAGTTTGCAGATGACACCAAGCTGGGGGGAGTAGTAAATGCATTGGAGGGTAGGGCTAGAATTCAGGGAGACCTCGACAAATCGGAGGATTGGACCAAAAGAAATCTCATGAGGTTCAGTAAGGACAAGTGCAAAGTGCTGCACTTTGGACAGATCAATCCCATGCCCCAGCACAGGCTGGGGACCGACTGGCTAAACAGCCGCTCTGCAGAAAAGCTAACTCCAAGGCTCTCACAGGAATTCCTGTCCGCATTTGGGCCAGGCTGCACCCTTCATTTCTACACGATGCCATTTTAAATCCATTTCCGCTTGGGTATTGAACCAGTGCAGCGACTACACTTGATCTTAGCCCACACGAGGCCAAATCGACTTTTGGGTTTGCTATCAACACGTTCTTATGACTGTTTGCCTCGAAGGAAGGAAATGCTTCAACTTTGACCCCGTTCTCAGTCATTACTCAGCGAGCTCTAGCGAGCCATATAAAGTAAAGGAGACAACGAATTTAATGCCAAACTCTTGGTTCAGAGATGCCACCTTTTCTTAGGCCAACTAAGAAATCGCAAAAAAAATAAAAAATAAAAATAAAACCATCGGTCTAAGAAAAAGCATCTCTCTGAACCAAGAGTTCTAGAGCTGGGCATTTCTCAGACCAAATCCATCCCTCACACATTTCTTTGGCATTTGCCTGAGTGCAAATCCCTCCCTCACTTTTTTACTTGCGGAATCTTTCTGCGCACGCTAGTTTTCAGAGAACAGGGCCGGTTTTGAGCGTCTGATGCAATGATTTGATACGGAAGAGGGTGAGCCATGGCTTGAACAAGGCAGGCCATGCCTGTCTGCGCTGCCGAGGGCGCCGAGCGAAGCCTGGCCAGGCTGCCCCTGGACCTGCATGTCAGCTGGGTTGTGCTGAGCGAGGCTGGCCCGGCCCGGCCCGGTCCGCAGGGTGCAGCTCCCCTCCCCTGCTGTCTCTCCGCCATGTCACTGGCGGCCTCCGACGCGGGCGCAGGCGGCCTCCAGCGCGGCAGGGGGCGCTGC
>NW_017728992.1:91531737-91532524 GCF_001723915.1 Gavialis gangeticus | reverse complement strand
GCCGTCTCGGCGCAGGAAGCAGCCGCCCCGCCCGGCCGACTTCAAGCTGCAGGTCATCATCATCGGCTCGCGCGGCGTCGGCAAGACCAGCCTCATGGAGCGCTTCACCGACGACACCTTCTGCGAGGCCTGCAAGTCCACCGTGGGTACGAGCCGCGCCGGGCGCGGGGGGCTTCGTGCGTCCTGGGAGCGCCGCTGCTCTCGGGACCCCGCGGCTCCCACGGGGGGGGGGCTGAGAGTTGCCCCCCCTCCCCGCCCCCCTTGCTCCCCTGTCCCTGCGGGGGCAGGAGGGCGCCCCTCAGCACTGGTCGTGAGGCCGCTGCTCTGCAGCCTGGCGGGGGGTGGGCAGGGGCCAGCCCCATGGCCTTACGCCTAGGGCTTGGAAATTCTCCATGGGACACTCAACAGCGCCCTGGGACACTGGGAACTGCGCCAACCTGCCCCGTGTTGCCCTCCTGCGGTTTATGCAGGTGGCTCTGTCCCCTGGAAGCGGGGCAGGGGGCACTCCTCGCTCATCCCACGAGCAGGTGGGTTGCAGATGCCATCTCTTCCTTGTGGTCGTAGCTGTGGGTCCGGGAGGGAGGTGTTGTCCTGCCCCCTGAGGTGCCGCCATCCAGCAGTAGTGGGGAGATGCCTTTGGCTTGGGGAGACAAGTGGTCCTCAACCTTTTGTAACCCACTTGGAAGCACTGATGGCCAGTCTCAACCCAGTGCCCCTCACTCCCAGCCCCCTGCTCCCAGCCCCACAGTGTGTGGGGAAGGGGGGGATGTGGGGCAGGGAGGGTCCC
>NW_017728992.1:91529484-91531018 GCF_001723915.1 Gavialis gangeticus | reverse complement strand
GAATAGAATCAGAGGACCCTTTAATCTCTCCAAATCGAATCAGAAACCTCTGAATCAATTCGGAGAGATTCAGAGATTTGAAATGTTTTAGTGTATAATAAAACAGTAAATAAAGTAAGAGCTGAAATAAACAAACAGCTGTGATCTATTTCATACTTACAGAGGGCCCAGAGAGTTCCTTATGTTGAAAAGAGGAACCATCTGTTAGTCATAAAACAAAACTTAATCATCTTTTAGGATTTCCAGTGACCATTTTGGCACTCAGTGAATCTGCCAATCAAAGCCATTCTGAACCTTTTGCATAGGGTGGGGCATAAATCTAAAATAAACAAAACAAAACAAAATGCCAATAAAAACATTATTCCTGCATCTCTTCCTGTGGTGTTTGGTTGTATCTACAAAATAATTAAAATAATAAATTTAACAGTGTGGCTATAGTTACATTGATATACTTTATAACATCAATGACCTGGATGATGGGATGGAGTGCACCCTCAGCAAGTTTGCAGATGACACCAAGCTGGGGGGAGTAGTAAATGCATTGGAGGGTAGGGCTAGAATTCAGGGAGACCTCGACAAATCGGAGGATTGGACCAAAAGAAATCTCATGAGGTTCAGTAAGGACAAGTGCAAAGTGCTGCACTTTGGACAGATCAATCCCATGCCCCAGCACAGGCTGGGGACCGACTGGCTAAACAGCCGCTCTGCAGAAAAGCTAACTCCAAGGCTCTCACAGGAATTCCTGTCCGCATTTGGGCCAGGCTGCACCCTTCATTTCTACACGATGCCATTTTAAATCCATTTCCGCTTGGGTATTGAACCAGTGCAGCGACTACACTTGATCTTAGCCCACACGAGGCCAAATCGACTTTTGGGTTTGCTATCAACACGTTCTTATGACTGTTTGCCTCGAAGGAAGGAAATGCTTCAACTTTGACCCCGTTCTCAGTCATTACTCAGCGAGCTCTAGCGAGCCATATAAAGTAAAGGAGACAACGAATTTAATGCCAAACTCTTGGTTCAGAGATGCCACCTTTTCTTAGGCCAACTAAGAAATCGCAAAAAAAATAAAAAATAAAAATAAAACCATCGGTCTAAGAAAAAGCATCTCTCTGAACCAAGAGTTCTAGAGCTGGGCATTTCTCAGACCAAATCCATCCCTCACACATTTCTTTGGCATTTGCCTGAGTGCAAATCCCTCCCTCACTTTTTTACTTGCGGAATCTTTCTGCGCACGCTAGTTTTCAGAGAACAGGGCCGGTTTTGAGCGTCTGATGCAATGATTTGATACGGAAGAGGGTGAGCCATGGCTTGAACAAGGCAGGCCATGCCTGTCTGCGCTGCCGAGGGCGCCGAGCGAAGCCTGGCCAGGCTGCCCCTGGACCTGCATGTCAGCTGGGTTGTGCTGAGCGAGGCTGGCCCGGCCCGGCCCGGTCCGCAGGGTGCAGCTCCCCTCCCCTGCTGTCTCTCCGCCATGTCACTGGCGGCCTCCGACGCGGGCGCAGGCGGCCTCCAGCGCGGCAGGGGGCGCTGC
>NW_017728992.1:91522821-91529170 GCF_001723915.1 Gavialis gangeticus | reverse complement strand
GGGGGGGGGGCTGAGAGTTGCCCCCCCTCCCCGCCCCCCTTGCTCCCCTGTCCCTGCGGGGGCAGGAGGGCGCCCCTCAGCACTGGTCGTGAGGCCGCTGCTCTGCAGCCTGGCGGGGGGTGGGCAGGGGCCAGCCCCATGGCCTTACGCCTAGGGCTTGGAAATTCTCCATGGGACACTCAACAGCGCCCTGGGACACTGGGAACTGCGCCAACCTGCCCCGTGTTGCCCTCCTGCGGTTTATGCAGGTGGCTCTGTCCCCTGGAAGCGGGGCAGGGGGCACTCCTCGCTCATCCCACGAGCAGGTGGGTTGCAGATGCCATCTCTTCCTTGTGGTCGTAGCTGTGGGTCCGGGAGGGAGGTGTTGTCCTGCCCCCTGAGGTGCCGCCATCCAGCAGTAGTGGGGAGATGCCTTTGGCTTGGGGAGACAAGTGGTCCTCAACCTTTTGTAACCCACTTGGAAGCACTGATGGCCAGTCTCAACCCAGTGCCCCTCACTCCCAGCCCCCTGCTCCCAGCCCCACAGTGTGTGGGGAAGGGGGGGATGTGGGGCAGGGAGGGTCCCAAGCAGCCCCTTGGAGACTGGAGCTCTGCCAGCCTGCAAGGGAAAAGCCACTGTTTTCCATATTTTTCTCCTTTTGAAAGAGAATCCATTTGTAAAGTTTGTTGATCCATTTTTAAAGGTTGTTCATGACTTTCGTATATTCTTGCAACCTATGTGTTGGGAAACGCTAGACTGTGTAGTGTAGACCGTGATCCTGCATGTAGTGGATGCGAAGGGGAAAGAAGTGGCATCCTCGCTCTTTGGTGCTTTGTTCATGTTGGTGTGGCAGGTGTTTGCAAATGCAAACTTGCTTCCCAGTGCTTTGGGTCTGCCTGGTGTTTTCAGGGTTGGAGTATCAAGGAAAGTCTGCTTGGCCCTTCAAGTTCGTGAAGGGCATCTTGGGGGAAAATGATCTGTGGAGGGGGAGATGGGGAGGTGTTTTGAAGGCTGGTTAGTTGTCAGTTTGCTGCTAGGTAAGGAAAACACTAATTTCAGGGATTCAGCTCCTAATTTTAGCAAAACAGGAAATAGTAAATGATAGTGTGGTAATAGGCGGAAGGTACTGTAATGTTTGGTCTAAAAATATATGGACTTGGAATTGACAGGGGGAAATGACATCTTCTAAGATATCAGCTGAACTGTTGTGGAAGTAAAACCATCACACTAAAACTTCAGTCTTGGAAACTTGACCTTTTGGGAACTGTTAAAAACCCTGAAATCCTTGAATTGGTGAAACAGAGCTTTTCGTAAGCTTGGTTAAAGACCTGGTGAACTAGCTCCTTAGATATTTGTGATGCAGAGCAGAAAGCATTCAATATGGACAAAAAGACAGTAAAGGAATAAATCTATCCCTTTTTATTTAGTACATTCAGAGTAATCCTAGACCAGGGGTGGGCCACATGCAGCCTGCCAGGCCATTCTGTCTGGCCTGTGGGGCCCCTAAAAATTTTAGAAAATTAATATTTATCTGCCCTGGGCTGCCTGTCATGAGTCCCTCAATGGCTTGCTGAATCTCAGGAAGTGGCCCTCTGCCCCAAATAATTGCCCACCCCTGTCCTAGACAGTCCCCTGAAGTTATATTTGAGATCAGAATTTGATCCTTAGTTGTAATCACTGTACCTTTCTAATGCGATCCTTTACTCCTAGTAGCATCATTTTTGGGAAGTGCAGCCTGGGAGTATGTTAAAAGCTGAAGTGAAAGCCCTGTAAAAGGTGGGGTGGTTCTGTGATTTAAGCGTTTTGAGCTCAGTTTGAGAAGAGAGATATAAGTAGCTGAAGAATCTTTAAGTAATGGCGGGGAAGATATATAATCATTTCAATGCAAAGTTTTAGTTGAAATTGAACTAGAATAAAATTTCACTTCTTTAATTTGGTCTTAATGATGTCACTCCAACCATAGACTTCTTTTTATATGCAGTGTACCTATTAGCCATAGTGGCATAGATCAGACAAACCAGCCTTAAACATTTTTTTTTTAACTCTTTCATTTTTTAAGTAAGACTTCGCAGGGTATTTGGGGCTCCTGACTGACCGTAAAAGGATAGCAAATGTTCCTGGTAAATCTTTGGGTACCGAAGCTCTGTTAGAAGTTTTAGGCTATCCTCTGCCCTTACTGAGGTTCTTAGGATCAAACAGTGCTGGTGCATGGAGCAGGGGAGAAACCCTTCCTGGTGCAAAGCGGAAGTTAATAATTTGAAAAGTTAACACATCTGTGTTTATTTGCAAACACGCAAGTAGGAGGGCAGTCAACTATAAATTATAAACTGTACAACAAAAACAGATCTCTCCCCAAAATACATTAGTTTCCTAGAGATTTTCAAAAATAATCTGTTGGACTTCAGCTCCACATCAATTACACCACGTTGCGTGCTATATACCTAAAATGCTGTGCATGGGTTTGCTTCCAGTAGCAAAGGCTAGAGAATGGTGTCTGTTTAACATGTTATTGAGCATGCTGGTACCAAAATATTTTCTAATTTTGGGCATTAGTATCAAGTGAATAACAAATGTTCCTGTTCAGAATGTGGTATATGTTAAATAAGAAGGTAGTAGTTCTTAAGTTGCTGCTTAATATTAAGGTTGCAAATTATATTGGTATTCTGAGTATTTTGACAGAAAAATTTTGTTTAGAAATGGTAGTGTTTGAGTGATACTGTAGTTGTGATGGTCCAGGAAATATGAGGGGCAAGGATTTTTGCGGGTGATATTTTTTTATTGGATCAACTGTGTGGTTATGATAGGCCAGTTTCAAATGCAGTGTTTTCTTCAAGTCACTGTGTCTAAATCTTTCCCAACCATGCAGTTGATCCAGTATCACCCACAAGAATCCTTGTTTAGAAATGTTTCCTTTATACATGTTACAGGGTTGTTGGTTGTAGCTGCATTGGTCTAAGGACATAGCCAAGGTAGATGTTCTTTGGGTAGATGTGACATCTTTTATTAGAGCATCTAAATAGTTGGCAAAACTGTTCTTTGCAAGCTTTCAGGGACAAACCTTGCCTGGCTGTGTCCTTAGATGAACACGGCTACAACCAACACTCCAGCAACATGGAAGTTATCAAATTTTGCTGTTTGAAATGGAAACTTCACAAGGAAGAAGGGTGTGTGTGCCTAAAAGCTTCCAGAGAACACTTTTTCCAACTATTTAGTTGGTCTAATAAAAGATATCACATCTACCCAAATAATCTTGCCTCCTTTATATATGGACATAGCAGTTATGAAGCCACACTGCCTTCAATTCCCATGTTAAGTTCAGGGTATATGTTTGCACTGCCATTTAAAAATGGAAGTGAGTCCTGAATGCTATCTGCCAGATGCAGATCTAGGCCACATACAGACATTCCGTTTCTACTAGGAGTATTGTTGTTTGTTCTCCTAGTAGAAACCACCAGTTGTATAAGCATTCATGCTGTTTCTCCCAGACACAAAAATAATGGTTCTGGAAGAAAAATAATCTGATTCCAGCCAGTTAGAAGTTGCTGCCAGGAGAATGATTACATGTATGCTTTCCTGCAGCTCTCTCCTTGGGGACCCAGAGAAGTGGAGCCACAGGGAAAGGCTCCCTTGCCTTCCAGGGCCTGGAAGCTGAGCAGAGGGAGCTGCAAGCAAGCTTCTTGTCTTCCTGCTCCCTGTGGAGCCCCAGGAGAGAGAAGTGAGCAGCGGGTTTTGTCCTGCTGCTCAGTCTGCTTGGTTCCCAGCCACTGGTGGCTAAGCAGAGGCAGCACCCCTTGCCCACTTCTCTCACTGGATTCCCCAGTGCCTTGCTGCTCCACTTACCCCACGAATGAGAGGACTGGAACAGCCCACATCTTCCCTAGACTAGGATCACCCCAGTTTTGGGAAGATACAAAGAGCAGAAGAGATGGGGCGGCTGCAGACTGATTACCTGTACTGCTTCCTCTCCTGGAATCATTTCTAGCTATGGTAATGTTCTCCTGCTAGAAAAAAACATTTGTATGTGGCCCTAGTTAGCACTGTGTAAAATTAGCCAGAATGCTGTACTGATGATGACTGTATATGAGCTGTTTTATTAATATGTGAGGAAAAAGCTTAAGCTAAATTGTCACGGTGTGGTTGCCCAATTTGAGATTCTGTGACTTAAGATGCTGAATGTCTCTACATATTGTATTAATATCAGTTGGAACTGCCTAGTACTTTTAAGAATCAGTCCTGTGGACCTCAAGTTGGACATCTTAAAAGTAGTTTCTTGAAAATTTTGGTGCTAGTAAACAAGGAAAGCTTTAAAAATAGAGAGTAACTTATTCAGAAATACGTAAGTTTTCTTAGACAACTTCAAATGTTGACCAACTAATCTGTTCCTTTGAAACTTATGCATTTCTTAATGAGCTAGTCACTAAGGGGCGTGTTATCCTGCCTGCCCTACCTCTCTCTAATCCAGGAAAGATCTTGTCAAAACTAAGTGCTCAAAAAAAATTCCTTAAGGCTAAGTTATTTTTTAACTTCAAATAATTGAAATTAAAAATGAAAGCTTAGATTCATCTTCTAGCAGCATAGTTCAGCCTAACGTTTCTGCTGCTGCTGCTTTTGTAAAAAGCAAGTTTAATTTTTTCTTTAGTTTCCCTTTTCTTAAAAATCCCATTCACAGTGTCAGTCCAAATATAAGTTTTCAGTAAACCTTTCAGATAGCATCATTGATACACATTTGCCAAGTGTGTTAAAGGTCCATGTACGACTTGTTTGAACCATCTGGCCATTTGATTGTTGACTTTGAAAACTTAAGTTGCTCATTCTTTATGGCTGCTCATTCATCTGTTCCCTAGTTTTGTGGTCAGCTGTTTCATATCATGGACAATATTTCAGTAAACAACCATAGCATAAAACTTATTTTAGCTAAAAAATGACAATTTATTTCTAAAATACTGTTAAAATCTGAGATTACTTTGTGGAAAAAAAAAGGTAAATCTATATAACCAGATACAGGAAAAAAATCTTTATTCTAAAAAAGTTTAACAAAGTATCTACTTTAGTTATAGCTGTTGATTTCTATATATGTAAATATCTTTTTAGGAAGCCATACTCTCAATGCTATTAGCTTTATGGTATTCTTTAAAATTAGCTAGCTTTCATTTCTATCTTTCTTTTCACTTTTGTAAGATGGCACTGAAAATCTCTTTTCTATCTTATGACAGTATTAAAAAGTCGTATAAAACTGTAATGCACACAGAATCAAACATGCTTAGACCAAGAGATCTATTCTGCTGTATTAAGAAGAAAACAAATTGTGATCAGCCATTTGCAGCTTACCCATAATTAATATTTTTAAGAAAGATAACTTGATAAATTTTATTTGTATCTATTTAGAGGGTGAAAAATGATCTGTAAATGTGTTTTCTGTTTCCTGTTCTACCTTCTGTACTAGTGTAGAGCAGCAACAGTAAAACTGACCATTGCCTTGTTAATTTCACACCACTGCTCTGAGCAGCAGAAATTGGTGCTGTCTTTCTGCAAACTCAGTCAGAACATGCTTAAATATTACAGGATGGGCAGAAAACTGTTATATAAGCAGATTTAAAGTACTACCCAAGCTCTCACTATTCACATCTTGAAAGTGCTATTCAACCATAAAGTTAGGGAACTTTTGTAGCAGAAGATTAATTTTATAGGAGCTAGTGGGCTTTGTGTTGCCTGTTTTGGGGTATGATTACTGTTGGCATCAGAAATGATGCAGTAGGGTTAAACATTTGTAGTAGTTGTGATGGTCCAGGGAGTATGCAAGAAGCATATCATCTTTGGTAATATCTTTTACTGTTTCAACTGTATAAATGGGAGAGGAATTGGGGAAGATATCCTTCTGCAGGCCCCACTATACAGATGGTTCAGTAAAAGGTATTAGCAAAGCAGCCTCGCTATAAGTAATTATTCCAACTAAAAAAAGGTAGCAAATAAAATCAGTTAACATTTAGTGTATTAACGTAGCATGTTTGATAAAATTGTTTGACAGAATACTTGGTGTTTGTTTCCCCTCTATATTCAGTTGTCTAGTCTTCACAAAGTAATGAGAGAAATCCTATTTTTTAATTGGAAAATGACAGACATTGCCAGGATTCAGGCTAAAACTTTTAACTAAAACTACAACTGATTTAGTTGACTTTGTTCCTTTTACTCCTATCCTGTTTCTGTGAATGTTCGGGCATTGGATAGGTAATCTGTATTGATGATAACATTTTTTTCAGAACTAAAACGTACAAATTTGTATCCTTCCACCCCCTGTAGTTTAAGGCAATAGGTAATACAAGTGTATTACATCTCTCTGCTACAGATCAGAGCCTGATGGAAATGATGTAT
>NW_017728992.1:91512637-91522666 GCF_001723915.1 Gavialis gangeticus | reverse complement strand
CGGGGAGGGGGGGTGTGTGTATGGCATAGTTCTCCTGGTTCTCCTACTCTCAGCTTGAGAAGGTGGGGGGTGTTTTTGTGATGGCTGTTGTTTTATGACAGGGAAGTATAAAGGGTTCTTGGTCCTGGGTTATCCAATAATTGATGTGATTGTAGCTCTGAGCAAAGAAATTCAATTCTGCATATTTAGAAAAGATTTGCAGTGGATGAGTGCCCTCTCTCAGCGAAAAAATCATCAATGTTTACATACTGGTAAATTTACTCAGTTAAGCTTGATTATTGGAGGCATTTTTCATTTCTTTAATGTATTTTTTTTGTTACCACTGTTAATATGTCAAGCAGGATGTTTGATAACCAAATGCATGTAGATAATGCATTAAAGAAGCAACGTGACTCTGTATGCTGGCAAATACGTATTAGCAGAAAAAAAGTTAACTTCCCTCATGGTACATGCTGTACCCATTTGCTGAGTATCTGCCCACAAAGCAAAGCCAGTGGCATGCTTACCTCAGAGAGGTTAATTAGCACTAACTGTTGTCACCATTTGTTTTGAAGCCAAGTGGTGTATGAGTTCTATTAGGTTAACCTTATTTCTGTCTATCCAGAGGGTGAAAAATTATTATAAATATGATTTTGTCTACTGTTTTTTTTCTACTTTTTGTGCTAGTACTGAATAGCACAGTGAAACTGGCCCTTGTCTACTGATATAGCAATGTTTGACAGTGTAACTTGGGAATTAAACTTTATGGCCGCTAAGCAAGTACACAAAACAACTTGTTTTCTTTGAAAATATTTCTTATCTTGTTAAGTTGGTAATATGGGACAGCGTAAAAAACTTGTAGCCCATATTTGTTACATATCTGACAACACGTCAATAAAATAACCCAAGTTTATACCCCTCTAATAGCGCCTATCAAGGACCTAGATCTGCAGAGTAGAATGCAGCTGTCATAATCAGTCCAGCTTGTGAACAGCTGAGATATTGACTATCATCTGCTTGTTCTGACACTTCATAGATGTACATTTTATCTCTACTGTTTGAAAGTTTAGACACTCAATTAACAAAAGCAGAGTGTATGGTACATCCCACAGAAACCTGAAGTTTTTAGGACCTGTGAATGGGTGAATGGAAGGCATGGGTATAGAGATTGAATTTGGGTTGTTACCAGTGGTTCACAATAACTTTCATTACAGTAATGAGATTGTCTTTGTATCAGGCCTTCCATTGCAAAATGTTCTGAAACATTCATAAAATATCTCGTAGAATTTTTTCACTTGCAGTCAAAATATAATAGTTTCCCTCAGGTGGAACATGGTGGCTGTTTAACAGCACATTGCAACTTTTCACAACCTAGGACAAGAAATTAATATATAATTTAGGGATGCACCAAAAGAGACATTGGGGACTGATAGCAGATATTTAAGGAGGCATATCAGCTGATACCGATCCCATATCTGATACAGCTGCCTCCAGGTGGTAAGTATGGTGTGGTAGAAGGGGAGGGAGAAGGCAAGGGGCATGCGGGGGGCAGATCAACACCCTGTGCAGTGAGGGAGAGGGCAGGGACTGCCCGGTTGGGGGACAGAGGTGTGGCTCATGAGGTGGGGGCAGCTTCCACTGCTGCTTGCACCCTGGGAAGGCGAGGGCTTGGGTGGGGAAGGTGCCTCTCCATCTGCATGGTGCGGGGCGGGCTGCAGCTGTGGGGTAGAGCCGGCATTGCATGGGGCTCTTCTCGCTAGGCTTAGAGCTGATTCCAGTAGTGTTGGGAGGAGGCTGCAGTCACCCCAGATATTGCCATAGCTCTGTTCCCAGCCTGGCGCAGCCACAGCTTTTCCCATTGTTTGGGTGGAGGTGGGACATTGAGCCAGAGCTGCCCCAGGTGGTGGTAGAGCTGGGAACAGAGCTGCGGTGAAATTTGGGGTGACTGCAGCCTCCTCCCAGCACTGCCAGAGCCCACTCCGAGCACCACCCTGGCAAGAAAAGCCTACCCTGTACTCGACGCCACAGCTGCTGTCTGCCCCACGCAGCTTAGATCCAGGGGCATACCTCCCCCCACCCCACGAGCCATGCCTCAGTCCCGCACCCCACCCTCCTCTGCTGGGCAGCACCTGCCCCTGTCCCCTCCCTCACTGTGAGGGGCATTAATCTGCCCTCCCACACACCCCTTCCTTCCCTCTCCCCTTCTGACTTACCAGCTGGAAGCAGCTCTCCACACTACCAGCTCTGCTCCATTCTGCGCTTCAGCTGGACACAGCACGGGCATTTATCAGCCAAATTATCAGTCCTATCAGGCCGATATCCAGTATAGACAATTTTCTTTATATTGGTCCGATGTATCCTTGCTAGGGTTGTTTGACCCCAGTCCTCTTTCCTGCCATGGCAGGGGGTCGGGCTCAATGACCTGCTCAGGTTCCTTCCGACCCTACAAACTATGAAACTGTATTGGTGTACCTCTAATATAATGAAAAACATAGACACCCAACTTGGAATTTGGCCAGTATTGGGGCTAGATCTCCTAATTCTTGAGCAAAATGCTTTGAAATCATGATAGATGCTGTTGAGAAAAGTGTGTGTGTGTGTTTGTGTGTGTGTAAATGTTAGATTTTGTATTCAAAGTATTGAGTATCTGGTGCGGCTTTTTTGTGTTTTTTTGTTTGTTTCTTGTTTGGTTTTTTAACAACTGAACAGTTTATTTGTGCCTGTTAACACGATTTCTGGTAGAAGTGGACATTTGCTAGTAACAAATTGTGTATTAACTGCTGTGTCTTCTAGAGGTCTGTGTAAGATTAAAGAGACTGATAATTTAACTCCTGATAGCCATTCCTTTATGAACTGTATTACTGAAGTTGAACTTGTAACAGTGATGGGAAGTTTTAGTAACGTCTAGGCCAGCATAGATAGCCATCAAAGAATAATGTCCTGTAGCTTTCCAAGGTGATTGCTTTAGGAAAATGTGAGTGTTGTTGTTTATTTTAAATATGTTACTTGAGTTACACCCTGCAATCTTTTTTAATTAACCTGCTTAACCCTAGCTGTGAGGAGACAGTAAGGGATCCCAACCTCTCAGCTTCTTCCCAATCATGACTCTTATGTGATTATGTGAATAAGCTGTTCTTATGTGAGTTCTCTTTGTCCCTGTGTTTATTTGGTTGAGCCCATTCTGGCCACCTGCTGCATTTCAGGAATAGGAGAACAGTTCTTACTGCAGCTATGGCACATTTCCCTGTTAGGGATGATAGCTCTGAGGAGGGCTGGATTGGCTATCCCAGAGGATGTGTTTACATGAACAAGTTACTCAGTTCAAGCTATGCTGTGGTGTGACTTAACAGTAAATCAGCTACTCTTGTGATGATGGCAAATGGGTATGCTTTGCACCTTAAACACTTTGAGGTGTTTACTCCTCAGTGAAAGTGGAGTAAGTTACCTTCCATATACTCTTGTGTTAAAATAAATAAATAAATAAAGTAAAGGACAGTTACTCTAGGGTAACTGATGTACTGTAAGTTGTTTTAAAATTGATTTGCATTCCTTGTGGCCTGATTATTTTATTCTCTGAAAGATTTGTACTTCTTTGCTTTTGCATGAGTAGTTGAGAAGATTTTTAAAATTAATCTGATCAAATCTATCTTTATTGGACTATTCTGCTTTATTTGTTTCTGCTTTCCCTTTCCTTCCCAAACTTTGGCATTAGCAAATTCTACCTACTTTAAAGTCACATGATGACTCCTCTTGCCCCATTCTTTACTACATCTTTTATCTGCCCATCATTGTTCACCTTTACTGAAAACCTTAAATAGTAAACATTTAACATGAGAGTCTTCTTGTAACACTAAACAGATTGCCGTACTTCATCTAGAGAAACTGTTCTCTTTCTGGTTATGTTTTTCAGGCCATGGCTTGTCTGATAACCCTTCATTTTTTTTTGGCCCAAGCTAGACCAATACATTTTAATTTATTCTGTGTCAGGCTCTGGCTTGAATCTGTCTGGTAAATAGGACATTCTCAAACAGTTTTCCAATAACATGTACCATACTCCCTCATTTATCCCTATCTAGAACTTAACTAATGTATTCTTTGTAAATTCTTGCACATACTTTTTCTGAGATGCTAGATTATTTTCTGAACTGGAGCAGTTTGTTTAGTGTTGGTATAATGTGCCCTTTAAAACTATGTCTTTCAGTATCATACTAATATTACCTATTTAGTTGCCTTTACACCAATTAGTGCAACACACAG
This sequence comes from Gavialis gangeticus, assembly GCF_001723915.1. Lineage (NCBI taxonomy): Eukaryota > Metazoa > Chordata > Crocodylia > Gavialidae > Gavialis > Gavialis gangeticus. The sequence continues at coordinate 91,518,430 of NW_017728992.1, read as the reverse complement.
ATGTATGAAAAACTGAAAAGCACCACATGACCAGAATATTTGCCCTGGTCCTGTTTCATTGGATTTCTTTTTAAAGTTTGCAAAGCAACATGAAATGTAAATTCTGTATGATTTTTCATTATGTGCAACTTAAATGAAAGATCATCCACATCCAGATATCCTCCAGTTACCTGATGCAGTCCTGAGATCAAGTAATAAAAACTGGTGGAAATCTGAGGGTTTGGAAATCCTGAGGTCCCCTCCAGCCCTACTCTCTTTTGATTCTGTTGAGTTTGAGTATTGTCATTGCTAAATACAGAACTGTCACATTGGCATATCTACTTTTGATAACCTTGCAATAAATTATTACAGCGATAAAGGCCCTGCTGAGATACGGTGCAGCTTCTTGAAACTTGGGAGGAGCACTCTGAACAGTACAGTTTTTTTCCTGCTGATAATCAGTCAGGTTCAGTTCAGAATCTTCTCTCAGAGATGCTGGGAAGATATTCATAGAGGTAACCAGGCCTGAATTTAAAAAGAGGAAATTGGTGTGCATGGACAGTTATGATTTCTTTGGGACATACCCTACCTAACTAAGCCTTGAAAACATGAGTACATTAAATGAAGAGTCTTCAACATTGCTTCTCACTTTCACATTGCCTGTGGTGCTGTCAGTAACATGCTACGTAACATAGGCCATGAACAGGCATTTATTTCTAGCAGTGGAAAACTTGTACCACTAGAAATGTTTTTGAGAGGGAACAATACAGGCATTCAGCCTGCAGCCACCCCCTCTCCTCTACTCTTCTCACATTCCCAAAAGTGGGTGTTTCTAGGGAAAGTGTGGGGAGCAGTGAGGCAAAGCCCGCTGCCCAGTCCTCAGACAGGGAACAAGGAGTGGCTGCTGTTCCTTCGTGGCCAGGAGCTGGGCAGAGGAGCAGCCTAACACATCCTCCCACCCCATTCTTCAGACTCATCTGCAGAATGGGTGGTTCCTCCTTCCATCCCCTTTTTATTTTGAGAACATCCGTAATAAATATCAGAGTTAACTGTTGAATTTAAAAGATGGCTGAGTTTGTGAAATTAAAACTAGAATTGCATTATTCAGAAACTTCCACTGGATTTCAAAATACTCATTTTTTAATTGCGTGTAACTTTAGAAGCTACAGCAGAGCCTTCTACTGTTAATGTGGTAGATGCTGGTGGGTGGTGATACAACATTGCATGTTTATGGCCTTTATGTGACTATGCACAGAAAAGAAGCTGCCAATTTTTTTTCATTCATTGGCTGACGTGCTGCCTTTAGCATTGCATTGGTGTCTAAATTATAACTAATTAAATCAATCAAACCACCTTTACCTAGTTCTAGAGTTTTTTTATATCTATGTCACCAAAACAGTTTTTTGGAACTTCGCACTTCTTCAGAAACTGTTGCAGTAAAATGATCAATGAAATGACCTCTTTTTTTAATAAGACTGCTGTTGACATAGTACTTGCATTGAAACAATCTTTATAATCTATTAGCTTTTTGGTTCTGCTTCACTTCACTGGTATATGGCACATATTAGTCCCAGCAAAGCCAGAGGTTTAATTTCATCTCTAGACCTGTTATGGTATTCTCTTACTTCATTTCATGATCTACTCAGCTTACTAAGGAAGCTTTTTATTAATTGTTTGCTTTTATTTGAGCATGATGGGGAGAAATGTACAAGATCAGACATTAGGATTGCATGGAAGAACAGAGGAGCAGCTAGTCTAAAGAGAGGAATAAAAAGAATAAAGTACCATATTTACTTGAATACAAGATAAGATTTTTACCTTGATTGGCATGAGAAAAAAAGCCTCTCATCTTATTAACACATACAAGGAAACCTAAGTAAATACATTGCCTATCTTTAAATTACTGCCAAAAGCAGCATGTGTTCAGCAGGGGAAACCAAGTATGAAGTTGATTAAATGCAGCTAACACTGAGCATGACTGTAAAGTGCATGGCCCACACTGGGTAAAGTTGCTGATTGAAACCTACCACAAGAGTAGATTAACATAGCCCATCTGAAGAAGACATATGGCAGTGCCCATTAGGTGTGGTCCCTCTCATTTCTGTCTTTTTCAAGTCATGATGAGCCACTGTATTTCATACAGCTCACCCAGAATCCCTCTGTCACCCCCTATCTCAGTTTGGCACATATGATTAGTGTGGTCCCACCTTCCATGAGGTGAAGTCAGACTAGCTTACCCTGTGCCTCATCTGCATATACATTTTTGGAGCATCCCAGGACTTGTGACAAGAACACCTGGTTCCAGTCATGAGTGGGGCTAATTTAGAACATGGATCCTTTGTGGGGAGTATCCAGAGTACACACACATACTGACCAGTGCTGAGCTGTGGGGCTTGAAACTCTCTGATTCTGTTACCATGATTTATGTGGTAAATCATGAGCCTTTTGGCTTTGGACTAATATCATGAATGTTTTATATTATATACAGGTAGGTGCCAAAGTGCTGCTCAAAAGTGTGGTTTTGGAGTACCTATGCCAAAACTTGCAGCAGTTTCAAAAAAGGTAACATGCATCAATTCTGGATGAACTAATGCATGGGTACTATATGCAAATTGCTACAGCCATGCTTAATTTCAAGGTTGTTTTCAAATTTGCTCCTCATTTCCTTGCGCTCATAAACCAACAAATAAAAGAATGAGATTGTGTTGTATATTTGTTGTAGCGTCCCAGGTTCTAGACTTGGATATGAATATAGTAGAGAAGATAGTAATATGGTTATGAGAGGCTTTAACTTGCATAATGTGATATAATGGAAGCTGTGTTGTATAAGATATATAATTATATATAACAGTGGAGTACAACTTTTTTTAATAAGATACAATTATTGGTTTCAAGTGACCAATGAAAACCAGTGCTTAAGGAAGAGAGAGTTATATTCAACCTAACTTGCAGGACTAATTAGAATAGGTCTACAACTAGGGTATTGAAAATTAGAAAGGCAAACTGGACAGTCGTGAAGATCAACAGGATGCAGGAGCTCAAGGTTTTAAATGAAGAAGCATTATTTTAAGTCTGATGTGTAGATGTCTGGTGCTTGCATTCCAAATGAGGAAAAAGTTGGTAGTAAAGGGGTATAGATATGGTTGAATGAGTAAGCACCTTAAATGGGATGTTAACATCAGTATCTACAAAGAATGGGAGAGAGGATTATTTGTTTGTTTATTAGATTTATACCATGCCCTTCTGAACAAAGATTGAAGGTTGTTTTCAGTTAGAGAACAAAATATCTTTTAAAAGCAAGTAAATTGATTAAGGAGAGATCTTTCAGAGGTGGTTATACACTAAAATAAAGTGAGAATGGCCACTCACTCACTCAGTAGGGTTGAACCTTGAAAAAAAATTAAGGCAGCAAAAAGTTGGGTAGCTATGTAAAATAAAGAAGTATAGCAGCCCCATTCTTCTTAAAATGACGATGGAGTAAAATTTGAAGATAATGCAGCTATGGCTTAAGTACTAAATGAATTCTTTGCCTCTAAACAAAAAGGAATGGTCATGGAAATGTTCACATTTAAATGGAAGTAAAATTTATATTGCTTGCTTACTGTGACAAAAGTGGGAAGACCTGATTATTACCAGAATATTGAAAGAACTGCCATGTGAAAATAGCAATTCTTATAGCACACTTCTCAGAATGGCAGCTTGACTGAAAATACTTCTTTTGATTGGAGGGCAGTAAATGTCATGCCTTTATTTAAACCAGGATAATGAGGGGCCCCATGAATTACAGGCCTGTTAATTTGACTTCAGCATTATGCAAGATCTTAGAATATATTTTAAAGGAAAGAATAATGAAGAGTATAATGATAATTAGAAAATCAGATAAACACAATGTGCTTTTATCCAACAAAGTTTGTGTCAGACCAATTTAATATCTATAATAGGGTTACAAACTTTAGATGAGCAATCTAGTAAGACTAGTTATCTATACTTAAGCATAGCATTTGAACTATGCCTAATGGAAATTTATTAGCTGCATTGGAGAAGACAGATTTAATAATATGAGGTAGTCTCTGAAAGAAGCTGCAATGGATTATGCTGAAGCGGGAGTGTTGTAAATTTGGAGAGAGATTACTTGTATTGTTCCTCGGGGAGTGATCTTGGGACCTGTCCTGCTTATCATTTTCACTAGTGACTTCAGTGTGAGAACCATCTATGTCCTTATGAAATATGTAGACAGCCCAAAGCTGGAAGGTGCTGCCATTACAGAGGAGGTTTTGATGGTTATTGAGGATGAATAAGATAATTCTAGGGATCAAAGTGTCCTGGTTGATTTTTAGGATGACCATGCCGCCAGGGCGTATGTACAGTTTGTTCTGAATCATTTAGAGGAATTTCTGTTCTTTAAATGATTGCTGCTGCTGCTCCCCTCCCCCCTACCCAAGCTTGTTGCCTGCCTAGTTATAGTTCAACCTGTTGTTGATAAAATCATCTTTACAGAAGGTTCTTAAGCTCTCAACTGTAAAGTATATTTCAAATCAGTAATGTAAGTAATTTTCAGGACTTGCTATCTAAAGCTTGTTTTAAAATGTTCTAGTATGCTTAAGTTGCAAAATGTCTGAAAAATATATGGGCCAAATTTTCTTCTCTTCCATAAAAGTTTATGGTGCAAGGGCTGGGCCCCTAGCTAATACAGCTCCCCCCAAAAATGCTTTTTCAAAGTATTTGTTTCTCCTCATTTTTCACCTTCCCCCTCCTAAGTTATGCTAGTAGGTAGAACCAAAAGGGTTTTCCCACATAGTAAACTTCTTCACATCTGTGTTAGCTGAACTGTATTAATTCAGCCAATCTCCTCTTATCTCATAAATATAGTATTTGCTGGTGGAGTGGCTTTTAGAAAGATCTGAAGAAAAATATCTCTACAAATTAAATAATAGGTTTAAAAAACATAGACAGGAAAGTGTACAAAATACCCATGGGTATTTGGAGTAATTGAGGGGACATTCTTGTGTGTTTTGGTTTTGTTGACAGGTAATGTACTTTCTACTGTCTATTGCTTGTCTGTTTTTCTGTAATTTAAATTTATTCTGCAATACTACTTTGCATAAGGTTGTTTCTCTTTAAGTAATGTTTAGCATGCTTTTTGAAACTGGAAAAAGGACCATCTAGTTTTATTAAAAGTTCTAAGTTCCTTCTTCATATTTAAACTAGCAGTGGATGTGCAAGATGTTACCCACAGAATATTTACCTCTGCATGCACTTTAAGAACAAAAGTTAAAGCTGGAATATTTTAACTTACCAAAAATAATATTATTTTTCAAACCCAAAGGTGTTTTGAATAGAGAGAGGCTATGTTTCAGACCACAGCAAATGTTGAAGTACTTATACATTGAAGAACTTATAAGGGAAGCATTGATATAAAAATTACTCATCCATGTTGGGTTATGAAGAACTCAAGCCTTTATATTGTCTAGTGTTTTGTAAAACACTTTAAATAAAGCCTGAAATAATAACTAAGTGTTGCATCCATTACAGACAGCAAAACAAGCAGAGAGGTCTTTCTCTGTTTTGTGCCACCAGAGAAGTGTGTGACAAAATCCTAATTAGAATGTACTATATGACTGTTGTTATAACGTGAATAAAGGGGAAAAAAGCCATGCACTATCTTTTCTTTTACTGTATTTTTCTACGAATGAGAGAGATTAAGAAACATTTTCAACTATAGCAGTGTTAGGTTACAGCTCATGGTACACAGATCAACTATTCTCCATTCCTTGTCAGTTCCTCAAGCTGGCCAGCAGTGATGTGAATCTCACA
>NW_017728992.1:91509603-91512626 GCF_001723915.1 Gavialis gangeticus | reverse complement strand
CAGTTCCTCAAGCTGGCCAGCAGTGATGTGAATCTCACAACTTGTTCAAAGTGCTATGTCTGAATTAGCGTAACATACGTGTACAGGTACAAAAAAATCATTTTAAATTACGGCCTCATTGCTTTTGCTGCTTATTCCTCCTTTTTGTTTACTGTATTTTATTTATAGGTGTTGATTTTAAAATCAAAACAGTAGAGCTAAGAGGAAAGAAAATTAGATTACAAATCTGGTAAGTAAAACAAAAATGCAACCAGCAATATTTTTTTAATTTTGTGTTTCTAGCATGGATCAAAATGCCTGTCTAATATGATTAATTGTTATAAGCTGGTTTAGCTCTTATCCATCTGCTCCTTTTATTTTCCTCATACGACTTTAAAAAGCCCAAATGGCTGTTTCAGAGAGGATAAGGTTACAAATGTGATATTTCTATATGACAAGAATGACAAGGAAGTATAAAAGCTTTCTTATAGAAAACTGAAATCAGCCATCAAAGAAATAGCATAACAGTAAAATCAAATTAAGCTGATTTCACGCACGTGTTCATTATAATAGGAGGAAGATGCTAGACGGGAGAGAATATTTTTTGATTTCAGTTCCCTTTACTTCATGTCAAAATACATGAAGTGTATTTTGAACTGTTTATCAGAAATTTCTTGAGTAGGTGCCGGTTCTTTGATCTCGCATGTAACCACATAACAAAAAGCATCAGCTCTCCCAAATTAAATATTCTATTTTAAGTAAATGGTGCCAAGGAATAGAATAATCCCTTAAAACAAGACTGTATATCTTGATAGTACAATATTAATGTCCTGCTTTGGAAAGCTTATTGTTTGACTGAGCTGCTATTCTGTTCACGAGCAAGCTATATGCTGCTCTATAATCATTGCCAAAGCGGTATTATTTATTAATTAATTAAGTTTAAGTTTATAGTACTAGAAATTTGTTAATCCTGAGGGGTTCTCCTTGTTATACATGATAGAAAGATGCATATCGTTGTTATGAGAGAATAAACCAGCTATGTTAATGTACATTCTAACCCAATAAAATATCTAATAGCTGAGCTTAAGTTGTATTAACAGTATTTGTTGCATAACTGGCATTAGAGATAATCTGGTAGAGCTGCTAATATCCAGTAGAAAAAAAATCTGAGCGCATTGATTGTTGAGATAACACCATTGGGACGTTATGGTAGTATTTGATATTTTACATAGATGCAGTGAATTCAGCTTACTAACTCCTCTTGGCAGGTCACCATCAACTCTGTTTGTCGCATCATGTGTTTGTCTTGCTTCCCTATGAGTTAACTGCTGCTTCATCTTTGGTATCATCAGTCACCTAACACTACAGTGTTACTGGCATGTCTTCATCTCTCATCTGTATTCCTGTTTGGAAACCTATGACCACAGGGCTGGCAGTTGAGCCAGTATTTTTAGCCAGGGCCTACTGAAGCTGACCGAGGTAATGCAAATATTTTTTCTGGAGATGTTGTCGAAAATGTGTATAGCTTGTCAAACTTTATCTTAGAGTTGATTGAGTTATTTCTCCATATATTAAGAATATCTTTTGTAGACTTCCTGTTTGAAATGTAGTGAGTTGTTAAAGTGTGACTCTTACTCAGCAACTGAGGCCTGCCTTAAATGATGGTCATTTAGAACATAATTCAATATAGAAACAAAATAGAAGAGAAAAACTAGTTTTACATCTTTGAAACACATTGATCATATACATTTGGAAATTAGAAGGAAACTCCAGTACTGATTACAGCCTCAAAATTACACATTGTTATTATCATGTGTTTGATATAATTTACCTAGGAGCTCTTGAATATACCTATAAAATCACATTGAAAAAAACTTGTTAAGAATGATCTCTTTTTGCTGATATACGGTGAATTCCTTCATCAGATTCCTTGGTGCTATGCCTTTCTATTGAAAAATTACTTGGGAGGTACGGGTCTTTACATTTAAGATAATATTAAAGGTTATGAAATCAAGAGTTCAGTTAGGGAATGTCAGAATCAAGGTTACCTATACATCCCTAATTCCAGGGTCCTGTGAATAGGCATTCTGATACAGTCTTTATTTGTGTGATTTACAAACATTTTTTTCCTATAGGATTCTGCCTTAGTGCGTGGCTATACCTTGGGTAATGCACAACATTCAAACCTTGCAGTGACCAAATAGTTATTTATTCTCCTCCTGGATATTAGGAGTGTTGCTTGACAGCAATATGATGTTCACAGACGTTTCTGAATTTATCTTCACAATACTAATGTCATTAAATCTGTACAGAGAACCTCAGTTCTGTCACTTCTTAACTTGTAATGCTCAACTTTGCCACTCTAACTTTTAAGTTATTTTAATCTAATTTTCCTTAAAAAAACAAGAGTATGTAAGCACAGTTTCTTTTGCAGTTGTTCTAGCCTTGAATTTGCAGCATCAGCAGATTTTAGATGGTTACATTTATAATATAGACTTCTGTCACCTGAATTAACAGGTTAACAGCAATAGTAGAATTTATTAATTAGACTCTAGAGGGGACTAATTCAACCTTGATGGTGAATTTCATTATCATGTGCAGACAGCAGAGGAGTGTATGGATTGACAGAGTCCTGGGTGCAGTTTGAGGTTCAGTAGGGACTGTGCTTCCGTGATCATAGATCCTTTTTGCCTTTATCCGTAGCCTATCTCTGCTTGTCTTTCCCTGCTCATATCCATTTCCTAGTCCTCTGTTATCACTAGCTCTTCTTTCCTTATCTGCTCATTTTTCACCCCTCTATTTTCCAGGCATGCAATAGCCTTCCCTTTCTGTCTGGACACTTGCTGGAGAATATTAAGAGGAAAAACTGGGTCAGTTGTTACTCTTTCTGCATCTAAATGGTAATTTCCAAGCTGTATTAGAGGACTTTTTGGAACTTAAACAATTACCATGTAAGCCTCCACATGACTACTCTGGGTGTTCAGTAAGCTATATACTGGTATAGTGCAGGGGATGGGCAATTATTTCAGGCAGAGGGCCACTCG
>NW_017728992.1:91487136-91504603 GCF_001723915.1 Gavialis gangeticus | reverse complement strand
AAGAGGAAAAACTGGGTCAGTTGTTACTCTTTCTGCATCTAAATGGTAATTTCCAAGCTGTATTAGAGGACTTTTTGGAACTTAAACAATTACCATGTAAGCCTCCACATGACTACTCTGGGTGTTCAGTAAGCTATATACTGGTATAGTGCAGGGGATGGGCAATTATTTCAGGCAGAGGGCCACTCGCTGAATTTTGGCAAGCCATCAAGGGCTGCATGACAGGCAGCCATGGGCAGATATATATTAATTTTTTTTAGGGGCCCCGTGAGCCGGATAGAATGGCCAGGCGGGCCACATCCGGCCTGTGGGCCGCATTTTGCCCACTCCTGGTCTAGTGGGTATGCAGTTATCAACATGTGTACCTGAGCACAAGTCCTGGAAAAAACTCAAAACAAACAGGAAGGCCAAAACAACATCCATCTCACTGAGCCATGCTCATTGGCTTATTTTTTTTCCTCCTAGCCACACGCATCTCCCTGTCCTGACTGTCAAAGCAGCATTCCTCCCAAAAAAGAGCTGATGACACTAGATAATAATACCTAGTCTCTGGCATGATGGTCGTAACACTGTGCTGGGAAGCAGGAAATGTAGGTGAAGAAGACCTTGAGCCTGAGTTTTATGCTTCCTGGGGAGATGCTCAGACCACTCAGCTATTGGGGCAAAAACGTGGAAGGGTCCTCCTTCTCCTCCTCTAACATCTAATACCCACTAGTCATGGGTTATGTCAGGCAGAATTGTGATGTGTGTGTAGGTAGCTGTGTAACATGCTCACCACGTATAGCCTACTGACCGTATATAGTAGCCACGTGAATGCTTATATGTCTACACTGTGTGTGTAATAGAATTGTGTACTGTGTACAAGTGCCAGAAAGGTCATTTAAGTAAGTGTTGTCATTTAGGTGCACAAAGGGTAATAAAATTCTACCCAGGGTGTCTTCCCTGCTCTCAGACCTGTTATTACAGTGGCCCCTTGGTTGACAAGGAAGAACAGTTTACAGTGTAAACTGTTGTCTGTGCCTCCTTGGGCTGAAACATGCTCAGTTGCTTCATAAGAAGTGTGTGTTTAGCTGGGTCAGTAGGCAGAAAATGTTTGGGGATAGAGCAGATGAAATCTCTGGAGATCTGTGTGTCAAAACGTAACAAATCTCTGAGCTTGTGAGAAATGTGACTTTTCAGGGAGTTATAATTTGGCCAAATGTTTACATCCTTGATGCAATTTGGCACACAGACCAAATTTCTTAAGCTTGTTTCGAAGTATAGAGGCACTGTTTTGCTAAACAACAAGGAATTTAGCTACCTGGGGAGTTGACTGCTTTAGTACTAGAATAATCTAGGAAGAGACAGCCAGCAAGCTAGGCAATTTAGGGAGCTGGGTGTATGGTAATCAGGAAGCCCTGGCTCCTAAGCACTCTGCCTGGTGTGCCACGCAGGACATGGGAGCTTGGCCTCCCCAGTAACCCGTAAGGTGGGCTGTCATACAATCCAGTGGGTAGCCTGCTGGGAAGTTTTGATGAAATTGAACGGGGATGAAATCCAGAGAAACTGCTCTGGAAAGTTCCCCAGCAGTTCTGCAGAGCACCCAGATGCTGCAAAATGCTCCACCTACAGCTTAGTAGTTCTCTGCTAAGCATGGTAGAGGTGTAGTAGTTTTCTCTAAGGTATTTTCATATGCAGCTAACACACCATTTAAAAAACTTACATCTGCCTAGAATTTTTTTTCCCACTTCCAGAGAAGCTTAAAACATGGAAGGAACTGGATGAGCAGTTTATTTGTTTTGGTTGAAATTACTTACCTTTCCCATAGTTCTCTTGCAATCCCTCCATAAAAACTAAATTTGTTTTTGATTCGAGGATAGGTAGGTTTGATGTATTTGTAGGTAGAAGTCTAACTGTCATTCTGTTGAATGTGCTTATATAAAATCAATGGTAGTTGTTTGACCTAAAACATTCATTTCCATTTACGACTTTCACAGGATTTCTAACTGTATCTGAGTATTGTACTTCATACCATATATGTGGTATGAGTATGTAAATGAAAAGTCAGAATCTTTAATATTTGGACATAAGTTTTGTGTGTAAAATTTTCCCTTGTTAACAGGCATCACGCTTTTTAGCTATCTTGAAGTTATAGCCCTCATTTTCAAGTCATTAAGTAGGAAGAGAAAGAGGATAGTTGTCTTCTGTCCCCCCCCTCCCCCGGCACAACTTCTAAGTTGTTAAAGGATAATTTCTTGATTAGATACAGAGTGGAAAACAGTTTTCCTGTCCAAGCAAACTTTTAATTGGACATATGGAGTTGAGAACTGTAGAAATGGGTACAAAAAGGGATAGAAACACGGAAAAATAATTTCAGAGTAGGTGATTTCCTTAGATACTGAAAAAGGAAGGGGCACCAAAAAAGTGTGAATAACACCCTATGCTATATCAAAAAAGTACTGCAGATGTAGTAACAGTATTTGCAATACAGAGCATTTTGACATGTTCCAGCAATCAGACTAATTCAAAAATAATGTTTATAGTCTTCACAAGTATTTGAGCTCTGTATACAGAAATCAAACCATTATTGCATTGGGTTATAAATATTTTGCTCTATGTATTATGTTAAATCTGAATAAGAGTACCTGAGAGCTGTCAGTTTTCATTAATGCTTATGACATGGTTTAATGTTAGTACAGGTTGGTAACCTAATCATAGCCTAACCATACCAATGCTTTATACCACCTGCCCATTGTCATTGGATAGTTTTAACCTCTTGTGGCTGAAATATAATATAATATAGGAATGGGAACAGCAAAACAAACAAAACTAAGTTAATTCCAGAACATCAGAAGTGACTCATCATAACAAGTATCTTTACTGGGGGAGCACCATTTAGTGTAAAACACCTGCTCAAGTTGTTTGTAGTATTGACAGAATATGTATTCCCTGAACTTTTACTGCAGAGAGAATGCTCCTGGTAAAACAGCTTACCTACCAGAAAACTGATCTCCCCTCAAGACACTGAGCTTTTTGAGAGCTGTTCAGTGATGTCCTTATCAAAATTAAGTTCTGAGCTTAAGAGACGGGGCATAATATTTTAAACGTACTGCACCCTCAGATCTTATATTGACTTATTTTAAACTCTGTTGCAGCAAAACAAGAACTCTGTTAATTTGGTAATCTGTTTTTTGCGGGTTTTTTATTAAATATCTTCAAATATCCCATTACAAATGCCCATCACTTGCATGCAAACTAATTCAAAAAGCTAATTACTCTCCTGAAAGAGTAATCATGTAACCATTTCTTTTCCACTGTACATGCATGCATGCTTCTTGCATATGAACTTGATCATCTTCAGAAGCATCCCTTTAAATGATTTGGTGCCTCTTTCCCCTCTATTATCAAATCTCTTCGATGGTTTCCTAAATTATGAGTCAGGAGAGCACATTAGTGGAGCTTCTGCTTTGGTATGGGAGGCTATGAAAGGAATATGAATACAATTTTTCTGGCTTTGGAAGTGCTTCAGGAGTGAAGGGCCTAGAGTTATTCCCTTCAAGAATTGGTTTGTTCTACTTGGGCCCAAAAGTGTGTTTCTTTGTGTAATGCTATATAAATAGATCATAAAAATAAATACAGTCCCTTCACTTCTACTTTGCCGATAAACTAAAAAAATCAGTGTCCAGTCTTAGCATGTATTCATGTTATTGAAAATAGTGTCATTAACCAACACTATTTTAATTTTTAAGTCTGCTTCAGCAAGAAACTTGAGCAGATATCTAACTGTATAGAGATTTGAGTTGAATGGGTGCCGAAGAGTCCTATCTGATTTTTGGACTTAGCATAGGAAAGTGTTCGTGTTCCATCAGTGGAGTAAATTACACATGCAAAATAATCTTAGGGCCTTGGTTTCAGTATTTCCATGTAATAATATAAACTTCTGCCTTTATCTTGTGCCTTTCCCACCATTTCAGATGTTTGGTGCTTGTACATCTGGCTCATTTTTACAGAAGTGGCTTGCATAACCTTTATAGATTCATAGATTCATAGATTAAGGGTCGGAAGGGACCTAGTAGATCTTCTAGCCCGACCCCCCGCCAGGGCGGGAGAACAACAAAAAACCCCAAAAAGAGAAACGGGACTCAAATGAGTCCAGCCAGGTAGGCATCCAGCCTCTTCTTAAAGACCCCCAGGGTAGGGGCCAGCACCACTTCCCTTGGAAGTTGGTTCCAGCTCCTAGCCGCCCTAACTGTGAAGTAGTTTTTGCGGATGTCCAATCTATACCTCCTCTCCATCAACTTGTGCCCATTACTCCTTGTTATGCCAGCGGGCGCTAGGGGAAACAGCGTCTCCCCCAAACCCTTCTGGTCCCCCCTAGTGAGTCTATAGACGGTCACCAGGTCCCCCCTCAGCCTTCTCTTGTGGAGGCTGAATAGGTTCAGGTCCCGCAGTCTCTCACTGTAGGGTCTGCCCTGCCCTTTAAGTGAATGCTTGAGTTTATAGAGTTGTAGGACTAAGAGTAGGAGATTTTGCAGCACAGCATTCAGTTCAATGAACAAATGCCTTTTGAAGATACTAGGAAGAGAACACCCATTTACACTGAATGCCTTCATTGAAGGTAGTGGTATGACGGTCAACAATTTAAAGAAGCCCAGGAAGTGTATTTTAAAAATCATTCAAGTTTAGCATAATCCTGTTCTGCCAAAGATATTATAATACAACTGATCAGGCAGTTCTGTCTTCCTTGTTAGCTTTGACTTGCCACCAAACCACTTCTGCTGTCCCCCACTTCCTTCTTGTTCTGGCTGTTAAAAGTAATGAAACTGGTGGGATCCACTCCCCAACACTTTAGCAATCTTTAGCAACATAATTGTAGTTGACAGAGGCATTTCTATACTGGATAAATCTGTTCATAAGCCCTAAGACAGTGTTACCTGTATGTGCAAAATCAACAGTTTTGACTGACATTTTAATGTGTTTTCACATAAAGAAATATCATAAATGTTGCAAAAAAATGAAGGTGACCGTACTGGAGAGAGAACTGAAGAGAAAATAAATGCTGTAATGATGAGATATCTGTATATGTAATTTCAGTTGCAGGAAGTTGTATTGCTTTAGTAATATTTCATTTTACTTTTAGATACCTATTGAGTTACTTCTCACTAAAGCCAGCTATTGCTAGGACAGACAGTATATTTTTGCTTTAAGTTTTGTGTGTGTGTTTAGTTTTTAGGGAACATGGGGGAATTGAAAGATAGAATCCAGTTCTGTTTCTCTCCCTGTCCTCTACCTCCTTTCCCACGACAGTACTATCATCACACTTCCAAGTACTGTTCATGATGATGCATCAGGTTTTTTTTCACAATTCGTGGTGTAGCTATATGAAGCTGAGGTTTCAGATCAATTTCTAGTGGGCAAATCATCTACATGATAAAACCACCAGTAAAGTGTTGATGCTATCTGGTGCTCTTGTGGCAGTCTCAGAGAAAAGGTCAAGGCTTGACTTAAGAGATCATTTATTCCTAATTCTCCTCAGTCTAAGTATGGTCCCTATAAATTTTGTTTGAGACAAGGTGGGATTGTGGCAGTTTGTGCTATTACTGTAGCTCCTGTATATATGCTGTCGAGAAATCTTGAGGAGGGAAATCAATTTTTTGGCCCTTTGAGAGCATTCTTTTTTTTAGAATACTCAGAATAAATCATTGTATCTAGAGAGTTATGTTTTGTGAGGTTTTCCCATACTCTGTACTCAAATGTTATATTACACAATTAAGCCCAGTCAGCATTTTTCATTCATCTCTCACATGCATATACTCTCATCTAGAAATAGTTTTTATTCTGATTTTTGACCTGCTTCAGTACTAATTTTTTTTAATGTCTATTGTATCGGGAAGCTTGTTTTCCAACATCTGTATTTCAGATGTACTAGAGCTCTTTATAACTTAATTTTGAGTAATGGTATTACCAAGTTACGCCCATCTGCTCTAAGCATAGGCTCTTAGAAGAGTAGCCACCAAAACACAGTGGTAGAAATCCCTGGAATCTTGGCTTATCTATTGTTAGTACAAGAACAGTGGTACCATAGCTGGAGAATGGCTTGCAGATTTTATTAAATGCACCCAAATTAAAGCCCCTATTTTGGTTCTGATTTTTTGACAATCAGATCCAAATGCCAAATTTAAGCACTCAGAATCCCTGGATTTTGGAGTTCTGAGCTTGACCTTCAGCCTTATATTGTACTCTGCCATAAATGTGCCTTGAAAATTAGTAGCATTAGTAGCACATTTCCTTGCATTGTTTGTTTGCCTAATATTTTCAACAATTTTTATCACTAGCATCTACATAAATATTAAAATATAGCTTAATTGTTTTTTGGTTGATCTGAAAACCCTCTGAAAACTTGAATCTCATTAGTAGGTACATTGCAGCTTTTACACTTGGATGTCCAACGTTAGCTTGATTAGCATGCATCTTTTACTTTTTCCCTTTTTAAGAAAATTTTTTTTTTAATTTTTCATCTGCTGATATGTTTTCATTGGACAACTCCATTCTCAAAGATGCATAAAGTTGCTTTGGTGGCCTGGCCTTTCCCAGTTTAGTTAGCTTGGGACAATTAAGTATGATGGTAGACTGTCTCAGAACTGAGATTTTCTTCCAATTATTAAACTGGCTTGCCTGTTATTGTATATAATTATTATATATAGAAGGAAATGAACAATATGGGATATACATTTAGCATGTGGTTAGCTTGTGTCGTTTGTTTTTTGAAATTCAAGCTAACTTGTTCTGTTCTTTAACTGATAAAATATTTGTGCCAATGTTTGCTGCTGCTTCTTAGGGACACAGCAGGTCAGGAGAGATTCAACAGCATTACCTCAGCTTATTACAGAAGTGCCAAGGGAATCATATTGGTATATGATATCACCAAGAAGGAGACGTTTGATGATTTACCAAAATGGATGAAAATGATTGATAAGGTAGGCTTCCACTTCTGTAAAAGGAGAGAATATAGTATGTAATACTTAAATTACATTTTTACAGTCCCCTTAAAATGCGTTTTGGAATAAACTTGTAGGAGATTGAAAATGTAAATTGTTTAACTGAGTTTTTTTTGTTTTTTTTTTTACTTTATTCTTTTGGCAAGTACTACTCTAACACAGAAATGTCAGCCTGGAGCTGGTCTTGATTAACAGTAATTATCTTTGTCATTGGTACTGGTAGAAGTATGCACATCATTGCGCATCTGACTGCACAAAAAACCCCTCAGTACATTCCATTTGCCTCTTTTGTGTTAAGGTCATAATCTTCACCAGAGAGAAACTTTTGGCTCTCATTTAGTATCTTGGAATGAATCTGAAAACTGAGCAAAATGAGGGCGGATATTCTCAAGATAACATTTCCACAGTGTTTTGATAATATAGAACACATTGAAATATAATGAGTCAACTAATTACTAGAGACTTGATTGATTTTTACCAACACCATATGAATTGTGTGTTTAGATGTAGTTAGAAATGCCATGTTTTGCTGTATTTACAGTATGCCTCAGAAGATGCAGAGCTTCTATTAGTTGGAAATAAATTGGACTGTGAAGTTGATCGAGAAATTACTCGACAGCAGGGAGAAAAAGTAAGAGCAAGTGGAAATTAAATCATTCACATCTTTGAGTGGGTCACCTGGTATTGTGTGGAAAACAACCAGTGGCAACACGTAGAGGGTACACGGGGGTGCATGTGAACCCCCTGAGAGCAGCGTTCCCAGGCGAGGATGCTGGGGTAGGGAAGAGTGCTGGTGCCCCCCTTGAGAATGCCGGCCAGGGAGTGCACCAGGAGAAGTGGTCCCCCTGCGGCCAATCCTTCTGACACAGAAGTGCCAGTGGTGCCCTGCTGCCAGTTGCATGTTGGCAGAATCAGCCGCAGGGACCCCATCCCCCAGTCTGTGGGATCGCCTGCGGGGGGACCCCCCCCTTCCCCAGTCGCTGACTGTCTGCTGGTGGGGGAAGTCATCGTCCCCAACCCACGTCCAACTCGAGAGGCACCTGTTGCCCATCGCTCATGAAAACAACTGTTTAGTTTGGGATTTATCTCATACAGGGTAGCAGGTCAAAAGGCAGAATGCAGAAAGTGGCTAGATAACAGCAGAATAGTATGGATACAAGGACTTTTGTTCAGAAGTGCACAACGGCCCATTAGAGTTAGTACAACATGTGACTGGTCTCTATAGGTATTAAATCATTGAACAATATAAGGAAGTTGGTTTGTATTTTACAGTTGAGATGAATCTAATGATCAGAATCTGAGGCTAGTAAGCAGTGAGTGGGATTGTATTACAACCTGAAAGCTACCAGGGCAGGGGCGGGCAAACTTGGCCCTTTGGCCAGATTCAGCATGCCAAGTCATTGTATCCAGCAGGTGGAGCTTCTTCAAAAAACAATTATTACTGGCCTGTGGCTGCCCTTCGGAAAGCTGGTGGGAGGTGGGCTTTCAGAGGTTGCTCACTATCAGACTGGGTGGGCATTGTGCCTCCATCTCCATGGGGCTCCTGGCACTCCAGCTGGGAGCCCCATGTGTAGGCACTGAGTGCAATGGTGTATGACTGAACAGCTAGAGAGTGGGGAGGGGAGTTCCACCCTGCAGTGCCAGGAGCCCCATATGGAGGTATGCAGCTAGCCTAACCCAGCCCGGCAGTGTGCCTTCTCAACTGCACTCCTGGGAGCCCCACATACTGGTGCATGGCTCCCAGAAGGAGAGCTGGGAGCTGCACATTGGAACACAGAGCCCTCCTGGCCCAATGGCTTGTGTGTGGGGTGGGTATGAGTCCACACCCACACACACATCTCCTACAAACCCTACTACTCACACACACTCCTGTACCTGCACCCCACACACATCTAGACACCCCTTCATAACCCCGCCAAACTTTTCACAAACTACATGCACACAATATGCAAGAGTAAGACTTTATTTTGAGCTATTATACAATCACCCCTATATACACTATGCAAATGCATATAAATCAGGTGGAAATGGTCAAAGGTTAGTGGGTGGGGCTTCTGGTCCCAAGATGGTGATCAAGGGGTGGGGCTATCCTTGTCTCAACAGCTGATCAAAAGTAGTTATGTAGTCCCCCAGTTGAAATAATTGCTCATCCCTGTACCAGGGTGGCAGAGAAAGCATGCAAGTAGAAATCTATCCCAGCTTCTTCCTCTGAAGAGCCCTTTCAGTGGGGTAAAAAGGGCTACTACTGGTCAGTAGTGATATGCTTGAGTTACTTGGACAGGATTGCAAAGTATATATGCTTGCAGTATGCCTGGCAGTTCCTGTGGTATTTGTTAATTTATTTTCAGGAGCACCAGATTCTCCTAAAAGCATAGGAAAGGAAAACATGTAAATAAGTGTCAACCAAAATGTCTGTCATCTGTATATTCAGCACTGTCTCGTTTTTGTATGTCTGCTTAGCAGTTGATTTAATATTTTACCCTTAGCCATGACATTTCTTTTATTGGTGTTCAGCCATTGTTATTTTCTTTCCTAATATGCCAAAATAATTCATTTAGCCCAGTTGTGTCCAATTTTACAGCTCTAGACATAATTTTTCTCCCTCCATGAATACCGTGCAGAACTGACAGGTTGACTCAAATGAATCTGACACAACTCAAGCTTCAGTTTCTCTCAGCTTTTGCTATATTCAGCTTTTCTTTGCACCTTAAAAAAACAAAACAAAACCCACAAACCTGACACTGACACTTATTTTTCCTTGTCAGTTTGCACAGCAAATAACTGGGATGCGGTTCTGTGAAGCAAGTGCCAAGGATAATTTTAATGTGGATGAAATATTTCTGAAACTTGTTGATGATATCCTGAAAAAGGTAAGCTATTTGCCTAGACTTTTATAGGTCAGATATTTTTCTACTACTTGCACAAGTAGGAGTAGTAGTTCAGAGTGCACAATAGCAAGGAAGTTATTTTATCTTGGAGCAGTCAGGATGCAGCTTGTGGACCACCTGCTATCTTCCATTTCTTCTGTTGTGGCACAGCTCTTACTATTGCAGTTGAAGTTTTCACTTACATGCCTCCATGCATAGTAGCTTAATTTTATATCAAGGTGCAGTGGCTGACTATGTATTTGCCTGCTTCCTTCGCTGTCACAAATTAATTAGGACTGCTTCAGGGAATAGGTTTGGAGTAGCACAGAAAAAAAGTGTGTTTTGCTTAAATTGGCATGCTAAGAACTACAGAAGACTGGAGAAACAAGAAGTCAGCAACTTGACTATACAGGATGCCAACTAGAAACAGAGACCGAAGCCATGTACAGGTATTATGTTTCTAATGGGAGAATCTCAGCTCTCCCATTGGAAACCACAAATGTTCATGCAGTTTATCCTGGAACAAAAATGGTGGCTCTGGGACAAAAATAATCCATCTCCCACTGGGAGGGCTTCTCCTGGGAGAAAGCATGCATAGTTTTCTGCTGTTGGACTCCTCCCAGGGACCAGGAGGTGCTGCGTGATAGGAAAACATTTCCTGTGCTTTCCCAAGACGAGTTATTCTCATCTGGGGAGAGCACAGGGAATAGCTGCTGCTCACCTCTTCCCAATCCCAGTGGGAGTTGAGTGACAGGGAAAAGTTATTGTGCCTTCCTCAGAACAAGGTCACCTCAGTCACAGAGGCACAGGAGACAACTGCTGCTGCCGCTCCAGTAGGCAGAAAGCCAAGTTAAGGAGTAGCTATTTCTTGTTTACTACCCACTCCTCAGACTGGGCTCTGTGGGCTGAGGAGTGGGTGAGGGGGCTCTGCCGCGCTGCTGCATTCCCCCAGGAATGGGAGGACTGGAACAGCCACTTATTCTGATGCTTTTACCAGATCTGGGATCCCCTGGTTTTGGGAAGGTATCAGGAGATGGGGCAGTTGCAGTGGAACTTCTGAACTGTTCCCTCTCCCAGAAACATTTCTAGTGGTGGAAAATTTCCACCACTAGAAATGATAGCCTGTTTATGGCCTAGGAAAAGTAGCAACCTTGGTATGTATACAGGATGGAGCTGCTGTCTTACAGTACTGTAGGGAGATCTCTGAGTCCAAGTTGTTATTTGATAGCTTTGATCTTAGATTAGTCTTCTGACCTCTTTATGCCTCTTTCCTCCTCCCCCCAACCCCTGATTTGATTGATGAAGTGTCACTTTAATCTTTGGCTGATCACTGCTATTTAAATGCTGAGTATTAATTAGTTGTAGTGGAAAATCATTGCAAGTCTTATTTAAAAAAAATAAATTCACCCCAAGTTAGGTTAACTGATCTGTTTAGCTGTGTTTCTACCTACACTATTGTCTGACAGTTGATTTAAAGTTTAAAACTATTTTAAGATTGGTAAGGATGTTACTTCTGCACTTTCAAATGCTGTAAAATGATGAGAGGCAAAGATCTTTGTAATTGATTATCTTTTATTGGACCAACTACATAGTTGGGATAAAACAATGAAAGTGTTTTGCTTTTCTCTATAGTAGTAGTTTGCAAACACATGACACTAGCTTTCCTGATTGAATAACTGTATTAACATAGCGGGCAAACACTTAATTTTATGTATATTGGTTACTACTGCACCTTTAAAATTACAGGATTATTTGGAGTCTTGAATCTCAGTCAATGAATGGAAGTCCACAAATAAAACACCATGCTTAAAACTATTTAGCACCTTTTGAAGAGCTATAGAAAAGGAAGCCAAATTTCATGCTCTTCAGTTCAATGCATCATACTGCTTTGCCCTCTAGATTATTAGAAAATTGAATGTATGTTCTCTGTTATTGACAAACTAACTATAAGAAAGCTTCTCCCAAATGTAGTTTTAATTACCATGATTCTAGTACAGATCTTTTATCTGTCAAAATAGCAATACTACTTTGTTGAACACAGTGTGTAAGATTTTTTTCCTTTGAAAGAAAACTTTAACACATTCTGTTCTAATATTTTTTTTTAAATGTTGGTGCTAGGATATCGGAGGCCCCAATGTTAATCCTTTAGCTGAAGTGCAGCTCTGAAGTCTTTCTCTTAAGTAGGAGTAGTTGAGAGTTCTGTGCACTGGATTATTTATAGACATGTGGGTTGTTTTTTATTTTTTCAGATGCCCCTGGATATCATAAGGAATGAGCTGTCAAACAGTATCCTGTCCCTGCAGCCAGAGCCAGAAATCCCACCAGAACTGCCTCCTCCAAGGCCACATGTCCGTTGCTGTTGACTTGTTGCTTCATACAGAGTGAAAAAAAATGAGTGGGAGGGGAAAGAAAGTGTCTGTACTTCTCTGCACTACAATCATTTGGCAGTTTCGTGTTGCACTTTGTGTTCAAGTCAGAGCTGCACACTAACTTGTATATATGCAAATATGAAATCCTGCATAGGATTCAGCTATAACAGTAAAATATTGCCTGTCTCCCTCAAAATGGTATTTCATTCATTGCCCCAGTGTTTATAAATATTGTACAGTCTACAGGCAGCCACCACACTCCCAGTCTAAGAGGAGGAGAAATTAAATATATACTTATTCTTGATTGTAAATGTTGTAATAGTCCTCGTTGTTATAAATAGGCAGGCAGAAGCTCTTCTGGTATGAAGATAAGTATATTATGGTGCTTTGCTAACTATTTTAAGATGACTTTTTTTTTTCTTAAAACAGAAGACTTCCATGTACAAAGCTTCCATAAGCAGCATTTATGTTTCTTTTCAATATGGTCAACAATTTTCCTTTTTTTCGTTTTTCTTTTTGCTGTAGCATCTGCAGCTGACTGGATTTACAGCAAATCAAAGAGTAATTTCCAGCACTCATTATTTATTATGTTTAATGTTGAGCCGTTGCTTTGTGTTCAAAGACATTACATTTGGTGCGGTTCTAAAGGTGCATTCTCAACTTGCATATACAAGTTCCTGCTTAAGCATAACTAGGTTGCAGAGTCGGTAAATATTCAGTAAAAGTAGAGATGTATCTGAACTGTAAAAGAAGGTTTTAAAAGCAATGCTGCTGTCCTAGACAAATTCTTTTTAAAAAATTTAAGAGCATTTTTCCTGTGTTGAGGGATATATATATGTGTATTTGTCTGGACACCTCAGTGGGAGGGATGGGTTGATGGTAAAACTTTTCTTTTCTAATGGTGGAAACTATTCCAGTCAAGCATATATTGTGAGGTTTTTGTCTGGTTATGAATTGGTGAATTATATCTTTGATATATCTTTTATTAAAATGCACTGTTTAGTTTAGTTGTGGTAAATCAGTAATTACATATTTGAATAACTCAGTGTTCTGAATGTTGTGGTATTGAAAAACTTTGTGGTCTTTCTAAACTAATGAAATGCAAATAAAATTTTGTATTTATGAATGCCAGTGGAGCTGCACCTGTTTTTAGAATGGCAAATACAAGTGGTGGATAAAAGGTAATATCATTGTTGTTAAAAAAAAAAAAAATCTTTATTTCCTTGAGATCTAGTTCCCATTTTTTAGAGAGGAAGCACAAGACACACTAAGAGTTTGCTTTAACTACTGCACTCTTTGGATGATCTAGCTTAACTGGTATCCTGTGATGGCATGTGACTGTCATGATGTCTTGGCAGGCAGTAGCAAAGTTTTTAATGACCCACGGGGATACATATACAAACCAGTCTTGCAAAATATAGCTTCTCTTCTTTGGTATCTGAAACTGTCTCACCACCTTTGCCTTTGTTTCAGCCTAAAGACTTACACTGATCAGTAAGGTAAACTACTGGCTTCTGCAACTTATTGTCTGTCTTCTGGAAGGAACTAGAAATTCAAAATTGGTCGTAATTTTTACTCCCCCAATGGGTCTTAGCCCAATGGATCAGATATACCATTGTGCACATAGTGCTGTCTAGGGGATATCTCTTTGGCATACTCAGCTTCAACTAATAAATTAAGGAAGCTTGGTTAATGTTTGTGCTTATGTCTTCTGCCACCTTGTGCCTAGACGGTTAGCTTTTTAAGATAGTAAACCTATGG
The DNA here is from genome assembly GCF_001723915.1 of Gavialis gangeticus. Taxonomy (NCBI): domain Eukaryota; kingdom Metazoa; phylum Chordata; order Crocodylia; family Gavialidae; genus Gavialis; species Gavialis gangeticus. The sequence goes on along the minus strand of NW_017728992.1, from coordinate 91,490,629 downwards.
TTTACTGCAATACTGATAAAATGAAATCCAATTTTTCTAGTACTTGTAGGACTTCTGTGGGCAATAGCAAGGAAGGGAAAGTTATGGAAAAAAGTTTTAACTTGACAACTATGATTTTAGTTGATTTGTTTTTATATGTATTTAGAAACTTGTGGTCTCTTTCTGCAGTTTTTGAATTTAATAAAAATTAAAGAGAACTGACTTAGAATTTTTTTCGTGTAATCATGTACTACGATTTTATTTGAATGCATCTGTTTCTAGTAATCTTCAAGGTAACTTGTATTAAGAATTTTTATTTGATTGTTAATTGAAAATATTTCCTGAGCTCTTTTGCTGTGATTGTTTTTGAACAGTTTGCATTAGCTCCTTTGCTGGAGGGAAGATGAAGAGCACTGTGTCCCTTCCCACTTCCCTCTTGTAGCTTCAGGAACAATTTGTGTGTGTCAGAAGCCTTCTAAGTGCTGCTGCTGTTTCCCTGCTCCAGCTATTCCCTGCTAGTTTTATACTGAGTTGGAGGAAAAGGAAACAATAGCCCTAGTTGTACCTTTGCCTCTTTTCCTGCTGGGCTGTGAGATCTAGACTTTTTTTGTTTTAGTTTAGTTTAGCACTTAATGAAAGATTGTTTCCCTCCCACACAAAAGCAGCTGGATAGCCCAAAAGGGGGATGAAGAGAAGCTGAAAACCAGTTACAGTTCACTAATTCTCTCCCTCATGTCCGCACAGGTTAGAGCACATTAGGGACTGCTCTAATTGTGTCTCCTGGTTATGGGTCTCAAGGGACCATTATATGCCAATTAGAAATAATTAAGGCCATAGTACCATAGAGAAGTTTCTGTTCCCCTTTTATGCCTCTCCATCCTGAGGCATTCACTGCAGAAAGGGCAGAAGCTAACTGCTATGGTCATTCATCAAGTTCTCTGTGCTAGTCCTCAGAAGGTTACTTAATTCAGAGGTAGGAGAAATGACCCAGGAGAACCTCAAAAGGAGTAGATTAGGGCAGAGTCTGCCCTAAAACAATTATGGGTCCATTCACCTTCAATACATAAAATGTTGCTTTTGAAGTATGCCACTTGCTTCACTGGAGCTAAGATTTCACCTAATATGTTTTTTCTCACAAATTACATGAATTGGAATAATACTGTTTTGTGTTAGTATCACAGATTAAGTATCTGTAGTTAGCTGTGTTAGTCTAAAGTCAGGCATAAGACAAGGTAGAGATGCACCTTTATAAACTAACTGAATCAAAGATGCATAGAAGTTTGTGAGCAAGAAACTCACTTCATCAGAAAGTCTGCATCTCTGATTCAGTTAGTCTATAAGGTGCATCTCTACCTGCTTTCTGGCAGATTTCATATCTGTGATAAACTGAAAATCATATTGTGACTTAGAGACGGATAAAATTTTTAATTTCATCTACTACTTTGAAGATCTGAAGGGATAAAACCTGGGGGGGTTTTTAACAGGTCAAAGGGTAGAAGATTGAGAGCTATTTTATATGTATTATAGAAATAATATATGAGAAATAGTCATAAATAAATAGTATGAGGACTATAGATTTTGTATGCATACACACTGTATTTATTTCTTGTAGTTGTATTGAAACAAAAAAATGAAGCTAGGTAAAGTGTTCGCTTTCACAAAAACGTGTCATTGGTATACCAGTGCGTAAGCATGCTTTTTGTTCAGTGATGCATTTATTCTTTCTTTCCTGAATTGTGGCATTCATCTTTAGAAGGCTGGTATTCTAATAAATAATTTTGCCTATTTTGAACATAAACTATAAAAATACATATTTGTGATAATTATGTTTAAGGATAATCGTATCAGGTTTAATGTTAAGTTCAAATATACCCCTTTGAATAGTAGCAAGATAGCAAACTAAAACTTTGATTCCATCACAGAAATCATCTTGCCATGGCAAGTGCACTAATGTGTAATGTCCATGAGGTGTCACTAGTGCTGTGTGTAAAAGGGAATGTGAACAAAGCAAGCTGCCTTGTACCGTGCTACAACCTGGAAAGCAACATTCACCTGCTTTTGAAAGAAGAAAAATATAGGCTTCATTTTAAAATGTAATAGTGATGATGATCTATTTATTCTGTAGATACTGTTGGGGAAAAGTCAGCTAGTGTTGTGTTGATTGAAAGCACAAATAAAAAACTTCTACAGACAGAAAAAACGTGTAATACTTAAATATGAGTTTAACGGAAAGAGAAGGTGTTCTTACAGAGTTCCAAGTGAGGTGTTTACCCAGTTGTATTATCTTAATTATCTGAGCTCGTGCTTTATAATTGCAAAGTAATATTTTTACAACTTTTCTAAAATCATTGGACTAACTTCTTTCAGATTTCCAAATACATGGCTCTATCAAAACATGAAGAGCCCTGTAAGTGACTTACATTACATAATTTATAGGTTAACATTCTATAAATAGTGTTGGTTACACTGTTGTCCACTAAGGCTACGTCCAGATGAGCTCAGATGTTTGTTTCCCTAGGGAAAGTAGCAGCAGCACACCTTGTGCCACTGTTACGTGTCCCTGGGGAACGTTACTGCACATTACACTGAGTGGGGTAGGGGAGGCTGGGGCCAGCAGTCTTACCTGGGATCCTGGGGGTCTTGGGGTGCTGCAGCCACAGCGCTCCTGCAGCTGTGTGCCTTGCCAGCAGCTGAAGTATGACTCTGGCTGGCCAGGCTCCAGTTTTGGGTGGTGCACACTGCCACTGTGTGCGGCACCCCACTTTTTCTTGGCATGGGTTTTTTTGACCCTGGGATCTCCCAGGGTCAAAACCCTCCACGCTGTGCTGCAAGGTAGCTGCATGGGGAATGCCTGTATGTACTGTGTGCGGCACCACATCTGGATCTGTGGCACCACGTATCACATGCCTGCGCTTATCCGGATGCAACCTAAAGTATCATTTATATTATGGTTGCTAGTATATTTCAGAGTATTTTTGGATTACATTAAAAATGTGCCTTGCTTATTGTTTTGTTTTTTTCTCCCAACCCTGGACAGAAAAGTCTTTTAGTCAAGTGAACAACATTCCTATATAAGATCATACTGTATAAACCTTGTGCTTTGTACTAATACATACCTTTTCCCCCTTTTAATCAATTGGTACAGTCTTGTCTGACTGGAAATAGAAAAAACTAAATTTGTTATTCTAATCCCTATAAGAAGGCCAGTCCAAGCTGAGGCATCTAGCTTGCTTTGGGCCTCAGCAGATAGACTTGCTCTACAACGTTTAATAAATTACTTTACCTGAATATTGATGTTCTACTTTGAGGAAAATGTTCTCTCTAGAAAAGGAGTAAGCCCTTTTGTCTGTATTGTGTCATTGAGGAGGAGGGGAACCAGTTTTCTCGTTGCAGTCAAAGTTGTTTGCTCTTCCTTTCGCTGGGATTTTTCCCTGCTAGGTTCTTGAATAAAGGGCCTTGCCACTGGCCCTGAAGCTCTCAGGTGGTGAACATATAAAATGTAATATTTGTCAAA
>NW_017728992.1:91476237-91482136 GCF_001723915.1 Gavialis gangeticus | reverse complement strand
GTCGAAGGCCTTCTGGAAGTCCAAGATGACATCGACTTCCTCCTTCCCATCTAAGTTCTTTGTTACCTGGTCATAGAAGGAGACCAGGTTAGGCAGGCAGGATCGGCCTGGCACAAACCTGTGTTGGTTACCCCTCAACATCACTTCCCCTACAGGGCTCTCACAAATGTGGCCCTTGATAATTTTTTCAAAGACCTTCCCCAGGATAGAAGTGAGGCTGACTGGCCTGTAGTTGCCAGGCTCTTCCTTCCTCCCCTTCTTGAAAATAAGGACCACATTGGCCCTTTTCCAGTCCTCAGGGGCTTGGCCCGAGCACCAGGAGTCCTCGAACAGCCGTGCCAATGGCTCCGCTATGACACCAGCCAGTTTCCTCAGCACCCACGGACGAAGGTCATCCGGGCCCACCAACTTGGACACATCTAATCCCTCCAGGTAATCCTTAACTAGGTCTGAACTAACAGTCGGGGGACTTGCATCCTTCCTGGGCCTCTCTACACTGTCACCCAAGAGCACCCCATTGTTAGCAGACAGGAACACGGAGGCAAAGAACTTGTTGAAGAGTTCTGCCTTCTCTCACGCATCCATCACCAACTGCCCTGCCCTGCCTCGTAGGGGTCCAATGTTACCCCGAGACTTCTTCTTGCTACCTAATTACCTGAAAAAGGACTTTTTGTCATCTTTAATCCCAGAAGCTAAACTAAGCTAAGCTAAGTTTAGATCCCTTTCAAATCTGCCACTCTGAACAATACTAGATGTGCTACCTGTTCTGGGTGCAAAGTCTACAAGGTCGCATAGGATCACAAACAACTGGCTAGAATCTGCTAATGTTCATTGATTATGTTCATCTGACTATGTTCAGGGAAAGTGGTGTGAATTCACACCAGCAATGTGAGCTGACAGACAAATTCAAATTGGGCCTAATAACCACCTGTAGGAAAGTGAAAGGTCGGCCTTTTGTCATTGGGATTAGAGGCTTTGTTGTTTCTGTTATTCCACTCTGGTTACCATAATCATTTCCCTTTGGTAGACAGACCCACAGAAAATGACATCCTTAACCACAGCTATCCTTGGAGGTTTCCTAATGAATATGAGGCACCTATCCAGAACTGCTAGACCTCTAAAATCCTAGGAGCTTGTAAAATTCTACCTGCCCAATAGAAAACTGGCTGTCTATCTTGGAGCTCTGTTCAATGAAGGCACTTCATTCTAATGTACTAAGCAAGTAACAAGCTGCAGACAACAACATGCCTTCCTTTCTTGGTCACCATCAGATTTTAACTTTTTAGCTTCCTGAGGCTTTGAACAACATTGGAGGGCTGTTGCCCAGAAATTAAGGATCACTGATCTAGGGCCAGACAAATTATGACCCAAGAACTATATAATATGGGCTCAGGAGAACACAGCCCAGTTGTCTTGTTTTAAATTAAAACAGCTTTAAAATGGACTTTGTTTATGGAATATGCAGACATAATTATCAATTTGAAGCTTTTTACACTTTCACATGCACAAGTAAATTTAGCTATGCTCAGTACAGATTATTATAAAGTTGTCTGCTGAATACAGTTAGAAATTGGTTTATAATTCTCACCTCTTACAAGTCCGAGTGCGCATCCCCTTTTAGTTTTTAGTGCCTTATCCTGATTTTGTCTTTTGTTTTGAAATAAATGTTTCCAGATAAGTGCACCAGAAGCTTTAAATTTCAACCGGTTCACTTATTCCCCTGTATGTTTGTATGCAGACTATCAAACTGAAACAAGATAGGAATGGCCAAAATACAGTTTAAATTTAAATAGTTTAAGATCAGTCCTTTATTTTATGCAACTTTATTCATAGATTCATAGATTGTAGAGTCAGAAGGGACCACAAAGGATCATCATGTCCAACCCCCTGCCCCAGGCAGGAAAGAGGACTGAGGTCAGACGATCCGAGCCAGGTGCCTATCCAGCCTCTTCTTGAAGACCTCCAAGTTGGGTGATAGTACCACCTGTCTTGGCAGCCTGTTCCAGATTCTGGCCACCCTTACTGTGAAAAATTTCTTCCTAATGTCTAACCTGAATCTACTCTCCGCTAGTTTGTACCCATTATTCCTAGTTACTCCTAGGGGTGCCCTGGTAAATAGCAAATCTCCAATTCTGTGTTTTCCTCCTTTGATAAACTTATAGGTAGCTACAAGTTCCCCCCTCAGATGTCTCTTGTGAAGGCTGAAGAGATCCAGATCCTTCAACCTCCCCATATAGGGTCTTTCATGGAGGCCACTAATCATATGAGTGGTTGTGCTCTGAACCCTCTCCAGATTCTCCGCATCCCTCTTGAAGTGCGGCGCCCAAAACTGGACACAGTACTCCAACTGCGGCCTGACCGATAGAGGGGGAGCATCACCTCCCTCAATCTGTTGGTCATTCATCTGCTAATATACAATAAAGTGCAATTGGCTTTGTTGATGGCTTTGTTACACTGCTGGCTCATGTTCATCTTGGAGTTGACAATGACTCCAAGATCCCTTTCAGTTGCTAAGCTGATGAGGAGGACATCCCCCAACCTATAGATGTGCTGCGGATTCCTCCTCCCTAGGTGGAGTACCTTACATTTATACTTGTTGAATTGCATCCTATTTCATTCTGCCCATTGATCCAACCTGTCCAGGTCAGCCTCTATCTGCTCCCTGCCCTTCAGTGTGTTAACTTTCCCCATAACTTGGTGTCATCTGCGAACTTAAATAGGGTGCTCTCCGCACCCTCATCCAAATCATTGATGAAGATATTAAATAACACCAGTTCAAGGACCATACCCTGCAGGACCCCACTGCCCACCTCCTTCCTGGCCAAGAACGACCTGTCTACCACCACTCTCTGGGTGCGGTCCCTAAGCCAGTTAGCCACCCACCTGACTATGTAGACATCCACTCCACAGCCTGCTAGCTTCCCTATGACAATAGGATGCAAAACTGAATCGAAGGCCTTCTTAAAGTCCAGGTAGATGACATCAACCTCAGCTCCTGTGTAAAGGCAGTGTGTGACCTGGTCGTAAAAGGCTATCAGGTTTGTCAGGCAGGACCTACCTGTGATGAACCTGTGCTAGTTTTTTTTCAGCATTGTTTCTCCTGCTGGGCCTTCACAAATGCGCCCTTTTATGATTTTTCCAGTGTTTTCCCAGAGGTAGGACTCACTGGCTTAAAGTTACCCGGCTCATCCCTTCTCAAAAATGGGCACCACGCTGGCCCTTTTCCAGTCCTCAGGGACCTGACTGGAGCACTGTGAGTACTCAAATAGCTGTGCAAGCAGCTCAGCTATGACACTGGCCAATTTCTTCAGCACCCGTGGATGGAGGTCATCCAGGCCGGTTGACTTGTACCCATCCAGCCCTTCCAAGTGCTCCTTAACTAAGTCAGCACTAACCTTTGGCGATCTGGTGCCTCCCGAACATCTGTCTATGTCTGAGCTGGGGGAATTGTCTTGGTCAGTACTTAGGAATACTGAAGCAAAGAACTCATTGAAGAACTCCGCCTTTTTCCCCTGTGTCAGCCACCAACTGTCCTGATTTGTCCTGCAGGGGCCCTATGTTACTGTGCCTTCTTTATGGGTAGACTAGGTCATAGGAGTGATGAACAATCAGGATGAGTTAATGGTAGCCAAACAAGGTTAGAACAAGAACTATATAAGCTGTGAGAAAAGTGGCTTTATTAACTTCCTCCTTGCATTTCCTAATGAAAAAGGTATCCAAAATGCCTGAGAGGATGTTGTTTACCAAAGGAGAGGGTGAAAAAATGTCTTCACCTATGGAAAAATGAATTAAAGAAGTGTATTTGCTAATTTTTTTTTAAAAATGGATTACTCCAAAAAAAAAAAAAAATAGTACATGAATTGCCCCTGATAGATTCTAGGGACTTCACAAGAAAACATTTGACAGTCACTTCTGGAAACTCCAGAAAAAATTGTGTGCTCTCAGAAGATGAATATCATGTCTGTTTTTTGTGTGTTTTTTTTCTCTAGTCTTTAAAAAAATAAAGATACAGAAGCCGACACTGGTAAGTCAAACTTCAAACATAAGAAAATGTAATGTCTGGAAATAAAGAATTAACCTATATATTAACAGAAGCAGCATGTTTTTATTCCATGCTAGTTTTACATTATTACAAAATGAAATAGTAGCTATATCTGGATTTTCAGAGATTTTATTATCAAAATGGGATTATCTTTGTATCCAGGCCAGTGGAATGAAACACTGTGTAGACAGAACCATAAACAAAAGGTTTCCAGAGGAGCTATCCATCTGGCTGTCACTTTGGATGAGTCTGTATACAAGACATTCCTGCTAGAAGTGGGATCCACTCTGACAAAATGTCTTAAAAACCACAGTTATTGTAAAATTGAGGAGGAGGGAAGAAGGACGTTTTGTTTCTGAGAGATGTCAGGCCCAGAACTAGTGAAGACTAAGGCACATGCTTAACTTGATTAAAGCCAATGGGATTCCATACAGTGCATGAAGTTAAGTGCATGCTTAAGTCTCTACAGGTTCTGGACTCTTGATCAGTACCAGATTCGCTCTAAATATCAGGCTGAGAGAACTAATTGAAATGGGCAATAGTAAACTGAAAGACGTTTTGAGAGGACAGTGATGACATGGGAAGTTAGCACCCATAAGATACTGCAGTAGTTAACAAGGAAAAGAAATGCATAATCAAAAAATACAGACAAAATAAAAAAGCATAAAACCCCCCATATGCTACTGTTTCAATGGGAGGAAAAAACTTTGGTGGCAGTAATGGTGAAAGACTGGTGAATTCCAAATTGAATCTTAATTTGTGAGCTCCATGCCTTATTTGTAATCTCTTGATTCCTTCTTAACACTTGTGTCCTTGTGCCTGATGAAGTTGGTGCAATGTGCTAATCTACATAAAATGTTGCTTGGGATATTTATTAATATTCTGAAAATTGGGAAATAAAACTAGACCTACTCTTGTGACACCATACTTGAAACCTTTCCCCCACACAATACATTTAAATTCAACTATAATTATTCACATTTAGCTATTGTGGACTTAAATCTAGCTTTTAAATTATATGGTATTGTGATCATAACTAATCTGGGTAATGTTATGTTACTATGACTGGTTTTTGCTGCATTTCCTCCATACTGTCATGTCATCTCCTTGCAAACATTCATTTTGTTTGTTTTAAACCACTTTTTTCATTCTGTCTTCCTTCAGTTCCCAACCTTTTTCAGGTACCAATTTGCTTGGATTCTTGCTGTACATAGTACAATGGGACCTCTGCATGTTAATCATTCAAATCATCCTATCAAACTGGTTGTTGACAGGGCAGTAATTGATGCTCAGGAAGCTAAGGTTAATGAGCAAATTTAGTTTTATGACCTCCTTGGCCGAAGTATCTTGCAATGTTAGGACCTGTCTAGAGTGGAAAGAATTTGGTAACTGCAGCTATCCTAGTCCCTGCTGATGGCTCATAAAGAAGGCAAAGTTGCCTGCTGGTGTTCAGGTCAGCATTAAAGATTGGAAAAAGAGGAAATGGCTAACATGACCAGTTAAATTTCTCACTCCCTGGCAGGTGGGAACCCCCCATACTGTTAGGATCATAGAACAAAGCAGCAGCTTACATTTCTCTGCAAAAATGCAACTTAAAACCTCCAAGCCCTTAATATACTATATCTACTTGAATACAAAATGATCCCCCCCTATCACCAGAGTATATATAAGAACTTCACATGAATAAATGAATTTATACTCACAACACCCGGATGATGTAGAGAAGCACTGCTCTGTCCATTTTCAAGGTGGGGAGCTAATGCACAGAGAAAATAAGGACAGGATTTTTCAAAATGGCTCTATGTTTAGCATTGGGGACAGCACCTACCATTGAAAACAACTGGACTAGATGGATCC
>NW_017728992.1:91468487-91471237 GCF_001723915.1 Gavialis gangeticus | reverse complement strand
TCTCCAGTAATTAGATTCCATACATGGAAAAGTATAATAAATTCATAAATATTCCATGTATAGAATCTAATTATTGGAGGATCATCTTAAATTTGTCCTCCCCTACTGCAGGCAGTGGGGGCACAGGCAATGAGGGGAGCAATGATGAGGTAGGTGATGGAGGGGGTAGTAGGAGGGCAGTGTGGCAGAGAGAAAGGCAGGCAGTTTGCCCCTTGCTGCCTGACTCTCCCCCCCCCCTTCCCACTCATTGTGCCTGCCCCACACAGCATCAGGCCTCCAATTCCCCTTCCCCTGCCCTCCCCTCATCCCCCCCTCCATGCCACTTCTACCCCCACCCTTCCCTTGCAGCCTTGGGTCCCTGTCTCCCCTCTCCAAAGTTTCTACCCCTTGCCTGCTCCTCTATCCTCCCTCCCGCTTACCTTTGCTCTCTGGCCCCAAGCTCCATCCCTGCTACATCCTGGTTTACTGAGCGTGGCTCCAGCGCAGCCTGTAGCAACGACAGCTAGCACTGCTGCTCCAGGGCTGAGGTGGAGCATGTGCACCATGCTCCAGGCTGCAGCAAGGACAGTGTCTGCTGGCATGGAGCAAAGGTAGTGAGGAGTGACTTGTGATAACAGGGTGAGGGAACTGGGCATATTTAGTCTGGAGAAAAGAAGACTGAGAGGGGATTTAGTAGCAGTCTACAGCTACCTGAAGGGTGGTTTTAAAGCGGAAGGAGCTAGACTTCTCAGTGGTGGGAAACAGAACAAGAAGCAATGGTCTCAAGTTGCAGTAAGGGAAGTTTAGGTTGGATATTAGGAAAAACTTTCTCACTAGGAGAGTAATGAAGCACTGGAACAGGTTATCTAGAGAGGCAGTGGAATCTGCCATTGCAGGTTTTTAAGCTCTGGCTGGAAAAAGCCTATGCTTGGATTACTTAGTTGGGGGTGGAGCAGGGGGTTGGACTAGAATGATCTGAGATCCCTTTCACCCTAATTTTTGGTGTTTCTGAGTTGGCAGAAGAAAAGTGTGTGTGGGAGTGGGGGGAGGAGTGGAGTGGGAGCAGCAGGGACTTGAGGCTTCAGGGAAGGAGTGGTGGGAGTGCAGAGGCGGCAGCAGCTGTGGCTCCAGGTCTGGACTGAACCCCAGGTTAGGGCTGGGTCTGGAACCAGAGGCGCAACAGCAATTGTAAACATTTTAGTCATTTGAAAGGGTCATGCATTCCTCACATCTGTGAAAAGGGGTATGTAAAGTCCAATTCTTTTTTCTTTTTGTTAAATTTGGAGGGGGGACAAAAATTCCAGCATATGCACTGCTATGTTCAGTAGCTGCACCAGGGAGACACCCCTCCTGGTCGCACTATACTGTCTTTCAGGGTCTTACTGTGATATAGATGGCTATCTGGATGAGAAGGCAAAAGTGTCCTGCAAAACACTTGCCCAGGGGTTGTCTATACATTAAACTTACTTTTGAAATAATGTTGAGTGTGAATTTAAAAGCAGAATTGCTATTCTAAAATATCTCCATATGTAGCTGAGTCTGGAGGTAAACTCCAGCCTGGCTTTCCTCTGGCAAAACCCTCCTCAGAGACCGAGATTCTCTAAGGCTTGGGCAGGCTTAAGTGGGATTTTGCCTGAAGTCAGCAATTTGTGGAGTATTTTTCTTCCTTGGTGTTTTATGAATACTGTAATAACACCCTCTGTTGTTGTCCTGTTCTCAAAAGGTTTGTTCTTGCATTGGAGGAAGAAGAGTGGAGGTTTTTTGTTGCATCCAACCTTTGGAAAATAAGTAAACATAGATAGGTAGTATAGACAGGTTTGGCTCTATTGTGGAGAAAGGGATCCTGGCACATGTCCGCGAGGGGCCAGTAGGGGAGATTATGCGTCGGGTCAACCAACACGGGTTCATTAGAGGCAGGTCCTGTCAAACCAACCTAGTGGCCTTCTGTAATCAGGTCACAAAATCCTTAGACTCAGGGGTAGCAGTGGACGTAGTCTTTTTGGACTTTAGGAAGGCCTTTGACACTGTCTCTCACCCCATTCTCATTAAAAAACTAGGGGACTGTGGTGTTGACATCTACACAGTCAGATGGGTCACTAGTTGCCTGGAGGGCTGTACCCAAAGAGTGGTGGTGGACGGGTCCTATTCCACCTGGAAGAATGTGGGCAGTGGGGTTCCGCAGGGCTCGGATCTCAGGCCAGCACTGTTCAGCATCTTCATTGGTGACTTGGACGAAGGGGTAAAAAGCACCCTGTTCAAATTTGCAGATGACACTAAGATGTGGGGAGAAGTGGGCATGCTAGAAGGAAGGAATAGGCTGCAATTGGACCTAGACAGGTTACAGGGGTGGACAGATGAGAACAGGATGGATTTCAACACTGACAAGTGCAAGGTGATGCACCTGGGGAGGAAGAACCAGCAGCACAACTACAGGCTGGGGAACTCCCTTCTCGTCAGTGCAGAGGCAGAAAAGGATCTATCTTGGAGTCCCCACTAAAATATGCCACACTTTGTGACTCTCTACTTTGTGAGAGAGTCTTTGCCTCTGTATGAGACAGCAGAATCATAGCCACTGAACTTAATTCATGCCCCATGGGAATAATCACAATTCAGCAAAATGGACGGGAAGGAAAAGCCAGAGTTTTAAGTGTGCACCCTAAAAAAGAGGCCATGAAAGAGTCAGAAGCACAGCCTTAGAACCAGGACAGCTATCTGGTGACGGCAGTCCAGTAGGCATGATGGGAATCCTCTACTCTCATGAGATTTAGGAA
>NW_017728992.1:91447813-91468237 GCF_001723915.1 Gavialis gangeticus | reverse complement strand
AACCAGTAGCATACATACAGGCTGGGGAACTCCCCTCTCATCAGTGCAGAGGCAGAAAAGGATCTTGGAGTCATTGATGCCAAAATGAACATGGGCCGACAGTGTGGGGAAGTGGTCAGGAAGGCCAACCGTACCTTGTCATGCATCCACAGATGCATCTCAAGCACGTCCAAGGAGGTGATCCTCCCCCTCTATGCAACACTGGTCAGGCCGCAGTTGGAGTACTGAGTCCAGTTCTGGGCGCCACACTTCAGGAGGGATGTGGACAACATGGAGAGGGTCCAGAGGAGGGCCACTCGCATGATCAGGGGACAACAGGGCAGGCCCTACGAGGAGAGGCTAGGAGACCTGAACCTGTTCAGCCTCCACAAGAGAAGGCTGAGGGCTCCTACCCTGGGGGTCTTTAAGAGGAGGCTGGATGAACACCTTGCCGGGGTCATTTGACCCCAGTACTCTTTCCTGCCGTGGCAGGGGGTCAGACTTCATTATCTGCTCAGGTCCCTTCCGACCCTACTAACTATGAAACTATGGATGAAATGATTACATTGCTTTCCTGGGATGGAAGAATAAGATCAGGAATTGCCATCTGTTCTGACAGTGATTTCTCTTTCTTAATACAGCATTCAAGTTCCTCTTTGTTTCCAACCCATTCAGTAAGAGGTAGAGTAAGGTGATCTTGAGAGAGCATGTCATGGAAGAGGATCTAGGTCAGTAGAAGTAAAGGAGTGCCTGGGTGAGCGAAGAGACAAACAAACAAAAAAGGGATATAAATGTGTGAGATAAGGACTGATTGCAGACCTTAAAACAGAACAAAAAAAATGCACTTTCCCAGAAGAAGCAGTGCGTTACTTCAACCAGGCTCTGCAGTGTGTGTTTAAATCAGGAGCTTCAATGGGGTTTTTTTAGCTAAAGCTGATTCAATCAGCTATTAGATAATACCAGAAAAAGCCCCACTAAAGCGCCCAATCTATACAGATGTTAGGCGAGCTGGGTCTAGCTAACACGCTGCCTCTTCTGGGCATGGATTAGGTTCAGCACAGGAGTGCATAGAGTTTAAAGTGCCATTTTGATTTTTTTTTTATTAACATCTGCAAGCAACCTAAATGGATTGAATTTAGAGGAGAGAATGGGAGTGGGGCTGAAAGAGATTTAAATGCATGTGTTAATGAGGTCTGAGAAGAAGGAATTGTGTCTGCAAGTATTATTAAAAATTTCACTGTCAGTAGGCACGTCTACATATGAATTTACTGTGGCCTAAGTTTACTCTGGTCTAAACTACACTGGAGTAAGCATTTTTGGGCAGGCATCTACACATACAGGGAGTAGGGAGCAGATTTGCTGCTCTTTACTCCAAGTTTCCTGCAGCCCTGCAATGGGCCTTTGCTGCCAGGGGCTGGCAGAGACCACTGGGTCAGGAGACAGCTGTCTCCTGGCCCCAGGGGGCTGCTTGCTGCTGGGGCAGAGACAGTATCCCCCTGCCCCAGCATCGGGGAGCTCCTGGCCCTGGCTCCCAGATTAGGGGCAGGGGATTTGGAAAGAGCTTCAGGGGAAAAACAGGTCCTACTCCCTTACCCCAATCTGCTGGTGAGGCAACAAGCTAGCTGCTAGCTTCCCCACTGGTAGATCGAGGCAGAAGGCTTGGGACCTTGATTGTGACACGGGGCTGGGACCTGCCCCGACCAGGACAGTTCCCAGCTGCCACCCTGCATGCAGGACAGGGACTGGGGAGCTTGTTTCCCGCTCAGCTCCATGAGTGTGGAGCTGAGGGGGGGAAACACTGGGGAGCTTGTTTCCCCTGCCCCCCAACTTCATGAGCATGGAGCTGGGGGGGAACACTGTGGGGAGGGAGACTGTGATGAACATCTCCCAGCAACAGCCCTATGGTCCTAGAGCCACTGCTAGGAGATAAGGGTCTCCCAGCAACAGCCCCACAGTCCTAGAGCCAGTGCTGGGAGATAAAGGCCTCTGAGCCCCGCATTCCCTAATTGCAGTTGTGGAGCAAGGACTAGGAGATGAGGATCTCCTGGCCCCCACTCCCCAGTAATGATCTTGGAGCAGGGGGCTTGGAGTTCCCTGCTGCCAGGACAGGGGACATAGTCCCTGCCCAGGCTCCAGTGGCAGAGCCTGTCCCAGCAGCAGGCAGCTCCTGGGGGCAGGAAGCTATCTCCCACCCACTGGTGGATGGCTGACGGGAAGCAGATTTTGCTCCTGGCCAGGCACCTACACAAGCACTATGGTGCCATTACTACTCGAGTAAATTTTCTACTTTCATTTGCAGGTAACAAATTTACTCACTACTAGGGAGGTTTACTGAATAGTAAACGTGCATGTGTAGATTTACATGCTTACTTCACTAATGAGAAGTTAAGCATCTAATTTAGACATGTGCAGTGTGTCTTAAGTAGTAGGGACAATAACTACAACCTTCAGCTACTAGTTGATTTTTGTTGTGCTCAGCTGAAATCTCTATGCAGCATCTAGCCAGCTGAGCAGAGCACAAGCAACAGAATAGCAGGAGCTCGAACTAGCAAAGTGGGATGAATTCAGAGATTCTTTGTTGCTCAGCCTTTGAGGAACCTATAGAGGTGGATTAAGACTTATTAGGGCCCTGGGTCATTTGAAAATTGGAGTCCCCCACACCTCATTATAAACATGAATGTATCATGCCACTCCTCCCCTGAAGCAGGGCCCCAGGTCCTGGGAGCTGGACTCCAGTGAGGGGAAGAGCCCCTTCTCCTCCTGGTGCTGCCAGGGTAGGGCAGGCCTTTGTGCTTCATGGGGGTGGCTGAATTGACCCGACCGGGGGTTGAGTGGCACATGCCCACCTCTGCTCCCTGGCCCCTCTCCCCCCTGCTATGGCCAAAGCTGAGCAGAGCAGGGCAAGAGCAGATGCAGGCTGCTTGCTGTGGGCTTGGCGCTCTCCACCCTGCTGCCTTTGCCCCAGGAGCTCCATGCCAGTCACGCACCCCCTTCCCGTCCAGCAGCAGAAGGTGCAATTTGATGCCCCCCTGCTGCCAGGGGGGCAGGGGGAGCATGATTGGTGCAGGGGTCCTGAGGGAAAGGCAACAGAGAGCCCGAAGCCCACAGCGAGCAGCCCGCATCTGTCCCACGCACAAATATGGGGGGGTACATGCCCCCCCAGCCTTTCCCCCTGCCACCCCTGGACAAGCTGCCCATGGCTCTGTCCCACTCCCTGCCCTGACCTCAGGTCCAATGCATCACCCTGGCTGGGCAGCACCCCCCACTCCTGCCCCACTCCCTCCCTCACCATGGGGACCTCAGTCTGCTCCCGCTCCCTCGCCCTTTCCCCTCCACAGATTTACCTGCAGGGAGTTGCTCTCCATGCTGCCCTGCTCTTTTTCTGGCATGTGCATGTGTGTGGCCGTGCACATATACACGGCACCCCCTGCATCTCACTCCAGGCAGCCGCAAGCAGGACCCCTTGCAGACTAAAATGCTTCTCGTCTACCCCCGCCACTTCCACATCCACACACACTTACAGACTTGACACAGCAATGGTAACAGGAGCCTCCAACATCCTTAACAGCAGAACACCCGAGTGGGAGTATCAAACAGCAGGTCTCTGGGAGCAAGGAGCATATTTGGATGAATATTTGGGCATGCATCCAAGAAATAAGTGAGATGGAGCATTCCTAAGGAGTAGAAGTGCTAGTGGTGGGAAGGAATTTCCTGAAGATTGTTCAAGAGGAGAGAATCAAGTGGATTGAAAGAACAATAGGCAAATAACCAGAGATAGGGAGAGAATTACTGAAATGAGAGCAGAGAAATAGGAAAGAGGGCAGGGACAGAGGCAGTTGAGGGGAGAGAGGAGGAGGAAGAAAATTGCAAATCAAAAAGCAAAATGTTTTTTGAGGAGGAAAACACAAATTAAAGCGGAGTGTGAAAATGGTCTACAGTGTGCCAGCAAATGTAGTAAAAAGATGGTTGAACAGCATAAACTGAAAGAAGATCAAGAGAGTGTAATTGAATAAATTATACCTGCACCAGGCGCAGCAGAGTTTTTCTTTCCTCACGCTACAGTTTTCAGCTTGGCACCCTGTCATGCAGAGCCAGATAAGAATTTCAGTAGAGGGGTGCATTAATGTACATTTGTGTGTGTGATTAATATGTCTAATGCAGATTGTCATCCTATTCCTTCCCTATGGATACACAGATACCTAAACAAGTCAAATGCTCTGGGAATGCTGTCAGGTTTACACAGTCCCTTGTCTGATCACCTTTGGCAAACAGACACTATTAAGGTGGTCTGGATTACAATATCCAGAATCGGATTACATGAGCTCCCTCTGCTCCCCCAAGCACTTATTTATGCACCATGGCAACACAACAAAATAATTGATAATGCTGGAGAGGCTTGTTTGATGTTTTGTTGTTTCACTTCCAGATGGTCTGTCTACATTAGAAGGGTCTGGATTTAGTATATGCAACCAGACAGAGAAGTGTTATGACCTGATGACCAGTAGACCTTTCCTAATTACACCAAAATTTCCACATCTTAATTGGTTCTTTCTGAAGCCTTGAATATACTCATGCTTTTATTTGTATTTAAGTAGTTCTCAAACATAGTTACAGGCAAACACAGCTATAGTAGCTATAACACCCCAAAATGCTATTCCAGACACACTTGCTACTAAGTTCAGAAGCTATGTTACATTCTTGATTCTATGTTGCCTGGAACATGGCTGTCTTTTAACATGTGACCCTCTCAGCATCACAGAAGTGGAAAGGGATCTCAGAGTCATAGTGGACTCCAAGATGAACGTGAGTTGCCAGTGTGATGAAATCATCAGCAAAGCTAACTGCACTTTATCATGCATCAGCAGATGCGTGACAAATAGATCCAAGGAGGTGATACTTCCCCTCTCTGCAGCACTGGCCAGACCGCAGTTGGAGTACTGCATCCAGTTTTGGGCGCCGTACTTCAAGAAGGATATTGATAGACTCAAGAGGGTCCAGAGGAGGGCCACTCATATGGTTAGGGGCTTACAGGACAAGCCCTATGAGGAGAGACTGAGGGACCTGGATCTCCTCAGCCTCCGCAGGAGAAGGCTGAGAGGTGATTTTGTGGCTGCCTACAAATTCATTAGGGGAATGCAGCAGGGGATCAGAGATGCTCTGTTCACCAGGGTGCCTCTTGGGGGGTACCAAGGAACAATGATCACAGACTGACAGAGATTTAGGCTAGATATCCAGAGTAACTTCTTCACGGTAAGGGTGGCCAAAATTTGGAATGTGCTTTCAAGAGAGGTGGTGTTCTCCCCTACCTTGGGGGTCTTTAAGAGAAGGCTGGGGTCATCTGACCCAAGCACTCTTTCCTGCCCAGGCAGGGGGTTGGACTCGATGATCTGTTGAGGTCCCTTCTGACTCTAGCATCTATAAATCTATGAATATCTATCCATACTAGATACTGAAACTGGAAAAACTTATTAACCAGAAGCCTTTCTGAATAAGGTACTAATCATGGATATTTTTTGCTCAAGTCTATAGAAATTCTAAGTGACCCAGTGTCATCTGAGATTCAGAGGTAGGCTGATCATTGACTGCATTGACAATAAGCCACTATGAAAAAAAACTCTTGATCTGCCAGAGATGAAAGTAATCAGATATTGCTCACATACATTGAAAATATTTCCCAGATGAATGATCCCAGACATTCATTAGTAAGCTTCAAATGGATTGGATAGTATTTGTTTATACATTGCAAGAGAATTCTGGATCACAGGTTGCTTGATCAGTCAAACTTGAACCAAAAATTGAGACTAAGGTAATGCAAGGCCTTGGACATTTTCATGAAAATTCATTATTCTGAAATAGGTGGAACTAGTCAATGCCAAAATCTAACTAGAGAGAGAGAGTCCTCAAATCGCAACCCTGAATAATAATTTGAGTTCATATCCAAGCTCCCGTTTTGAATGTCAGACTATACTTGGCAAATCTGAATGGTAAATATAAACTCTTCAGAATATTCAGAGACCTGAGATATCCAGGATTCTCTCTTCCTACTGCACCCCCCTCCATTATTGTGATGTGAAGTTTAAATCCGGGCTAATCACTTTGGGGGGCTGCTAATGCTGACAGCATTGTATGTAATGCTGGTTATGTACATAACCTTGTCAGTGTTGTAGTTTTAGCAGCCCCCAAGCTGACTAACTCCTTTCATTTTAAAGTTTCTGACAGTCACTTTGGTGTCTGCTATTAGTAGCCTTGAAAATGAGAGAGATGGCAGGGACCAAACTGACTAGCTCCTGTCATTTTCAAGGCTTCTAATTGCAGCTCTTTTGTAGCTGCTTCTCCTTCAATGTTTCTGGTGAAGCTAGAGGGAGTACAATCAAGTTTCAAGTATACAGTGGGACTGAAAAATGCTATGGATTACTGTGGTTTATACATTTAATCAGTATTCAGATAATCAGTGTTTGCAGAATTTAATAGGCACTGTTAAGTTTCTAGCAGAAGCCTTGAAAATGAGGGAAATTTGGTTTCATGGTTGCTAATATCACAGCACTGTGGACTCTAAGAAGTAACTGTTGTTTATATTGCTTGGGTAAATGCATATTCTGAGTAAGTATAATATAACCTGGTTTTCACTCCAAAATCATTTAAAAGAAATACAAACCCAGAGTGTACAGTTCAATGCCTGCACTTAACACCTGGTTTCTATGCTGAGGTTAATTCTCAGAAAGGTGTCATAATGTCTTTGCGCAGTATGGATAGTGCACAGTACTGAAGGACAGAGAGACCTAAAGGAAGCAGAAAAAGAAAACAGACCCAAGACGAGAAACTAAAGATGTGGCCAGTAGCTAAGATGGTGATTGCTGCAATTGGAGCAAATCTAACCATGCATGCACGCTTTGAAAGCACACAAGCAAAAATGGGAGGATGTATTACAGATCTTATAAACTGACCAAACCCATGAAGAGAGGAACTAGAGGATTTAAAATTTAGAAGATGTAACGGGAGACAAAGTAAGTAAATAGGATACAGGAGACTGACAGTGCTTGTACAGTACAACTGAAGGTGTCATTGCAGGGTGGGTAGTACTAAATTTAATCTTGCTACCTCAGGAACCAATAGGAGTGGGCAAGGGCACAGACTTCATTTGATTAACTTCCCAAATATGTACTTGGGGTGTTTGGGACTTGTACAATGCACACCTATGTCCATGTCACTGTGTTCACTGTACCTGCGCTAACTAGTTTAAAGCTAGCTATGCCTACTCATGGTGTAATGTAGTCATATTCTATACTTAGGGGATCTTCACAGCCAAGGTCATTATATGTTTATAAAAATGATAGACCTTCTTGAAGGCACAGAGGAGGAAAATGTTATTGCTTTTTGTTTTATTTTGTTTGGTCACAAGCTATGTTGGGAATGGGAATTGATTTGTGTGCCTTAACTGTATGTATTTTTAGTTTCATGTGTTTGGATGTCTTTGGAGTATGACCTGGATCTGCTAACTTTGTAACGCTTGGCTTTGGAACAACTACAACGTATCTGCAACACTTTTATGCTTATGTTATTGATGCGTGTTTTTAATATTAAATCATTTTAGTGTAATATTTATCAATATTAAATAATTTTAGTGTAGTCTACAGGCTTTTTGCCTGTAATTGAACACAAAGATAGAGATTTGCTCTGTTACTCCCCACATGGTGGTGTCCCTCTATTTACCTTGAAAGCAATTTAGAAAAAGGACCATCTATGAAAATGAACGCACAGTTGGTGTTTAACAACTAACTGTATTCACTCTTTCAGAATACAACACCAAATGGCAAACAAGTCTGGTTGCCAGAATCTGAGTCGGTAACGTGTTCACACTAAAATGCTAAAAAATGTTGTTTTCCAGGTTTGAATAGGAATTTGTCTACGCTGTGTCAATGGTGAGTATTAGGGATGATGGGACTTAGCACATCCTGCATACCTGAATCCACTTATGCACCTCAGAGCATGATGTTCACCAGTGAGACTGCTCCAGAATAGTCAGTATGCAGACTCCATTGGGTAGGCAGGCACGGTGTGCTCAGTCCTGCCTTTCCTGGGACCCACTGCTGACACAGACAAGCCTTAAAAGAGAAGAAGAGGAATTGACATAACCTGCTCAGCTGGCCTAATATGCTCTTGGTCCTGGTGTAGATCATTGTCACTCAGTCTTTCATCTTAACTACAAAGAAAATATGACAGAAATCACAGTCTTGCATTCAGGAGTATTAAGAAACACCAAGGGATGTGCTGTCTCTGAAATTTAAGTGCCAGCAAATTGTTGGGTGAATTATGCAACTTGATTCTTGTCAAGAGTTCCCTCTGCCTGGCTGGTTGTGGAGGGAAGTGTCCTCGTTTAGAGGAGCTCTGAAACAGCAAAATGCTATGCCTCTGGTATTTGGTTATATACAATACCAATGAACTCCTAGATAGGTCCACATAATCACTAGGAAAAAAATGGCGTGTTTTTAGATAACCTTCCTTCCATTGCGCATTTAACACTCTTTCCCACAACAATGAAAAAAAGGATGCAAACTGCAGAAGTATCCAGCATGACCAGAGGGGCTAGACTTGCAAACCATATTACCCTTTTCATAAAAACCATCAACCATTAAAACAGTAGCTTTTCAAAAAGGGAAGTTACTTAGGAATAGCTACATTCCAGAACAAGTGACAGGTGAATAATCCTGGTATAGTGAATTGCTTGTGGTAGTATTGCTAACATATGGCAATTTTAAACTTCTGAATAAGGCACCTCTCGTAAATGCTTATTTGAGAACTCAGTAATTGTTTTTCATTACTGGTAAATTGAACTTGAACTGGAAACCTGAGATGCAAAAATCTAGTGCAGGTGATCGTTAGTGAAGGCTTCATTGTAAGGAAAAACAGAATAAGGGAAGTCAGTACCGTAGGTACACTTTTTACCCAACTCGCTTGGTTTTTCTTTTGTTCTTTTTTTTTTTTTTTTATGATTCCTCCTGCCTTCCATTTCAAGGTAAAGGTGAGGGGAATTTCTGTGGCCTGGGAAGATATAATTTCTCTTTCTGTGAATATTGTTATCATCATAGCTTGTTTGTTACATCACCCTGTTTTTTCTTGCCTTAAACTTCCATTATAAGGGCTAAATATACACATGGGACTTAGGTTCAGAATTGTAATAAGCCTCACTGAGGAATCTGAAATCCTGAATTAGGCACCCAGACTCCCCACGCATTGTTTCAGGAGAGTTGGGTACTACAAATGAAATGCATGGAATCCAGCATGCTGAGCAGGGTTACTGCCTATGGTAGCCATTCGGAAATGCTGAGAAGGGTGTGCCCTAGATCCCACGTTTATGGAGAATCCTCACTTTGGGCTGCAGGGAAGCATCTAATCTCCTGAACCTGCTGCTGGAGGTAGCTGTGTCTATCAGGCCTTCTTTATAAAACCAACTTAGAATAGGGATGAGAAGTAGTATGCTTTTTCCCTCTAAATTAGGACTGGCTAAACTTGACTATTTTACATACGGTATTTGAAAATTGGAGCAGGAACAAGAATGCAGCCCTTTTCCTCACTTAAGTACCTTAACTACTGAGCTGTAGGGTCATGCTTCCACTTGCTTCCTCTCCGGTCTAATGCATATATTTAATAATCCCAAGGAAAGCAGAACAGATTCAATAAGACGATCTGAGAGAGTTTTACCCCAAAATTCTGTACTGTCTGGTGGATTCTCCTGGGAGGCAAACCATGTGGATTCACATCTCCTCAGGAACAGGACAGAACAGGACAGAATCCGAGTCTCCCTGTTCCTGCTTGAATAATATAACCATTCAGGTATTGGATAAAGGATGGGAGGATGACACCACCCCCTTTTCTGATGTTGATCACATTGTGTTTGGGACCTGATCTGGCAAGTGTGTCCTGACAACAACTACTGGGTCAGGCCTTGCAGGTGCCAGAGAAAAGAATAAGCTAGTGAATGGATCCCAACAGGGCTTCAGCACCCAGTTGCTCGGTACTGTCGAGACTCAAGTGGTTCTGGGAATCTCTTCACTGATGGACACTTGAGTACTTAGGGACAGTAGTCCCCTCCGGTGTTAGCAACAGTTGAGCAGGAGTACTGAGGCCCTATATTTTGGACATGGGTGCCTACAGGAACACTTGGATGCCATTTAAAGCTTAAAGCCTTTCATGGATCTAGCCTACAGTCACTACTCTACATTTAACATCTCTGAACTTAAACACAGGATGTATCCTGAGTCTTCCTGTGCACAGTTCTTTCTAAACATACTATGGCAGGTCCTACCTATGTCATACTACAGCAGAGGCGGGGAATTAATTTGGGTGGAGGGCTGCTTACTGAGTTTGGCAAGCCATTGAGGACCGCATGACAGGCAGCCAGGGGAAGATAAATACTAATTTTCTAAAATTTTTAGGGGCCCCACGGGCCAGATAGAATGGCCTGGCAGGCTGCATCTGGCCTGCAGGCTGCATTTTGCCCACCCCTGTACTACAGCAAGGCAAAAGTAAAACAGTATTTAATGTATAACCTTCAGCTGTAAATTCCTTTGGTGCTTTGTCTTCACACTTGTCCTTGACTCCCCACACAAAGAAACATCATGACCATATGTCCAAAACAATGTATGATAGGAATATTGAAAAAGGAGCAGATTTGGCAAACTAAGAGCACCCTAGAAATACGAAGTTTCAGTTAAATAAACCATTTTCACTTCATTTGAAAAAAAAAAATCACAGTAGTTAAGGGAAAACTACTCTTTTTGTTTCTCTGAAATGCTTTCAAATGTGTGCTATGTATATATTCTATAGTACCGGGCTTGTTTTCTTTTTTTTTTTTTATATTTAAATACAGTCCTTTCCTTCTCCCCCCAGCCCCAACAGAATACTAGGTAAATAGCATGCAGCGAATGGCTCAATATGCTAATTTCTGTTTGATTGTATTAGCCTCCTGCCCTCTTGTGATGAGAATTCAAGCCTCAACTGCAAATTCAATGTCCTAATGAGATTATAGTGAAGTTCTCAGTTTGAGCCTGTACGGCAGCAAAGGGAAGGGAGAGGAGAACATGTTTCCTAGGTGACTAGCTAACTGAGTTGTTAACCCTGGTAAGAAAGGGTAGAGCTGGTTTGAGTGGCAGTGCTGCACTACACATCAACTGCTTGCATAGTAAAGTAAAAACAATGAAAAGCAGTGACATGGGGAAATTACACATTTTGTTGCATCTGTCTCATCTCAGTGGAAGGGATATAGGATAAAGGGCCTCAGTTTGTGGTAATGATCTTTAAAATGGCCAGATAAATACAAAGCTATGGAAACTTCTGTACCATCTACT
This sequence comes from Gavialis gangeticus, assembly GCF_001723915.1. Lineage (NCBI taxonomy): Eukaryota > Metazoa > Chordata > Crocodylia > Gavialidae > Gavialis > Gavialis gangeticus. The sequence continues at coordinate 91,456,913 of NW_017728992.1, read as the reverse complement.
AAACATTATGTTCAGATAACTTTCAATATTGTTTTTCCTCTTGTTCATGCAGTTTTTTTTCTTTAATCCATTTTCTATTATTTTAATCTTATTTCTTAAGTGCGTGGTATAATAGGGCTCTCTCATAATCGGCTCTACCAGATAATAACATTGCTGCTAAAGAGGCTGTCTAGAATTGAAGCTTTTGTGGCAAATAACCACGGATTGAGACATTTCAGTTCTTTGGAGGAGATGAAATAGTGCCAGAATCAAAGCATATTAGATATATTTTGGTAGCAATTATATCAAGAGCATGGAATCTGATTTCCAATGAGGGGATATTTAATGGCAAACATGCCCATTTAGCATAGTTTGGGTCAAATTTGTATATAATTTAATTGTTTTGCTGAAAAAAATGTTGATAATCTTTCTTGCTTTGCCAATAATTTGTCTTACAATATAGTTGCTAAAGACAGGATGCCTATGGCTGGAGAAATGTAGTGATGGGGGCACGGGCAGTGAGGGAGGTTTGTTTACATACCTATTTTCTAGAAGGTAAGTATGACCTTCTCCAGGTACTGGGTTAAAAGGTCCAATCAAACAATGCTGACTCACATTGTTCCACTGGGCTTGACTCTGGTTTCATATCCAGTGGTGTAAAACAGGAGTAATTCCATTGAAGTCAATGGAGTTGCATTGTTATGAAAAACACATGTAGTGTAAAATTAGTACCAATGACTAGCCAGACTATATATACAAGACTATATACACAGACTATATATACATGATTAGAATTGAACCAGGGCTCCAAACACTGACTGAAGCAGTCCAAAAGTGAAAGGGATCTTATTTTGATCACCATGGTTTTTTATTAAAAGCCATTGCCTTCTTTGTCCTAGTTTTCCAGTGTATAGTGTTTTACTTATATAGGCGGGGGAAGCACAGGAGAACAGTGGTAAACAGAGATGGTGACAATCCAATTTTAAAAAACAAAAAGCGGAAGCAATTTTAATTCTACATTTTTAGTTGTACAAGAGTGCAACTTCAGGGCATTTTTAATGTGTTAAAAAAATCTGTTTTATTAATTTTAAATCTCGGTGAACAAATGAAAATCACATTTTGAAACTGGACACTTGGGGCAACTATACACATGATGGATCTCTGCTCTGATGGGCTAATTAGCACGTGGAGCAGACTTGATTAATCCTGCAAAAATTAATAGAGTCTGCTGTGAGTCTGCTGGAGTGTGTTAATTAGAGTGCTTCAGCAGCCTCGGTGTCACATGTATTCAGTGTCCCTGCGTTTCAAAATGGCGCTGGGGGTGCTTTAACTCAAGCTCATTGATGAGCTTGAGCTAAAGCACCCCTGCTGCCACTTTGAAGTGCAGGACGCTGAATACACACAATGCTGCAGGCACTTTAATCAGAGCGGCTCTCAGAGACATTCCAATTAAAGCACCCCCCCCCTACCCTGGAGCACGTGTATAGATGCCCATAATTTTGACTTACATTTTCTGTACCCTCTGCAGTATTTTACAAATAAGATGATTTTGAAAAGGGGAGTGCAGGTGACATGGTACATTATCGCATATAACACAACACACACTTTTCTCCAATTAAAGGGAAATTAGAAACATGACCAATATTCTAGAGGCCTAGTGCTACATTATTCAGTTTAAGATCACAGCAAAAACAAATATTACTAGGAATTCACAGTTAATTTGCTAGATTATATGTACAGTTAAAAATGCACAAGCTAGGCAAAAATACTCAAAATAAATTGTTTTATTGTCTTGTAGTCATTATAGTTAAATGTACATTTCTTATTCATTTTTGTAAAACAAAATCTAGCCTTCTTGAGCACGCAACACTTCACTGTCTGTCACTTCCATACCTGACTTAATGTTCACCTGAGCTAACAGTACCACACCTAAATTAATAGGGAGACAAGGTTCTTTGGGTAGATGTGATATCTTTTATTAAACAAACTAAATAGTGGAAAAAATGTTCTTTGCAAGCTTTTGGGGAAAAACACCCTTCTTCATAGTCTCTATATGCCTGAAGGAGGGTGTTTGTGCCCCAAATCTTACAAAGAGCATTTTTTCCATCTATTTAGTTGGTCTTATAAAAGATTATCACATCTGCCCAAAGAACTTTGTCTGCCTATGTCCTTAGACCAACACAATTATAGCCAACAACCCTAACACCTAAGTTAAGGTTTTTGCTAAAGCTAAAAACAGTTTTCAGGGCTGTGCAATAGAAGAGAGATGTTGCCAGGAATGGCTAACAGATAGCAAAACTGAAGAAGAAAAGATAGCTTGATTTATGGAACGTCAAGGCTATTGAAAAGGGGAGAAGATCATTAGTATCTGTGGAGTGAAGAGAGATTAGCAGGTAGATTATAGTAAATCATGAAGTCAGTTGACTCCCTTAGTGCTAGCTGAACAGAAATGGAAATGCTGGTGCTCCTCCTGGGCAGTTGGTTTTAAAGTTTGGGTGAAGCAGGAATCAGAGGGGAATGCAACTGCACCACAGCACCCCCCTGCATGTACCCCCCTGATTTTACAACAGCAATAGCACTACTGTTCTTTATACTATCTTATTATTTTATATATTATAATCTTTATACGCTATAATGCAGAGCTGCTGCAGTTGAGTTTAGCAGGTTCACCTACCCCATGCTTGCTCCTGAGCTGGCAGGAACACCTGGGGGTGGGGGAGGTGAGGGAGGCAGGCAGGCAGGGAGGAAAAATCTGTCTGCTGCTGCTGCTGTTCCCAATCAGAGTAGGGCAGTAGTGGCTTTGGAGAGCCTCCCCACCCTGCAATCAGTTGGGAACAGTGATGGGGCAGTGGAAAGGGGGGAGGGGTGAATGGGAAGGGAGAGTATGGGAGGATGAGGACTGAGGGGGTGGGAGTGGGTGCTGAAAGCAGGGGGATGAGGCAGACAGGATTCTTAACTGATTTGGGGAACGTTAAAGAAGTCCCTGGTGGTACCTCTGCCATACAGTCCAGAAGGGGGGTGCACACGAGCCATTGCGTTCTTGCTGTTTCTGCCCTCCACTGCTTTCTCCCTTGCCCTCATCTTCGGTACACTTTTGGCCCATCGCCCTGGGGCTCTGGCCTATCAGGTGCATATTTCCAGCAGGCATGGTGCCAGCTTGACCACATGAGCTCCATGCATCCATGCCACAAGTAGGTGAGTCACCAAATATCATATATTGCTGCCATACTCTGGCTGGAACAAAGTTACTCACCAAGTGGATGGAAGGAAGTGATTGTTACAAAATGATAATATCACAAAGGCACTGTCATAAGTTCACCTATATTTTTATCATGATGACTTGTCCCAACAAACTGACAAGTATTAATGCAGTGTCATGATGTTACATACTCAGATTCTCTCATTCTCGCATACTCTCTTTCTCTTTTCCTGTGCTTCCGTGTATCTACCTGGAAAAGGCATGTGCATAGGCATTGAAAAAGGTTCAGGAGCCTCTAGTCACTAACAGTACAATGAAAGAATTTCCCAGCCTTACTATGATGTAAGAAGCATTCTGGTCCTGAAAGGCTTTTAATTACGAATGGGTATATTTTGATTTGTTTCTGTGTTTTCGAAACTTGAGTAATCCAAATAGGATGTGCTTTGCAATTTTTCCCCAACCAGGTATTGTTCATGTGTTGCCTAAACTGGAGATTTGCAGAAATGTATGGAATTTGTCACTACGTTGTAGTGCCTCCCAGGGTTAAAATTACACTTTGACTCTTGAGGGGGGTCAGAGGCAGTGGCAGCCCAGGTGTGGGCTCCGGGTGGCTGTAGCAAAAAGCGCCAGGCAGCAATGACGGGGAGGGAGGGAGCCGCGTTTCCCCCATGCTAAACAGCAGTTTCTGCCTGGCTGCTGTGAGGGCTCTCATCTCTTACGGAGACGTTCTTGTCTCTTACGGGGAGGGGGGGCTTCCCCCCCTCAGCTTCCCCACCCCCCATAATTCAAACCCTGATGCCTCCTCAAAGTGTCATTTCTAATCTTTGCAATATGGCAGTACCTAGGTTTTGATCTTTGTACCAAGTATGTTAGTGTGTAAAAGCAATGGCTTTTGGTATGCATGGAACCCCAAGTGGTAGGGGGGTTTTAACATGCACACTATTCACAGTATTTCCCCTGCTTGTAATGCACAGTATGCTTTCTATTTAAAGGAGTTGTGTTTTTAATCACTGAATTTGTTAAAATTGTGTTTCCTTTTTTGGGCAGAGAACAACTTGAGCTCCAATAAGCTCATCCTAGTAACAACTGCTAAAGAGCCTCTTCAAGAGGTTCTCCTGTATTCCTAGATGGCTTTTTCAGGATATTCCAACCTATTCAGGCCTATACCTCATTAACTTTCTTTGAACTCTCATACATTTTCTGCCTAAATTCCTTTAAAATCTTATTTCAATGGTAAGCCATGTTTTCTTTGGCTTGTCCCACATGTTATTTTATTCACATCATTTTTAACCCTTTTAAAAATCTTAATAAGTTGTTTGGCTGAATAATAGCAGTGTTAACTCTCTTAATGTATCAAATCAATTCTCCTTTTCATATTTTTAATCTGCTTGTTGCTTTCTTAAATTACATGTCATTTTCTCTTGTAGAATGGAAAAGTGAACAGAAATGCAGATTGCTGTTCATTATTTTTTCGACTTCTATCAGGTTGCCCCTTATGCATCTATATGCTAAGAAGTACAGTTTTGTTGCTGGAAATCAGTCAGTGGAAATTTGCTTTTATTTTTGTTCCTTAGCTTACCATTTCTCCACACTGGGATCAGAAGAAATGCCATGTGATTTAATTGTTTGTCTAAATCAAATACAGTTTGAATTTCAAATATTGTATATTTGCAACAGTTTATGAATCAAGACTTACTCAGACCAATTCTTGACTGAACAGTTTGAATAACTAATCCATTCTAGAAAATCATGAACTGTTCATTGACAATTTTAAAATCTATAAAGGGTCAACATATGATTACATTCTTTCCAATATATTATTCACTCCATTCTCTCTTGTCTGTTTCTGTACTGAATTTAATCTACCACAGTGCAGTCTATTATCTAATTTATGTCCTTCTAGAGTTTAACAGAATCTTCCCTAGTCTTAAGCAAGCTAAATAATATTGTACCATTAATAAATTTGCTTTTCATAACTATCCCAACTTAATAAATATATTTTAAAAAACAGCAGTTCTATTACAACTCCATGGGGGTACCTCTCTCTCTCTCTCTCTTTCTTTCTTTCTCTCTCTCTCTCTCTCTCGGTATCATATCCAAACAGGATGTTGTTGGCCACGGTCTTCCACAGATCTTTTCTCTTTGAGGCATACAGAATTTCCAGTGTCGATACACTCATTCATTTAGTTAGACTCTTGACATAAGTCGACCTCTGTCTTCCATGATCTCTTCTTCCTTCAATCTTTTTAGTTACAGCCAGACTTTCAATTTCCTCTTTCCTCATAACATGTCCGAGAAACTTCAACTGTCTCTTTCTGATGTTAATCAGCAGCTTCCTCCTGCAGCCTGCTCTTAACAAAATATCTTCTTTTGAAGTGTGACTTATCCAACATACATTCAAGATGAGCCTTAAGAACCACATTTCAGTTGCTTCAATTCTCTTTTTCAAATGTGGCAATATTATCCAGCATTCTGTTGCATATGTGAGGACTGGTGTAACATAGCAATCCAAAACTCTTAACTTCATCCCCATAGAAAGTTTACTATTTGTCAATATCTTTTTCATTTTCCTAAATGTCTCTTGCCATCCCTATTCTCCATTATGTTTCATGATCACATTTACCATCTGATGTTATCCAGCATCCCAAGTAGTTCAATTTGTGCCCTGCCTTATCTGTCCCTTTTCCACTTTGATGTTGCATACAGGAATGATCATCTTTGTAATTACCATGCATAATAATAATAGTTAATAGTGGGTACCCCTGCCAGCTCCTTGACAGTGGGGCTGGTGCTGGGGGATCCTTATCTCCCAGTGCTGCCTTCACAGTCATGGAGCTGGTGCTGGGAGATAAGGATCTCCCACCGCTAGCCCTGGGAGCTCCCTGCTAGAAGAGTCTGGGGAGCCTGTTCCCCACCCAGCTCTGCAACTGTAAATCTGGAGTGGGGGCTGCTAACTGACCTGGTCAGAGGCAGGTCCCAGCACCATGCCTCAATCAGGCAATTGAGGTGCAGGGCTTGGAAAGAGCTGCAGGGGTGGGTCCCAGCCTCCTGCCCCAATCCACTAGTGGGGCAGCTAGTAGCAAGCCCCCAGCTGGGTGGGGAATACCTGCCTAGCTCGTGGCTCACTGCTATCTGCTCCACCAATGGATCAGGACAGGGGGATGGAATCTACCTCTCCCTTGCAGCTTTTTCCAAGTTGCATGTCTGAATCAGGGAGCTGGGGATGGGAGCTCCCTGCTGCTGGGGCAGAGAGGGACATTGTCCCTGCCCCAGCACCAGCAGCTCTCTGGGGACATAGAGTAATGTCCCTGCCCTGGCCAGGAGACAGCTGTCTCCTTGCCCAGTGCTCCCTGCCAGCCCCTGAGCTAGCACTGATGGGGAGCCTAGAGTGGGTGGTGGCAGGGGCTCATTGCAGGGCCCAAGAAAGTGAGAGCAATTTTCTGCCATTAGCAGCAAATTTGCCTCTGCTTTCCTACACATATAGACACCTGCCAGGGAGCATTTACTCATAAGTAAATTGCTCCTGGAACTAATGCAAGTGCAGACACACCCAGTATCCCTACAAAAGTCCTGCTGATTTATATGCTGTGTGTTTACTTAGTACTTTAAGTGCTGTAATTTAAAAACATGCTTACAGAAGCCTCCTATACTGATGTCTTCTAAACTCATTGTTGGTGTTTGATTTCAACTCCTATGTCCCCATTGGGCATCTGGTCCTGAGTCTTACTTTCACTGTGGTACAACTTCAGGCCTTATTCAAGCAGTCACCGGCTTTACTAATTTAATTACCTTTACCATACATTTTACCCTACATCTGACTTTCTGCACTGAACAGACATTTATTCCATTGTGATATTGTTACATCCACTTCTACTTCCAGACAAGCCACAAACTGGCTTCCTTTCTTTTTCTGTGTAAAATAAAATCCATCAGTGGTTTTACTATTGCCATTGACTCTGTGGAGCATACCCAGATACTTTGGTGATGGGTAACAGTATGAAACAATGATATAGGTAGAATAGCAGTGAGGTAAAAACATCACAATGGAAAATTGATGTGCAGTTAGTCTTCAGTTGAAAGGGGAGAGATTGGGACAGATGCAGGCTGTCTAAGCAGCTTAAATGTAAAAGTGTTTGCTCTCCCACCACTAGGTGGCAGCAAAGTGTAGATGAAAGATACCTATGGTATCATCAGGGATCCCGGTTTTCTCTGATTTAAAAAAATCCCCAATTTTTGGTTTAAAAAAAAAGTAACTCCAAATCCACATTTTTCCATGATTAAAATGAAACATCACTGTACACATATACATTAAGCCCATGCAAATAGGGAAGTATTTGATTTGGATTCAGATTCAGGCAATTCGGAGGACAGTGATTTGATTCGGATCACAGTCCTGAATCAATTTGGCAGATTGGCTTTGGAAGATTCAGCGCTGATTCAGAGAGGTTTGGAGATTTGGCCATAGTCTATAATGGGGAATCACTGAAATACCTATAACTTTGTCATTTTGGGGTGATTCTGATAAAAATTGTACAGATGGTAGCCTGTTCTGAGGGCATGAAGTCTGCTAAGTTTCAAGGAGATAGGTGCAATGGTTTCACTACCAGGGAAAACACAGCTTTCTTTTTAAAAAGTGTGGTGGGGAAGGTGGGGAATCAAGAACAAATATAAATTGAAAGAAATGGATTAGATAGGGATAAGGAGAGGGATTCTAGTTAGTAAGCTATATCTAATCGTTTCCAAGAACAGAAAGTAGCAGGAGACTGACTAGGTGGGAAGCCAAGCCAGTGCAGTACCTTTCAGATGCTGTTGCTCAGGCAGAAACAGCTCACAAAAGGCACAGAAAGCCTGCAAACAGAGGCTTATGTGCTGTTTCTACATATCTCGCCCAGAGCACTGTTGTTGGAAGGGGAATCAGGGAAAGATCACAGTCACTGGCCAGCTACAGATGTTAATCTTCCCCCCCCGCCTACTTACCCTTCCTCTTCTCAGTTTCTGTTCCCCTGAAAGACTGCCTGCCAAATCGTTTCCAAATTGATTCAGAAGCTCTGAATCAATTCAGAGGTTTTTTTCCTTCTCCCAGTTCTATTAGATTCGATAATTTGGTCTCTGAATCGGACTGAATCGTCTCTAAATTGAATTTCAGACCGAAGCCTCGCACATCCCTAATATGCATACGCACACATACACATATACATACATACATATATATATATATACACATACATACATATGTGTGTGTGCACGTGTGTGTGTGTGTGTGTGTGTGTGTGTGTGTGTGTGTGTATATACACACACACACATACATATATATATATAAGTGGTGTTTCAGTTAAATCATGGAAAAATGTGGCTTTGAGGTTTGTTTGTTTTTAAACTGAAAATTGGGGATTTTTTTAAATTGGAGAAAACCAGGATCTCTGGCTATCATTTCTGGAATACCTACCACTGCGTTACCTGGTATAGACATGTATACACTTGGAACCCTTTCAAAAAGGGAATATTTTAAAAAGGCAACAGGTGATATGCTCTAACTGTTAAGTGAAAATGAACTGAGAACTATTCAAATGTAACAAAAACACTCCAGCTTTAAACCTGGAAAAGTTGGAGTGATTTTGTTATGTTTAAATTGTTTTTAGCTTCTTCACACACAACAATAACAGGGTGACTGTGCTTTTGAAACATTTCCTTTATGAAAGGGTTCCAAATGTGTGTGTCCACTCCAAGACAGAAATAAATGGTTGTTCCCATATGATAACTATGTTAGGGTGAAGTTAATTATGAGAATACATATTAACAATTTAGAGTAACATATATAAATTCATGCACATATATAAATTCATGCAGTCGGCTGGGTCCGAGTGCTCACGCAGGTTCTTGGATAGAGTCCAGGATCTTCATCTAACCCAGGAGGTGCACAGC
>NW_017728992.1:91438641-91447686 GCF_001723915.1 Gavialis gangeticus | reverse complement strand
TAATCCTGAAAAATATTGTCAGACAATAAAAAGTGAAAAAATGGACCAGAGAAGACAAATAAAATCTAGACACAAAGCACCAGTACTGCTTTCAAAAATGTTCTAGTTAGACAGTGTGATATTTGTGATACTGTCTGAATACCTCTTGGATATTTATGGATTTATATTTATGATACCTTACTTTACACAGGGCGGAAACTGAGACAGATAAATCCACATCTCAGCTCTGGTCGCAGAAATTTGTTGCAGAACTAAGAACTAAACTACGCAGTTCTTCTCAGTTCCAGTCCAGAGCTCTAACCGTAAGGTGGTTCCTGTCCTAGAAAATGACAGGAGTAAGAGAATACAGCCACATAGCTGATATAAGGTATGATAAATAATTTACTCCTTTGTCTTCCACTTTTTCTGGAGGATGCTGTCTCACTTCAGTAAATTTCCTGAACAAAACCTGACAGCTGAAGTGCAGGAGTCCATGATATATCTTATTCTTTTTAAAAAGTATCCATTTTTTACTTCTAAAGAGGACAAATAGTTGGTTGGGACCAGCTCAAATCTGAACAGTCTCAAACTTCAGAGAAGTTTGAATTTGGATCCATAAGATACATTTTGGACCAATCTCCAGTTCTTGTTTCTGAAATGTAATAATCTGTTTCGAAGTTGGGATACACTGAAAAAAATGCCCTTTCTTGGGATGGTATTGTACAAAATGTTTTGTTGATTTGCGAAAATGTTTCTTTATGGACCTTTAGCCATCCACTTTAAAGAAAGACTTCATTGTTAGGTCATTCGTTATACATACAGGAAAGTTTGCATATCATACTTGACCCATTAGTAATTTTACAAGATGCACATTCCAGTCTAAGGAAACTACATGACAAAGTAATAAAGCCAAAGCTTTCTTTTTGCTTGTGAACAGAGAGACAGAATGTATAAATAATTGCAAATGGTTTAATTTTTTTGCTCAAATGGTATGGATGGGCCACTATCCATATCACTGGTGCTGATTGCAAACCAGGTGTATTTAGGGGTATGGCCCTCATTGCCATAATATGTGGGCACTTTATGGATCATGAATTTATCCTCCCAACATTTGTGTGAAGTATAGAAAACAAAATTACTTAACTGCAATTCCATTTCTCTGAAGATGTTATCATACAGAATTCCTACTCTTGGGTTCAGTTCCTAGTCTGAGACAAACTGGAACTCTTCTTGGGTTTAGGTGTCTGGAATATAGAGTTACTGACATAAGAGCGTGAATTCCCATTTCTAATGCCAACCCATTCACTCTTCCTAGACTTTTCTAGAGCTGGTTCTAGAATGCATAGGAAACAAGAGGTCCCCTGAAAATGCCTGCTCTCCAAATCATAAGTAGGAGGGAAATAATCTAGAGCTTCCCAATAATAACGTGACATTGCAGCAAAAAACCCTGAGAGGGGACATCAGAATGGGAATCTCATCAGAATTACATAAGCATCTTCCCTCACTTCTGGCAGAATGGCAGGTGCCCTGGGGACAAAGCCACATTCCTAAGCTGTCACAGTCGAAGTATTTTATACAAAGCTATTGTCCTGGACCCTCACAGACAGACTGACAAACTAGGGAGCAGCTGCCTCCAAACCCAGACATAACTTAGAAAAAGAAACAACTATGGTTTGGAAGGAAGCCACTACTAAAATCTGAGGCCAAAGGCTTAACACCAATTGAAAACGGATTAACTGGAGCTACTGAGGAGAGAAAGCAAGAGACTAACACAAAGTACAGCAGAGCTGCCTGAAATAGGGCAGCATCCTAGAAAGAAATGGAGCAAAGAAAAAAAATCTAGGATGCAATTTCCTTGGGGAACGCCATCCTGAACAATGATCAGAACGAATTTATTTGAAAAGATTGTAGAGGTAGATGAAGTGATAATTGAAGTAATGATAGTTGGAATGAAACACTATGGGGAGGTACTGAAGTTTTAGATGCCAAACTTGGTGTGAATTCATACAGATGGTTAATTATATTTAAACGTTTCTTTCACTTGGTTGATAGGTGATGATTAGTAGCTTTGGGATATCAATATTTTTTTCAGCAGCTCTCTTCTGTTTAGCTGTATCCCAGCAATGGGTAATTTATTATGGCCTAGGAATGTTGTTTTACATGGTAGGAATTGACTCTTTCTTTTCCCTGTTGAGTATCCAAGCTAATAACACTGTAAACCTGTATTCATCTGCCTGCTAGGCTCTGAAATCTATGTTCTGTAGGTCTGTGAAATGTTTCAGGTGCTGAAGTGATACCGAATTGTAATTTCTAAAAACAAAACCTGCCAAACAGCAGATTCATTATGCGTATCTTAGTGTCTTCATTATCAAAATTCCATTTGCCAGACTCCTTGAAAACTATCTTCAGTTACAAGTTACCTCTTATTCTTTCTCCTCAGATTTAATAACTTAGCACTCTTTTTCTGCATAAGTATTCAGCTCCTTAACATCCATGTGCAAATAGACTACACCATTCCCACCCCCCCTCCCGTTTCAAATTTAATCCAGTCTGTGGTTGTATCAGTGACTCTTGAATGGCATTCAAAATGTAACTAACAACACTGAGAATCAGGACTTGTCATATCTTTTATTGGACCAGCTGTATAGTTGGGGGAGATGTTAAATAAGCTGTCAGGTCTAGGAAAGAAGCAGGTAAAATAATTACTTTTGTTTAACACTATTATGCAAACAAAAGTTGTCAAATTATTTTATTATGTAATGATAGTGTAAAAACATTGGCAGCCCTCAAACCTACAAGTCAAGAAACAAAAATATTCACAGCTATGAAAGGCTTACATCCTTTCAACACAAGCCAACAACGTTGCAAGTGACTTGAGCTACACTCATAGCCTTTAAGAGGTAATTAGATGAAACCGTAAAAGATCTGGTCAAACAGCAATTTGCTGGACCACATGAGGATGTTTCTCTGAAGTTTAGGCAGTTAGAAAATTGGAACCCTGACATGGTCAAATGTCATGGAAGGACTCAGTTTATTTGCCTAAGTACCAAGATTTTAGGTACCCAAAGAATAACTATAGTAGTCAGGGATGACATTTCAAAGTGTGCATCTGGGTGTTTATTGGGATCATGGTTTTAGGGGGAGGTGATGTTAGAATGCATTAATTTTAGAATCTGCATGCTTTTTTATCATTCAGTGGTTTCCAAACAGTGTGGTTTCTGCTTTCCAGTATCTGAGTGTGTGCATTTCCCTCCATACTGCTTAACATTTGTAGTAGAGCTGGAGCTTGATTACATGCAATACAGTATAGGTGTTTTTCCTTCTATTTTACATTTACAGGTGTCTGTTTGTAAAATAGTTATTTTGCCAGGTAGGGTGGCTCTGAACCTTAGCAAAGATTAGGGCCAGACCCAAAAAGAATTTAGGCAACTAAAGTGGTTATAAGCGCAATGCAGGCCTGAAACCCGTCACTTCCTAAACATGGAGGCCCTCAAATTCCATAGGCACCTTACTTTTTTACTTTTAAAGTTCCCCAAGCACCTAGAACTGACTTCTGTGTATGCCCTGAAGTGTTCCTGTCTTAATAAGTCTGACCAGCTCAGCATCTGACTTGCTCTAAATCCCCACCAGGATTCAGAAACTAGGCAATCTTGTCTAAGGACTGGATCCTAGTGGGATTTGGGTGTGAACTAGGCAGCACACTCCAGCCACAGCAACAGAGGCACACCCTCAGGGTTCAAGCATCTATTGCAACAAAGGAGGTATTCCCTGGGTCCTACCACTTACCTATTACCCTCACCACACCTGCTGATTGCCAGGGGTACAGCCTGCATGAGGGGCTGGGTCATATGCAGGGATCCTGGTTTTCCCTAATAAAAACTTGCAAATTCTCTGATAAAACCCCAAAAGCTATGATTAAAATTAAATACCACTAATATGTATATATTAGTGTGTGTGTGTGTGTGTGTGTGTGTGTGTGTGTGTGTGTGTGTGTAAATATAAATATACACACACACCCCACTAATATATACATAGGTATCACTTGTACACAATGTTTTATTGATATATTTATAAATTTAAATCAGTTTGGAAGCCTACCAGTGCCTCAATCACTAGTAAAATAGTAGTGTTGATAATCAAATAAATGCTTAAGTGCTTATACATTTTGGTATTTGATTTTAAGTTTTTTATTATGGAAACTCAGAGCTCCCCTCCCCCTTAGCTCACCAGGATGCAGGTCTAGGCCATACACTCCAAAGCCACAGACCCCTAGCCCAGCTGGTGCTCTTTATACCTAACTTAGAGCCCCCTGGGCCCTGCCAATGCCCCTCACTCCCTGACAGCCCCCTGCCCACCCCAGCCCTGATGGAGATGGCCCCCAGCTGCCAAAGCTATGGGGCCTGGGACCCAGGTCTGCAGCCCCCAGCCCCCTGCAGGAGTGCCCAAGCCCTGGCTGTGGCCCGAGTGGGGAGCCCGGTTCCCTTTCCCTCACGGGTGGCGTGGCCAGAGTGGAGCCCATGGGGGGGTGGGAGTGGGCTGCCCACTGTGGGCTCAGGTGAGTGAGGCTGGTTCCCCACCACTTCATGCACACCCAGAAAGGAAGAGGGGGCCCGTGGCCCCTAGATCTGTGTGCAGGGTGGGGGTGAAGGTGGGTGCAGGCTTCCTGTTGTGGGCTTGGGCTCCCTGCCCTGCTGCCCTCCCCGGGGCCTCCGCAGCCCGGCAGGCAAGACCTGGCATGGCAGGGCCAAGCGGGGCTGGGAGAGGAAGCTTCTTGCTGCTGCAAACTCTGTGCTGCCCTGGCAATGTGTGCCCTGCCCACCCCACAGCAGCAAGTGGTACAATCCTAGGCTGCCACCTGCACTGCTGCAGAATGGGCAGGGGCCATGCTGCCAGGGCAGCATGGAGCTTGCAGCAGCAAGCTGCTTCCTCATCTGGCTTCACTGTGCCTTGCCATGCTAGGTCCCGCCCACTGGACTGAGGAGCCCCCAGGGAGAGGGCAGGAGGACGGGGAGCCTAAGCCCACAGCAGGCAGCCTGCACCTGACCCATGCACAGATCTTGGGTGCATGGGTCCCCCCCTACCTGCCTGGGAGTACGTGCAGTGGTGGAGAACTATCCCCTCCCACCCCCCACTCCCTGGATGAGCTGCCCATGGCCCTGTCCTGCTCCCTGCTGGGGCCCAGTGGCTGTGCACTGCAGCCCTGGGCCCCAAGTCCCACTCACTGCCTGGCTGGGCAGAAGCCCCAGCCCTAGCCCTGCCATGCCCAACTCCCTCCCTCCCTCCCTTCCTATGGGGGCCTCAACCCCTTCCACCCCCACCAGACTTACCTACAGGACCTGTTCTCCAAGCTGCCTGGCTGCCATGTGCATGTACATGTACATGGTACCCTCTGCCTAATCACCCTCCCTCCAGTCCCTTGCAGGCTGGAACTCTGCCAGCCTGCAGAGAGTTCCTTGCAAAAGAGAAAAATCCACAGGTTTCTCTGTTAAAATTAAAAATCTACATTTTTCTTGGATAAAGGGAAAATCCAGTGGTTTTTTTCCATTTTTCCATGGATCCCTGGTTATAAGCAGCAGCTTGCAGTTGCAAAAATTTTCTCAACCCCTGCTTTATTGAGTCTAGCCCTTAGGACTTTATGTTCCCTGGTTGGGTGACTTGATAGTAGTAGTAGTACCTGCCAACTGTATGTCATAGCCTGGGCTGCTGTTAAGGATCTACACCTTTTCTGTGCTAGGCATTGTATAAACAATAGAGTGGCCATTGTTCCTGTTTTATACCAGACCATCCTGCTTTTAAACCCTTTGTCACCCCTGTCCATTTCTGAAGGAGGATGGGACAGCAAAAAGTCCTGTTTTTCAGTTCATTGGTTGAAATATATGTCAATCATTTGTCCTCTTGATTTGATTGGCTGTGTCTAGAGGTAGGGTTCCAAGCCTGCCAGGGAGGGACAGAGGGAGGTCATGGCCCTACCCCTTGCTGCTGATTGACCAATGGACCCAGTGGCTCCACCTCTCACTGCTGATTGGCAGAGGAGGAAATGGCCCTGCCCCTCACCACTGATTGGTTGTGGGGGCCTGCCTCTTGCCAAGGAGCCTGGAGTCTGGAGAAGCTTCAGTGGCCACGCTAATAGACACATAATACAAAGTTCTAGATCTTCTAGTTCTAGAACAGGGGCAGACAAAGTCCAGCCTGTGGCCACGTCAGGGCCACAGAGGACTCCATTTCCCAGCCCCCCACATCACTGTAGCCAGTTTCCATGGAGATCCCAGAAGCGGTGGTGCCATGCCAGTGGGGGACCAGGGTTTCCATGGAGACTGGCCCCAGCTGCGCTGGCAGCATGGTCCAGAGTCAGGGCAGAGCTGTGATCCACTGCCCACACACCTCAGGCAGGGGTGTGCAGGCAGTGGATCGCAGCTCTGCCTGCCTCCAGACAATGCTGTCAGCACTGCAAGATCCCAGCCCTGGCCCTGGAGCAGCTCCCCACCCAGCCATGCAGCCGGCCAGCACTGCTAGAGCTGATCTCCATCGAAACTCCAGCCCTGCGCTGTCATGCCACTGCCACTACTGGGGTCTCCATGGAAACCAGCCACAGCAATGATTTCCCAGCAGTGGGGGCTGCTGGGAAAAGGAGTCTGGCCACTCACCAGATACACCTTTTGCCCATCCCTGAAGATCCTATCAAGAAGTCATAAGCTAAATATAACTTCTATAATCAGGAGGGAGGTATGAAATGTCAGGAAAAATAGGGGGAGGAGGTAGAAAAATTGGATGAGATTGGATTAGAAAATGCTAAACATTTCCTCTCTGAGTTTATGCCTCTAATATTGTATTTCTGTTATGGTAATAGCTGAATGCCCTGACTGGAATTGAGAATCTTGTGTGCAATGGTATTGTGGCACATGCCACTTCTAACTTTACAGTTCAGGAAATGGAACAACCACAAAAAAGGGTGAGTGATGGTGAAAGCAGCCAAATATGCACTATTTTCATTCATATGCATAAATCTGTACGTGTGTGCACATGTGTGTGCACATACACATGTGCACACACACATGCGTACATTTATTTTGTTTTAAAATTATAAATACTAGTGCTCCTTACTTAATTCTGAGCCTTACTTTCTTGTGTCATGGCAGAATAGGAGAATAAACTAGCTTTGGCCTCAGATCCTGTACGCTGTTTTGGCAGGAGCAGGGTGGAGATTACATTGAGGTTGTCTTGTCACATTCACATAAAATAACTGTAAGCTCCTGTGTCGGGACTCCAGAGAAAGGTTAAGGGTACCCTTTCACTGCACAGTGCCATACACTGGAAAAGATAGAATAGTCAGGTTTAAAATTCACTTTTTATGATTACTTGTGCATGTAAAACCTATGTACTTAAATGTCTAAATAAATTAAAACACCCGAGGCACCAGCACAACCAAAAGACATTCATTGTAAAGCTGTTATAATTGTTTATTTGTATTTCAGGTCCACCCAGAAGTCCCATTGTGCAAGCATATAGTAAAAAAAGCATCAGTGCCAAAAATTTATAAACTAATTTAAGATAAAGGAAAACAATTGGACATAAATAGGAAAAGAGAGAGGCCAATTAAGGTCACCCTTATATGAACATATAGCTACACAGGCTCGCTGTGTACACTAATAGCAGGTTTCAAATAAAAATTGTTTGATATAAATAAACAAGGAACATGATATCGGTAATCTTTATTGGGCATCTGCCTAGCTGAATGCACAGGGACTGATTTTTGAGGTGTGTGCCTAGCCCCAGTGTCAGGACTTACTCTCATTTTCACACTAAGGCCAATTTGCACCAATCTTCAAAAGATGTTAAAGTGGGCTTTACATTAATTTAGGGAAGAAAGGAATAAAGCCCAAATATTAGAGACAGGCACATACCACAAAAATCTGCCAACTGTATGCAGCTAGGCAGGTGCCCAGTGCAAATTACTGATATCGTATTTCCTGTGTATTTAAGGCCTTCCCACTGCCAGCACCCTCTGTCTTAATGTAAGAGACTCAGACCCTCAGTCTGTTGGTGGGGGTTTTTGTTCCTTCATTATATTATTTGAATAGTGATGTAAATAAATCTCTTGTTTTATGACACACAGTTGAACTGCTGTTGTCTGTAAAGAGAAGTGCAACTTGCCTAAATTTTATCCTTGCATGACTCAAGAGATGTCACAGATGCATGGCTAGCTGTTCCTCTTTCCATTTCCTGGTCTCCCTGAGCACAACCCTGAGAAGTTAGTTTTATGCTTTTACATGTTTTGCAGCTTTCTCACCCTTGGATCAGTTCCTAGTACCCTGTGTACCAGGTGTACTTACTTAGCAGTTCCAGTGGTACTCAGACACCCATTAAGAATCTGGAACCAATGGTATTCAGTGGCAAAACAGCCTTCTCAAAAGACTTCTTTCAAAGTAGTTATTTTGGAACTAGAAACAAAGGATTTTGAAGCAATAAATAATCTATACACACATCTATATTACCTTCATATTACCCTTGATGGTAACCTAAATTAATCTAATTTATTTCAGCACTCCCAGCAAGTCCTTGTTATCACAGTTTGGGTTCCCCCCAAACAACTGCTCCCTCTCCTGAGAGGATTTTCCTTTTTAAACCTGCCATACTTCTTTTGATCTGCTTTACAAAGGTCTTTTCTCTCCTGGCATTATCTCTTAATAACCAAGTATTTCCAGACAAGCTGTTTAACTGGAGCCATTTTTCTTCTTTTCCCTTACATCACTTAATTACATTAAATAATTAAATTAATATAGTATATAACCAAAAAAAAAAAAACCACTCAGATCAAAAAACAGTATTAAATTAGTACACAGAAGCTCCACTTTTATTAAAAAAACATGCATTAACCAGAAGGGGAATAAACATGGAGAGAGGTATCATGGAACTCCATTCTGTCCTAAAAATTGTAACGAAAGTATCTGCATGGTGCACCAAAATATATGCGGCAAATTAAACCCTCTGAGAGAGGAGTTATGAGCAGAGTTATGATTTGCAACAATTTCCATCATAATTGATATTACTTGGGATGAGCTAGTGCCA
>NW_017728992.1:91430108-91433429 GCF_001723915.1 Gavialis gangeticus | reverse complement strand
GTGTGTGTGTGTGTGTGTGTGTGTGTGTGTGTGTGTGTGTGTGTGTGTGTGTGTGTGTGTGTGTGTACTACTGAAACTGTCTGCTACTCAATACTTGCATTAACAAAGAAGCTATAGTATGAATGCCTGCTAGAAGAGACTGACATCTATATAATGACATGCTCCAAAATCTATGATAGTAAAATACTGTTATAAAATCTTGGTAATATAAGTTAAGAAGTCACATTATATTGCTCCTGCTGACATGGAGGCAATCCTGTGTGGTTAATAAATATTGATTATGGATCCTGTGTCCTGAAATAAAAGACTTAGCTTAAATCTATTTTTCCCCCAGAATATTCTGCATTAATTTTAATGCTTCAAAAATGAGCTGGCTTGACTTCTCTGGAGAACAGTCTTCTCTTTTTGTACAGGACACAAAGAGACAGGCAGTAGAAAGTGCAAGCTTTCCCACGTTGCTCAAAGATGCCTTGACATATAACCTAGAAGGACCACATATGGGAGAAAGCAGAAGTTTGCCTACTGTGTCCCCAGCTGAAGAAACTGCAAGCAAAAACATGGACTCAATTTCTGAGGTAAAATATAGTTTTCCACTTCCTATTGCAAAGCTGGTATACTGTCTCCTTGAAATCAATGGAAAGGCTCCTGTTCATTTTAAAGGGTGTCATTTGACCCTAACAGCAAAAGCTATAAGCACGCCCTTGGACTTGATCTTATTTCCTCAGGCCTCTAAATCGGGCTTTCTCTGATGTGAGA
Organism: Gavialis gangeticus; assembly: GCF_001723915.1. Taxonomy (NCBI): domain Eukaryota; kingdom Metazoa; phylum Chordata; order Crocodylia; family Gavialidae; genus Gavialis; species Gavialis gangeticus. The sequence continues at coordinate 91,432,673 of NW_017728992.1, read as the reverse complement.
CCTTATTTCCCCCTCTAGATTTAGGCAGGAGAGAAACAGCAAAAGCTGTCCTGAAGAAAAAGTACAACTAACTTCCAGTGGACTGGTGGTAATTTAAGATGCTAGTCTCCATTCATCATGCAAAACGCATGCAAGTTACCATTCTGGGAATTTGCTGCAGTGATGGATGCCTGCAAATCACTGCAGAGACCAGTTCTGTTGCATATAATACAATTCTCTTCTATACGTTTTTCTTAATTACAATTTTACACAACAATTTCTAAGCATATATTACCTACTAAGGGAACAATGCCTGTGTAGGGGAAGGCAGTGATTACTTGACAATGACTTGCACATATTAAAATATGCCTATTAAAACATCTTACTGGAAAAGGACACTTTTCCTAGAAGTTAGCCCACAAATAAATAAAAGAGCTGGGAGATGGAGAGGGGGCTGTAAAAGTATAGATAACCTTTATTTCTTTAATGGTTTGATCCACTAAGTATCAGCTCTCAGCTACTGCACTGCAGCATCTGATATGGATATTAATTCAAGTTCTAGCACAACCCTTGAACCCATCAGCCAGAGTCAGATGTTACACTTTGCTTAGCTCACACTGGTGCTGTTTGTGAGGAAATAGTGGGAATCTGGCTTCCTTTAGTAGTCCCGGGGTAACTCCCACCATTCCTGGTTGTACCTTGCTCTTCTAATAACAGAGAATGGGATTTTTGTAGGCACCTCTGAATATTGGCCACCAGTTCCCACTCGCTTGGGTACCTTTCTCCACTGACTTTGACAACTGGATGAAAACTTCCTTGTGTGCCATTTGAAAATCCCTAGCTTCGATTCAGAGCTGAATACATGAATCTCAGGACATCTTTGTGAACTGAGAATGAATTTATCATCTCTTGACAGAGGATATTGACCTACCATGACTTGTCTAAGACGGTACAGTGAGCCTGTGGAAAAGCCAGAAATCTCCAACCTTTCATTGCTGGCCTCTAGCCTCTAGACCAGTGATTCTCAACCGGGGATGCCCTAGGGTGCTGCCAGCTCCTTTGATGAGTATGGTGAGGTGTGAGGTGCGAAGAAGATGAGCTAAGATAAACACAGGCCCAGGCTTGTCCCTACTTGAATGCTCTGGACTCCTACTGCCCAGTCTTTCTGCAAGGAGGTAAGCAGTGTACATTTTGAAATTGGGTGCCACTTGGTTCACAAGTTATGGGGGTAAGTCCAATGAGGGGTGCTCAAGTCCCAAAAGTCTGAGAACCACTGCTCTCAACCATGTCACCCGTTCCTGTTGTTGACCCCTTCTTCCTTTCCGGTGCTAGGAAGATTCTTTCCCAGTTTAACTACCTGGGTTTTTCTACAACTGTCCCCAAGGGGCACCAGAGTCAGCGGTTTCTGCCTTTTTTTGATTTCAGGGCAAAGGCAGGTAACTGCTTCTCTGGATCTTCCGACCTGCCTCTGGGGGAACTGGCACCTTCAGCAAGGATAAGGCAGGGACCAGACTGCTCTTGTGCTGCTTGCCAAGTTGCAGTGAAAAAGCAAGGGGGCGGGAAGGGAGTTATTCTGTTAAAGTAACTGGCTTTAAAAATAGCATCTGCTCCTAAACACCCAAGGGCTGAGACATTTAAATTCCCCTGATGGGGTAGGGGTGTTATTATGGGAAGTAAGTGGGACAGGTGTTCCCATAATCCAATTATGTGACAACAACAGTGAACAGAAGCATAGGCTCCACCATACTGAACCAGGTATATCATCATATGCTATAAATGAGGCTTAGGCAACCCCTGGCACACGTGCCAGAGCACAGCATGTGAAGGCGTTTTGCTTGGTGCACAGGCCTTGGGAAAGTCACTGCTATGACAAGGCTCGGGTCCCTCACCGCTCCCCTGCGGTCCTATAAGTGGAGGTTGGAGGGGGGGTTGGCCTTCTGCCCAAAACTGCCTGCTTTCCCTGTGGCAGGTGAAGAGGTTGGGTCTGCCTTGGGTCAGGACTCAGGGCAAGTCGGATGTGGAGTTTAGATGAGGCTTGTTGAGGGTCCTACACCGTGTTTCAATGCCGGATGGTTCAGAGGGGGCTGATGCTGGCTCAGGCAGGAGCGCTGGCCTCCATGCCCTCCGGAGCCCCCTTCTAGCCCCACTTCTCCATCAGGCAGGCCGCGATAAAGTGGCTTGGCCGGCTGACAGGAGGGGAGGATCATGCGCACAGGGCTGGAGAGACACAGGCAGCGGCGCTGGCACTGCCTCTGCCGGGAGCGGCGGGGAGGAGGCTCGGGAAGGGCCGGGGCCGCTGAAGGATGCCGGCGGCTCCGGGAGCGGCGCTGCCAGGCGGAGGGAGGCGCTGCCCGCGCTGCCACACTTGCCGCGCCGAGCCCCGGGCGGGGAGGGGCTGGCACTGAAGAACAGCAGCGAGGAGGGGGAGGAGGAGGAGGAGGAGGAGGTGGCGGGGGCAGGGAGCGGGCTCGGCTGAGACAAGTGTGAGGCGGGCTGCGGCCGGGGCGAAGCAGAAGGGATGAGCAGGCGCGGGCGGCGGCCGGCTGCTGCGCGGGGCCGGGCGCCACGCAGCCTCCCGTGGCCGCC
>NW_017728992.1:91412512-91425108 GCF_001723915.1 Gavialis gangeticus | reverse complement strand
ACAGGGGCACATGCATGCACAGCATGCACACATATATACGCATGCAGGCACACACACACACAGCATACCCACACATCCAGGCACACAGCAGATACACATATACATACATGCAGGCATGCATACATAACATACACACATGCATATACAAGCATGCATGCACACGTATGCACATACATACATACATACATACATACACTTCCATGCATGCACACATATACACACACAGAATACATGCATGCACCCCCCGCCCCTCCCACCTGCCAGGCAGTACCGTCCTCCCACCCTGGAATTGGGCAGTGGGGAGGGATGCATTCTGGGGAGGAGGCTGTGCAGATCTCTGGTGCTCTCCAAGGAGCCTGGGAGTTGGAGGGAAACTTTTGCGGGGGGGGGGATGAGTGGGTGGGTTTGGATCCTCTATTCCCCTCCCAAGATTTACTCTACCATACAAGGGCTTCTCTCCTGGGATCTCTGTTCCCAGGAAACGTGCACCTTTCCCAAGCCTCTGCACTGCCCAAGATGTGCTGAGGGTTGGCTTCTTCAGTCACAATGATGACAATAATAGGAATAGCAAAAATAATAGAAAAAAATGACAATGATAGTAGTAATAGTAACAATAATGGTAAAAGTCATAATAGTAATAATAATGACAATGAAATAATAATATAATAATACTAATACATGATAATACTAATGACAGAATGAGAGTAATACTAGTAATAGTAATAATGATCGTAGATGATGATGATGATGATGATTATAATAAATGCCGGGGTGGTGATCACTTTCCTTTAGAAGGTAGCCATTCCAAAAAGTTGCCATTGCACAGCCCAGATCAGTGCTGGGCCTTCATGTGGGGCTGCTTGGCAGAGCCTCATAAAACAAATTTGGACCCATGGTTATAATCCCCTCAGCATTTGACTTTGTGTCAGCAGCAGGGAGATCTCCTCTGAAGCAGTGTTATGGCAAAGCTTGAAAGGGCAGATAAGGGACAAATGCACATTTGATCCTCTTTCTCTACAAAAGCCTGATTTATGGAGGCTGGGTGTATATGAGTGCAACTTCTGACTGTAATGCTGTTATGTTTAGATAGCCAGGATCTCAGATACTGTCTCTTTCTCTCTGCTTGCCTCTCCCTTCCCCTCCCTCTCTCCCTCTCCTTCTCTCTTTCTAAGGCATGGAGATCTCTATATTGGAGGCAGATGCTGTACTTTCCAGGAAAAATCTTCTTTACTTTCACTTTCAAACAAAAACTTTTTTCCTCATTGGACAGAGAACGTTAGTGTCAGGATTGTCTGTTATATCACTTGATCGTAGCAAACCTAAGCCATTCATTCATACTGCAATTCTGACTGGCTCTGAAAACAGAAACAGCAGAACAGCAAAAGGCATAGTTGCAGCATGATACTAGTAAATATACATTTTTTCTATTTTGTCTACTCCATTCTCACATGTCTTTTGGAAAAAAATAGGGCATAATTGAGGGTATTTCTGGCTGTACCTATCTACTGGATCCTTTAACTGGACTTGTATATACAATATGATCTTTTGGCACAACAGAGAGACAAGATTCAGAAAGATCTATAAATAATATAAACTGAGCTTATTGGGCATCCACAGCTACTGTACCATTTGACTTTGCTTCTGATGTTTTCTCATTTAGCAACTACAGTCTTTACTCAGAATTCTCATTGAAGTCAATGGACTTCATCAGATTGCAACAGAAGAGAATCTAAAAAATTGATGAAAGGGGTAATAGGTCATAGTTCATAGCGTAATCTTGAAAGGTGGATATTGTTTGGCATATGGACATGAGAGAACTTTTTGTGTCATCGGTAAATTTTGCTGTTTGGATTGGTCCAGTTCAGAGAGGACTGTGGGAACATCAGAGGGACTTAACCATGCTAGGTGACGGGGTAAAAAAAAAATGGTTAGGTGATGAGAAATGAAGCCTGAGGTTAGTTATTGCAAATTAGTGTATATAGGAGGGGAAAAATAGAAATCTGGGTGCACCTTGTGGTATTAAAAATGTATTGTATGAACTCAGGAAAGGCCCCTGAGCATTACTGTGAATACTCGAGCAGAACTTCTTCTCAGTGTAAAGTTGAAGTCCGTTAGGTTGCATAGGAGAGAAAGTAGTTCAGACAATATTTCAGAGAAGGATCTGAAAAATTATGAGGGTCACTGAAAAATTCTTATATGAAGAGATTGGGATTGTTTATCCAGAAAAGAGTGAATTAAAGGGAGATGATAAAATGACATAAAATAAGGCACAATTATTGGGAATTTCCATTTGTCACATCTCAAAACATAAGGGAAAATCTGATAAAACTGATGGGTGACAAATTTAGAATTGATAAAAGAAAAGACTTCTGCATATAAAAGTTGCTAAACTGTGAAACCCATTGCCATAGGATGACTTTGAGACCCCAAACCTAACAATATTAAAAAAGGACAATGGATAATACAGATATGTAGAATTATAGTAGTTCACATTCACAAATTTGGGAAGAAACCAAGTTTTAGGATTTAAGAATATCTGTAACTATTGGGCTTAAGAAGACTAAAGGTGTGGATACATCCACCAGTTACTATGGAGCAGCAGCATAACTGGGGGGGGAAAGGAGGGGATGGGGAAGCAGGGCTAGTATGGCCCTCTGCCCCTAGGAGTCTTTGCCATGTAAGACAGAGCCCTGAGTTGCCTGGGCATAGGAACCCTAAACCCAGTAGTATATCTGGTGGGAGGTGGGTTCCCCTGCCCCTGATTGGGGAGCCAGGCCCAGGAGCTGCCAAGTCCCCTGCTCCTGACTGGGGAGCCAGGGTAGCAGGCAACCCCTGGGGGCAGGCGTAATGCCCTACCCTGGCCAGGAGACAGTTGTCTCCTGGCCTGGTGATCCCTGCCAGCCTCTGGACTAGCACCCAGGGGAGCCTAAAGCTCTGTCTGCTGGCAGCAGGGGCCCATTGCAAGGCCCCAGGAGGTGGGAACAGTTAGCAGCAGATCTGTGCTTGCTTCCCTGCATGTATAGAAGCCTGCTCAGGAGTGCTTACTTGTGAGTAGTTCACTTGCGGGTAAAGTGATCCCAGATCAAATGCATGTGTAGAGGCATCCACTCTGGAGTAAATTTAGGAAAGAGTGGGTGCATCTATACATGCTGTTAGCATGCAGCAACAAACTCTGGTGCAGTTTGCACTGGAATTTATTGCTCCCATGTACAACGTTTACATGTGCACCTGGGACCACAGCCCATTGAGCGGTGGTGGCACAGCCACAGCTGGCAGGAACCCCAGGGGTTCAGCCTGCCAGCCCGGAGCTGCTCTACCTCAGCTCAGCATGCTTTGGAGGGACTGGCTGGGGCATGAGAGTGCTACAATGAGGAGCTAGCCGACAGGCAGTCCTTTCACCATGGCACCCTTGTGCCCCAGCCAGCCTCAGTCATAGTCTATGTGTGCACGGCGGTGGAGTAAATAATTTTGCTGTAGGATAGTAGTTGTGTTGGGGGGGTACTATCCTATGGTGGAGTTAATTACTTAACTGTTGTCTAATAGCAGCACACGTGTAGACGTTGACGCTTTACTGTGAAGGTAATTAGTCAACTGCAGTGAAGCACACATGTAATGCCCCCAATAAAATCCAGGGGAGATTACTGTGTTGCAACTCTCTGGGTGCATCTATATCTGTGTTTTATTGTAGTTGACTAATTAGCTCTGTAGTAAAGCGTCACCATCTATACATGGACCCATATTAGGGCAGTAAATTAACTCCATCATAGTATAGTATTGTTTGGGACAAGTACTATCATACAGCAGAATATTTTATGCCAGCACAACAAATGTGTGGACTGTGACTCTGGCTAGCTGGGGAACAAGGGTGCTACAGTGTGGGTCTAACCAGCAGGCAGCCCCTGCACTGTAGCACCCTCATGCCCCATCCAGCCTCTCCTCCGCCCAACACCTGGAGCCTGTGGCTGACACCTAGGCTCTCTGTTAGACAGGGACTGCTTCACCCCAGCTCAACATGCATGTGTAAACACTGTACCCGGGAAAAATAAACTTTGGTGCAGGGTTTATTTCTTTGCCCTAAATGCAACCTCTTACTATGAGGGTAGTTAAGCATTGGAATGGGCCACTTGGGTTGTAGAATCTCCAGCTCTGGAACCTTTCAGGTGCAGGTTAGACAGACATTTGACTGGGATGGTTTAGTCAGGGATGATCCTGTCTTGAACAGATGGCCGGACTAGATGACTTTACGAGGTCCCTTCTAGCTCTACTTTCCTATGATCCTATGAACTTTGTTGCATTTCCACCTCTTAATGTGGAGGAACAGATTATCTTACATCTGCCTCCTGTGAGGTTCCTTACACTTCTCTCTGAAGAACTTGGTGCTGGCCACCATCAGATAAGATACTCAGTAGGGTGGGCCTCAGTTCTGGTCCAGTACAGGAAGTTCTATGTAAAAGTGATTGATTCAAAATAATTTCTAGTTTCTTTCTTTAGGTAAGAGCCATGTTTTTGTGTCAGCCATATTCAAGTTTTTATCATACGTAGTAGTCAAGCCCCAGCAGCTGCTTACTCTTCTTTAATTTGCACAATTATGTTTTTCATTTGTCTCCATAAAAACACTTCTCTATAAAAAAACAAACAAACATGTTTTTTATTCTTTTAAAAATTTGAACCACAACATCACATAAGTATTTGACTGGTTGGTTTGTTTATTGTTTTGTTTACAATGCAGTTTTCCCTTTTCCTAAGGACTTGACATCTGTTGTAATTGGAGATGGTTTAAAGAATGAGTAAACTGTCACCCGTAAGGGGACAAATGATGAGGGAAATCCCAGAAGAAACAGTTAATTTGTTGAGCATGTTCATTTGTTGAATTCTCCAGTGTGTAGTCCAGAAAGCGAGTCTGGCATTCACTATCTGCTCACAGCTTTCCCTCCTGGCAGCTGGATCTTGACAGTTGGTGCAGCTTTGAAGGAACCTTTCTGGGAATTAATCTTATATGCAGTATATTTAAAAAGAAAAAAGTTTCAGCTCATGGCACTGTTTTCAATCAGACTTACTGTCATGCTAAGGATTAACAGAAATTAAAAAGTTGATGGTTTTTAAGTTGACAGCAAATCAACAAACCAAACTCCATATTTTGAGTTATATAATAAGAGCAAATAATTTAAGCTTTTTTTTTTTCTAGGATGCTTTGTGAGGAAGGTAATGGATCTTGCAGATAGCTGATCATGAGCTTCACTATATACCCTGTGACGTTATACTCTTATCTGGCATAAATTGCCATAGCTCCTGTGACCCTATGCCACGAATATACACCTAACCATAGCATCTAAAGCAGTGGCTCCCAACTTTGGGGCGTAACCCAAATCAGGGTTGCAGGGGGTCTGCCCCTCTCTCTGCCCCTCCCACCTCCAGGGATTTCTCAGTGCATGATCTGTGCAGCTCTCATTGCTGCCCTCGCAATCTCGGCCCGGCCGGTGCTCTGCCAGTGTCGCCGGGCACGAGTGAGTTGGTGGTGGGGGCGGGGGTCATGAGCCGGATTAAGCGCTGCAGCAAAAAGTTGGGAGCCACTGACCTAAAGTTAAATTATAGGGTGTTTATAAAGTCCTTGTGCAATTTTAAACTTTAATAACTTTGGATGTGCACACGAGAGAAGCAAACTGTAAATGGTGATTGAAACCATAATTCATTTAGTTTTAATACAATACAGCTCAAATTTCTGGACTTCAACATAACTGCCATCTTTCATGATACATCATTCAATCTGATTTTTCCAACTTGTAATAAACATTTTCCAGTTGCTACTGAGTGATTTCATGAATTGCATTTGTGATCCTTACCCTATGCATAGCTTATACTATGCTAAAAAACTTAATGAATTATGCTTTCAATGGCCCTTTACAGTGTGCTTCTATCATGTGTATATCCAAAATTATTAAAGTTTAAAGTTGCACAGTCACTTTATAAACACTCTGTGTGTGCTGTTAAAGTTAAAGTAGATGCTCATCTTTGAAGGATGAGCATCTAATCTACACAATTTCCCTGTTATAACCTCTGTCTGTATTCCTTGCTCATCACTTTGAATTCAGTCTAAGATCTTCAGATCTTCATATCTTTGTATTGTATGGTATCTAGTGTGTTTTCTGAGTACTGTAAGCCAACAATTTAAAAATATACCACCGTACAGGCACCCCCCACTTAGTGCTTTTAACTGGTTCCTGAAAAAACAAGCGTTAAGTGAAACAAGTGTTAAGTGAAACCGAAAGCATTCGATGACCCAAGATGGCAATCACAAGTGTTTTTTATGACCCAAGATAGTGACCACGAACATTATAATGAAACTCGCTGACCACTAAGTGGAATTGGGTATCAATTTAAAATGAGCGTTATAATGAAATAGCGCTAAGTGAAAGAGCAGTAAGCAGGGGTTGCCTGTAGAGCCAAATACAAATAGGATCCATGCATTTCATGTTTTCTACAATGTATTATCTTCCACATACATACCTCAGGAAGTGCAAACTACTAAATGAAAGTGTTTTTTTAATATTTTATTTTAATGGCGGTATTTGAAATCTAAAATAGAGACAATATCAACTAGTTTAAAACTTGTAGTATATCAGTACATTGCTGTACTTCATATACTGAGTTGACATTTCATAATTGACTCATTTACACATATTTTAGTAAGCCTTTTTGGGTTTTTTTTAAAGCTATATATGCAGAAAGAATGGTTTCATGTTATTTTTTGAGGCAACACTGTGATAATCACTGTGAAATAATGTCACAGTGGAGCCACAAAGTAGTCAGGCAATAGAATACAAGCAAAGAGAACACAAGCTGATAAATTAATAAATTACTGCAAATTTAATTTAATTTAAAATTAAATTTTAAATGGTTCTGTTTTTTAAGTTCAACCCTGCTTATAATAAGAAAACTGTGAATACACAAGTTTTTGTGTTTCAGGTTTATTTTGCAGACTGCAATACATAGAAAAGGGTGTGCAATTACCAATCCTGAGAGAAGGGAGTATAGCAGCTGAAAGATTTATTAAGAGCTCTAGCCTTTCCTCACCAAAGTCATTCATACAGGATTAGGCTTTATCCAGTCTTCCCTTTTCTCCCATGGAAGTCAATAGGAGTCTTAGCACTAAGTTTCCTCCCCTCTGGCTGGCCCACCCCGGCCCCATGGCAGAGCCAGCACAGAAAGGTGTGGCCCCTTCTGCTGCCCATGCCTTTCTCAGGGTGTCCTGGGCCTTTCCAGGGACATGGGGGGAGGGGAGGTTCCTGCCACTGTGCGTACGTTGGGGGAGGCGTGGGAGTATGTGCCCCCCGGGAGTGTGTGCGGGGCAGAGGTGGGCTGTCTGCTACACGCTGGGCTCTGCACCCTGCCAGTGTTGCCTCGGGAGCTATGTGCAATGCCATGTGCCTGCCACAGGCTGGCTGCGCCACATCCCCTGCCTGCCTGGCAGTGGGAGGCACATGGTGTCACGTGCGGCTATCAAGGCAATGGTAGCAGGGCATAGAGCCCAGCACACAGTGGGCAGCCTGCCTCTGCCCTGTGTATAAATCCAGCGGGTATGTGCCCCATGCCTCTCTCAGGGTGTACACAGCAGCAGGACCCCCCATGCCCTGGACAAGCCACCCAGGGCTCCAGCCATCCCATGACCTGCCCTGGGGCCCTATTCACCCCAGCCCCTGCCCCTACCCCAGCCTCAGCCCCTGGCTCTGCCCTACTCCCTCCCTGACTGAGGCCATGATTTGCCCCTCCCCCACACCCCTTTCCCCCACACACTTACCTGCTGGGTGCTGGTCCACATGCGGCCATGTTGCATTCCCAGCTGCCTGCATGGGTGTCTGTGTCTGTGCATGCCCCTCTCCCTGGCCTTCCACTGCCTATGCATACCACAGTTTGGGAACCACTGTTCTAAAATAACACTTGAATTTCTTGATAAGTATCTTGCTTTATCTTTCTCTTAGCAGTGACTTAAGTTAAAATATCACTGGAACAGATAACATTGCAGGGTGGGTGTTGACATCCCCAAACCAGGTTAATTTTTATTTAAAATCACAGAATATATATTTTATGTGGTTATATTATAGTTTGCAACTCTTTGCTTCTCTTTTATTGTAGACCTCAATTTAATTCTTCAGGCCCATGCATTTGAATATGATATACAAATATGGATCAGCATTTTTCACCCAAAGTATATTGCAGTTGCATTCACTGGTATAAAGTAACTTGGTGTGTGCCATAGGATCTCTACAGAGCAAAAATCAGAACTCATGTGAGTGATTTTTTTCATTTAGTGAGGGTCACAGAGGTTATAAAAGCAAAGATTATTCTTGGTCTGTTTTTTTGATGTGTCCCTTTTCAAACTTAATAAGTATTAGTCATGTGGAAGAATAGAAGTAATAACCCTAGGCCTCAAAATAAAGTGGATCATTTCAGACATAGGTCAGTCAGCTGTTCGCATGAAATGTCAGTTGGGTAAACAAAGGCAGAGGGTCCGAGTGCCTTGTTATCCACAGCTGTGACTCTGCTGAAAACGCTTCATTGTCCAGAGGGAAGCAGAGTGGATTATTTGTATAATGTGATAGACAATAGTTTCTGTCTGTAGCTCTGAGTAGATTATATTAATGTTGCACTAACCAGATGACTATTCCAGCAGTTTAAATGATCACAGTTAAGGAAATGTACTGAAACGGTAATAGCTCTGATTGTATTAAATACATAAACTACCAGAGGTTTTATTCTGTTTTTTATCTTCCAATGTGCAACAGAAAAATGTCCTAAAATCTTAGATATTCCTAACGTTAGAATGATCAGAATTCTGTTCTTGTTTTGTGCAACTGATCTATAGTGTTATTGTGCTAACAACAGATATTAATGTTTGAGGATTGGTTTAGGATTTTTAAAGGTTGAAAATTGAACAATATTGTGATTTACCAAGAGATTGTTTAACAAAAAACAGTCTTTTGGGTATATACCTATTCCTCTTCTACCTCTGTTGAAGTTAGTGAAGTTGCATGTTAGAGTCATTTTGTCCTTTGCAATAACACCATCTTCTATTTAATGATATCCTGAGGTATTCAAAATATGGAAATGGAAATGACACAAAAATTCCAGCTCAAGAATCTTTTAAAATCCTTAAGATTTAAAAAAAAGTCTGTGTACTCAGTGCTCAGTCCCTGAAATTCAGTGCTTCAGCAGTTCTTATGATTTTTTTCCCTTGATTTGATTGAATATGTAATCTTTAATTCCTGAACAAATATAGTCATACATTATAAACATTCTATTTGACTGGATGTTAAAAAGTTATGTATATGTTTTCTGCATGTATAACGTTTTCACCTGATTTGATTTTGTTTTAATAATCTAAAAAGAAAAAGTTCCATTTAAATTTTTTGATACTGTGGTATTACTAAAATAGAATATAATGTCTCAACATTAATGTGTTGTAGTACAATAAAACCTTAAACATTAAGTTTGACATGACATGCAGTTGTAAAGTGTTTGTTATGGACATTTAATTCTTCTGCATATAATCTTTCCCTAATACTTGTTCCCCCAAATTCCAATTATCTGGTAGATATTTAAGGTCTGATTCTTTAATCCTTATTCACATTGATTTGCCCCTACTTATGTGGGTAGTCCTGTTGATTTTACCAGAAAATATCCCTGTGCAGAAGGACTGAAAAATTTGACTTCTTGTTTTTAGAATCCCAGATAAAATCTGTCCCTATAATCTATGCTACTTATGTTTTAGTACAAATTAAATTGGTAACAAAGTTAGTATGACAATTATAATTGTATTGATATGATAACAGTTTCTCTTCTGATCATGCAAGTCTTCAATTTGCATAATAAGGAAGAGTAATGAATTAATCTATTTCTGTTTTGGCAATACTGGAAGATAAAAGAGTGCATGTGTTTTTTTTCTTGTACCCATGTATACTGTGGTCCAGTAGATTGATTAGGGAACCAAAAATCCCAAAGTGGGAAAAAGCTTCTGAGCATTAATCCTGCATCAGTTACTTACTCATTTAAGGCTAGATCCTTGAAATGAGTCCTTGCATCTGTACCATGCTCTCCCAGCCAAGTGGATTTCCACATGGCTGTAGGGGTACTCTGAAAATGGATCTGCCATATTTACTCAAATTTAAGATGATGCCCCAGTAATTAGATTCTATATATGGTAAATTTGTTAATGTTAACATTTTTCATCTAATTATTGGAAGGTCATCTTAAATTCATCCCACTCACTGCTGTGGCAGGAAAAGCAGTTGCCGGGGGGGGGACCAGTAGGGGGAAGAGATGCTTGTCCTCCCTGCCTCTCCCCTGCAGCCTCTGCCTCCCTTGCCCCCACCGTTTACTGTTTGTCGCAGGCCCAGGACCCAGGAGCTGCTGCCGCTGCTCCTGCTTCTGGATGGCTGGGCTGGGGCTGGAGATGCTTTGTGTCCTGGGACAGAATGGAGCAGGGATGTGAAAATGGCAGTGGGGCAGAGGCTGCAGGGGTCAGAGATGGTATGAAAGGCAGAGGCAGCGGGGGAGGTTCGGGGGGGGGGAGAGGCAGCGGCTGTGGCTGTGGCCGTGGCTCTGACCCTGACCCTGATCCAGACTCTGAGTTGGGGCCGAGTCAGAACCACAGCAGCTGTCTGCCTCCCTTTTCTGCTTTCTGCTCAAATCTAAGATGGTGGGCTTCCCCCCTCCCGGTGTCGAATGAGGGGGAGGGAACCTTTTCTTGGATTTGAGTAAATACTGTACTTTGTAGGAGCAAGACATTGATTATCTTGGGCAAGTCATCTAGGTTGATTTTATTTTTATTTTTTTGAAAGAGAAATTTGGCATGTACTGTAAATCTAAAAAAAAAATCCTGTTTTTTTTTCTAGGAGTGCTGAGTTCCCATGTCTTCCATTGAATTCATTGGGATATATGGATAATCAGTAACTCCAGAAATCAGTATCTTTCATATAGGTGCTTAAAGCTTATGTTAGTCACCCAGATTTGAAAATATTAGCCTCCACCTGTTGTAGTGTGAGCACCCTTAATATAGGGATAGTGCTTTGTACTTTTGTAAAGTGCTTTCACATCTGTAGATGAAACCCTAAGTTATTAGTGGCGGGCTACATGGAGAACTGATATAATATGGGCACTTGATGTGCCATGTTTCTGATCACCTGAAGATATCTTCAAGCCTCAACCTGAGGGGCTAATATCTCCTTGACCATGCTGCATAGAGGAGAAAGAAAACCTCTAAACTCTTTAGGGGAGGAACATGAAAAGAAAGTGGAATTTCCTCATCTCATGGTTGTCTTTAGTCCTCTCCACTTTTTCAGAGTATTAGGTGATCTTGGCCTGTCTAGAAGCTATCATGACTAGCCAGAAGAGAGAAGATTTAGAGAATCTGTACAACACATTTCTGTCTTAAGTGTATCAAGGCACTGGAAATTATGAAATAGTATGCATTATGGAGAATAATTTCTCCCTGAAGTTTTGAGGCTTGGCAATGTAATATAGAGGACCTACCAGTGCTAAGTTACAGTACTCCTATTTCTTGGAACCTCAGTTTTGAATGATAGTTGATGCCTCCCAACCATTGTGCTTTACAAAAGTGCTGAGTGTCATCATCAATAAAATTAATAATGAATAAGTGCTGGCAACATACTTGACACTGTACAAAATACAAACAAGACAGTGATCTTCCTAGATTCATCTTGAAGATAGACATACAAAGTGATGTTTTATCAGGAAATCCAGAGGAAGGTAATTCCTTTTCCTATCTTCCATATTGTGATTTCATATCTTTGCCTTCATTTATGGCTTCTGGAAGGATCAGAATGAGGATAGGAGAGAGGCCTGTAATACTTTGTTGGGGGGCAGGGACATGGTAGAACATAAAGAGAACAAAGGGCTTGACTCTCCCCCTGCTTATACCAATGTTGATTGGGAGTAAGTATACTGCTGGTGATATCCAGGAAGATCAAACTCAGGGACTGCAGAATAGTAAAGTAATATGTAAGAAAAGGCAGTTTGTCTGCCTTCAGTTTGATGGGTGGGAGAACGTAATATACGTCATTGAGGACTATCAGTTTCAAATATGCATATCAACTGAGTACCTTTCACATCTCTAAGTAAATACAAAATGTGTCAGTTTTAAGAAGATATTTACTGGATATTTTGGTGGTATGGCTGGGATTCTCCAGTGTATTTAGCCTTGCGCTTCCTAAACTAATTCAATAGCATAACAAGAATATACAGGCTAAAATAAATTGCCACCTAGTGGGGACATCTTCATGAGTTGTTGATTGTGCAGTTGACTAATTAACTGTGCGGTAAACATCTCAGCATCCACACACGCACCCCTATTAGGGTGCACAAAACTAATAAACTACAGCAGAATAGCCTTGTAAAATACAAGTGCCACCCTACTGTGGCAGACAAGGTTCTTTGGGTGAGTCTGATATCTTTTATTAGACCAACTTAAATAGTTGGAAAACAATTATTAAGCAAGCTTTCGGGTTCAAAAAGCCTTCGTCAGGCTAAGGAAGTTTCAGCAGTTGGTGTGTGCTCTTTCTGGATGGAATGAAGAGTAAAGA
>NW_017728992.1:91410688-91412274 GCF_001723915.1 Gavialis gangeticus | reverse complement strand
TGAATAGTGGAGAGATACCTAGGGAGTCAGGTGTCAGGCAGGTTATAATGTGTCATAAATCCAATGTCTATATTTAGTCCATGATTTTTAGTATCCAGGAGGTTGATGAAGTGGTGTTCATAGGCTTGTCTCTGGGAAGTGTTTTGTAAGTTTCCTTTGAGGATCAGGACTGAGAGATTGGAGAAAGAGTGGTTTTCTTGTGAGAAATGTGCCCCCACAGGTAATTGGGTATTCCTGTCTTTGATAGATTTCCAGTGTGCATTCATTCTGGTGTGCAGTTGTTGTTTGAGCAGCATTCCTGGGTCTTACAGCTGCACCTCCAGAAATGTAATACATCTCATCCAATGCACCAAATGCCCAGATGGAAAATATGTAGGAGAAACCAAACAACAACTGCGCACCAGAATGAATGCACACCGGGCCAGATTTTTAAAAGAATTTAGGTGCCTAACTTGATTTCAGTGCAAGCTAATCACCTAAACACCTAGTCCTTGGCCCTGGGGATGAGCAAGCTTGGTCTTCCACGTCAAGTTATAAATTGCATCCAGTGACAACAGATATAGATATAGATATAGGGACAGTAGTCTATAGATAATACAACTTTTCTGTCTGGAGAGCCTGGAAGACCTGCTGAATTTTCACCATGGCATTTTGCATCTGGATAGACTATAATCTCCATAGCTATAGAATAGTAGTTTTGAATGGTCAGATATTCACTAATAAAGAATCGAAGAGTAAGAAAATGTTAATATTTTCTCAGACTGTAAAGATATTCCTAGCTTTCTGCACTCAGAAAAATTCACATATTGTACTCATAGCTCTTTTTGACCTTTGGCTTCCTGCATTCATTATTCCTGAATACTTTTTACAGTGTCCTCATTTCAAAGCAAATATTGTTATACACTGTATGGATAACTTGCATTCTGTTTGCCTTGTTTTAAGAAAAAATTGCTGGTATGTTTTTCTACTTTGAAAACTTTGCTTTGTTTGCATCAATGTCATGTGTTTGTGTGGTCAGGCTGACATTTGGGAAGAACTGCTTAACATTTCCCAAAGTAATAATAGTCCCTTTCCTAGAGGCCTGGAGTTATTGCTTGCTTGCTTGTTTGTTTTATATGGTGCCCATCCTAAATAGACTCAGGATAGCTTATAGTAAGAGAACAAAATAACTTATATTCTCTAGGAGAGCTAGAGAAGACATAACTTAGAAAAGAACTAGAATATCAACATAAAAGAGAGCCTCTAAACAATACCTCAGTGTAGCTGTGTTTGCTAACTGCCTGCCCAAACTGGAAGGACTTACAGTGCTTCTGAAAGGTGTCCAGGCATGGCCTTTTGTAGACTTTAAAAGGGAAAGCATTCCAGAGCTGAGATAAGACTACTGAGAATGACCTGCCGTGCCTTTTCACCAAGCTGACTTCATGTACTTGCAGGAGGTGGCTTTTGGCTGACATCAGGGATTGTGGGGGTAAGGAAGAAAGTAGTCTCTTTGGAATATGGGGCATAGACTGTTTAGGGCCCTATGGTAAACCAGGACTTTGAATTGCACTCAGAATGCTGTTGGGAGCCAGTGAAGACCCTAGAGC
>NW_017728992.1:91400877-91405688 GCF_001723915.1 Gavialis gangeticus | reverse complement strand
CCTTTTGTAGACTTTAAAAGGGAAAGCATTCCAGAGCTGAGATAAGACTACTGAGAATGACCTGCCGTGCCTTTTCACCAAGCTGACTTCATGTACTTGCAGGAGGTGGCTTTTGGCTGACATCAGGGATTGTGGGGGTAAGGAAGAAAGTAGTCTCTTTGGAATATGGGGCATAGACTGTTTAGGGCCCTATGGTAAACCAGGACTTTGAATTGCACTCAGAATGCTGTTGGGAGCCAGTGAAGACCCTAGAGCACTGGGGTTATGTGCTCCTGGCAACTTATCCGCCTGTCAGAAGGTTGCCCACTGTGTTCTGCACTAGGTGTAGCTTTCTGGAAGGTCTGCAAGGGCCCCACAGAAAGTGCATTATAGTAGTCCAGACTTGAGGTTACCAAGGCATGGGTGATGGTGGCCAGATCAGTATCTGAGAGAAAGAGTCACAGCCTTAACACTACATCAGGGGCAGGCAGAATATAGTCTGTGGGCCAGATCTGGCTTGCCTACTGATCGCATCTGGCCCGTGGTTGGCTGGCCATGAACTCATGGGATGAGGCCTGTGGGCAGCCAGTGGCTCTGACTTTGGCTACTGCATGGTTCTTGGCAGGTGGGACTGGTTCCACTCCGTGCTGATGCGGCAGTATCAGCTCTGGACCCAGGTGGATGCCCCGATTCCCACTTGAAATCTGTTGGCCACATCCACAGCTGATGCCAGTGCCCACCTGGGACTGCTTCTGGTGCACTAGGTGGGTGATGGCATAAGCTGCAAACATGACCAGCAGGTTTTTGGCTAGGTTGGGGATTGGGGTGTGCTGCACCACTTAGCAGGGTGGGGATTGGAGAGGGAGAGAGTGAGGAGGACAGAGAGAAAGATAGGGTTTGGAGCATTCTGCAGCTCTGGGCAGGGTGGGTAGCAGAGCGAGAGCGAAGAGATGAGAGAGATGGGGATCAGAGCATACGCAGCACTGGGTGTGGTGGGGATCAGAACAAGAGAGAGAAAAATGTGTGGCCATCATGAGGACACCAAAACTCATTAAGTAGCCCTCCGGCCAAAATAATTGCCCACCCCTAACTTAGAGAGTTTTGGTGAGCTGTTGTGGGCCGGGGGAGAGGTGCTGATCCAGCCTGCAACAGCTCAGCAAACCTCCCTGAATGGCTCTCCAGCCCAGATAATTACCCCTGCACTAGATGGAGGGGTGAAACGCACTCCTACGTACCAGTGCCTCCTGAAAATCCAGGTGCAGCAGGGGATCCAGGAGTGCCCCAAGGCTGAAACCTGAGTGACAAGGGGAGGCTGAACCCCATCCCAGTCCCTGCAAGTCAGCAATCTGCCCACCACTATCACCTCTATCTGGGCTGGATTCGATTTCAGTTGTTGCAACTACATCCAAACCCCAACCTCCGCTACACATTGGGAAATGACTAAGACTGCAGGGCCAGGGTGAGAAGAGAAAAAGAGATAGAGCTGAGTATCAATGTCATCATTGTTTCTGAAGTTAATAACACACCTCCTATCAACTGCATTGGGAGTAGAATCTGGCCTTTATCTTTTTTCAGAGGCAAAAATTGAGGCTCTTAAGGTTTTTGGGGCTGGATTTTACTCCTGAAATACCAGTCCAGCATTTTGGCAATGAGTTGTTTTATTAACTACATCAGATCAGTTCTCCATTACTAGATACAAAAAAGAAATATCTATTTGTTTATTTACTTATTTTGACTACTATTAAGTGTCTAATCCAGGTTCTCGCTGCATTTTACCAAGTTAAAATTCTCAGCGTGAAAGATCACAATCACAGAAGATCATATGAGTAATATTCTAATGGATACTCACAATAATAAGTCATAATTAACTTACGGGGTTGATTTATCCACCATTTCCAAGTATTATTAAACAATATTTATAAGCTTCTCAGTTTGGGAGCTATTATAGGTCTGGCCCTACTGTGCTTGCACTTTAATTCTGATTATGATTGACATATTTTCCTCTGCTGTGGTTCAATTGCCAAATTTACAAGGTTAGGCTATCATAGTTTTAGCTGCAATTTCTACTTCCCTGAGTCTTTTCTCCACTTCTGTTGTGAGGACTGCAAATCATCACTTTTAGTATTCACTTTCTCTAAGACACTCTGAATAGAATTCTCTCAATTAAAGCAAGTAACTAAACCGGCAGGCTAGTCTCTCTGGTACCCTGTTTGTGCCTGGGAGCTCCCACTGAGAAACTGTATGTGCAGTGTGAAAAAGAAAAATTCTTTCTCATTGTAGTTTGGGTTTTGGACATGTTTTACATGAGTTGCAGTGCCTGGTCTTCACTGCACATTCACTCAGTGTTATGCTGTTTTATAACCTATTAAGATCAGGTTTTAAGAGAATTGACACTCCATAGTTGGATGTATACTCTTTTTCAACTAGTTTAGTGCTCCAACCTGACTTAAAACACTTGGAAACTAAAAACAGGTTTTTAATCCTTTTATTTCCTTGTTTAAAAATCATTACCTCAGTGCACAAATTTAAGCTGTCTTATTTCATTGGTTTAACCTTAACAGCTGTGGTTTAGCAGAAGCTATCCTAAGGTCTTAAGTAGGATAGAATTATAAGCACCTGTTTAAAAAAGAAGAGAATAAAATAGCAGTTCTTAAATAATTTCTTCAGTGAAAGTGGTTAGACCTGCATCTTTTCTGTATAGGCATCCCTCACTCTTTACAACTGTTTTTCTGTTTTGTTAGAAGCAAGATCAGGACCTTATTGGCTAAGTACAGAGAGCCAAAAAGCTGGAGATTGAGTTGACTCAGACTTCACAGGTTATTTTAAGCTGTGTAGATTGAACTGAGAAGCAAGTGAACAGACATTCACTTTAGATTCTGACAATGCAACCACATGCCTGCAATAGCACAGGCAAGGCACCAGGGGGTACTAGAGCACACCTCCGTGCTCAGCTGGAGCAGACAGCTTGAGCCCAGGCTAACCCACCCACCCTGCAAAGCATCCTGGGGTGCTGGGGGCTGTGAGTTAACTTGAATCTGGAGGGGATCTGGGACAGAATTTTAATAAACCAATTTAACCTAAATCAGTTAAGTCGGATACTACATCCATCCAGGTATATCTTAAACTGGTTTTGTCCAGGTTGAAAGCAGTTTATATGCACTGAAGTTCTGTTGTGATACAGATTTGAGCCAGTTTCCAATCACTTATACTAGTTTATGCATAATTTCTGTCCCTAGGTTGTGAGTAATGAAAAAGAAAGATTTATAATTTCTTTGACCTTCTCTCTCTCACTCAGAATCCTGAAGGGCTACAGTATAAAGTCATGCTCTGAAACTACATTTTTTGGATGTTATTGTGATATTTCAGAGACATAGGATTGTACCAGCATTTTGGATGTGTTAATGTTTAAAACAGATTTTACCACATGAAAGCACCTGGTCTGTCCCCTTTCCTTGAGCTGGAGAATGTGCATTGATACAAGCTACAGAAAACACAACGGCATATTTTCATAGGCTACGCAAGTAGCATTAACAAGACTATCAATATGTACAGTCTATGCAACTATTTCCCCATAACATTCTGTGAAGTAATTGGGCCCTTTGGTCATGCTCTGATGGAAACTTCTGCATGGTGGGTTTTCCCACCCCCCTTTCAGTTTGGATTTGTTTCTGCTAAATACTATATGAAGCATATCATGGGTTTGAAGGCAATTTAGATTGTTCCCTTATATGGTCAAAAATGCTGAGGCCATCATTTGAAATCTGTACTAGAATGCATTGTTGTCCAACTCTGAAATTCACTGACATGCTGAAGTACTGCTAAACACCCCTGTGGCCAGAACACCCTCCTCTCCCTGTAAAGATTCAGAGGGTGAGGAAAAATAAAAGTGGAGAGCCCTCAGTGGTTTTTAAAGCACACTTTTTGAAAGTGTACCCTAATTTCTAGTTCATGCATCAAGTTATATGTAAAAGAAACAGAAACATTGAATGAACTTGAGAATAAACAGAGGCTAGGATAAAAATGACAGTATGCCAAAATGTGAGATATAAGGAGAAAGGTTAAGAGAATTTAACCCGTGTAATCTAGAGTAAAAACTAAGGGAAGATGTGGCTATGTATAGAAATACAAAGTTCCTGTACACAAGCTGGGATGCTGCTCCGACGCACTGTAATTACAGTACATCAGAACAGACTTAATTAATCAAGTCTGCTGGAGCATAGTAATTACTGCACTCCAGCCAGCCTCCACATCTCGTGTATCCATGTGCCTGCACTTCAAAATGGTAGTGGGGGTACTTTAACTAAAACTCATTTGACAAGCTTTAGATAAAGTGTCCCTGCTGCCATTTCCAAGTGTGGGGATGCTGATACATGAGATGTTCCAGGTGCTTTAATTAGAGTGGTTCCTTAATTAGAGTCTGCTCTAACTAAAGCAGTCCCGCCACCACCCTCAGAGCACATGTATAGATGCCCATAGTTCTTGTTTGCTTAAGAGGCTTTGCTGGGAACCATTATGGTGGAGTGACTGATGGAGAGGACATAAGCAGGAGGCTAATACTAGTTCAGTGATGAGACCTGGGTCATTGTGGACCTGGATGTGACAATCAGCAGAAATGATTTGTTGAGACAAGACAGAAGAAGAGGAAAAGCTATTTGGGTGCTCTTGAAGAGCAGCACATTTTTCTTTGCTTCACTTTTCCTTAGAACAAAGTCCTCCTGTCTAGGTTTGTAAGCAGGCATTATTTGATTTTTGGGTAGGCATGTGTTAGGTAGGCTGTTGGGAGTTTTGGGACCTGCTTAGTTTAAATGGGATGATTATTTCAAGGTTGTTGG
>NW_017728992.1:91398113-91400764 GCF_001723915.1 Gavialis gangeticus | reverse complement strand
CCCCAGGGGGCTGCCTGCTGCTGGGGTGGGGACAATGTCCTCCTGCCCCAGCAGCAGACAGCTCCTAGCCCTGGCTCCCCAATTAGGGGCAGGGGACTTGGAAAGAGCTGCTGGGTAGGCATGTGTTAGGTAGGCTGTTGGGAGTTTTGGGACCTGCTTAGTTTAAATGGGATGATTATTTCAAGGTTGTTGGGTGAGATGATGAGAGTTTCAGTCTCCAATTGGGGCTGTAATCAGTAGATTCTGATGTGTGCATAAATCCTCATAGCCACAGTTAGTTTAGCTACTTTACTTGATTATTTGTTTTTGGGCAGTGGCCAGTTCTTTGTCCATGCACTAGACTGAATAAATAGGAAATTTAATAAGTAGGAAATGGTGTCAGAACTTTTCATCTGTAGGAACTACATGGATTTTTTTTCCCTCCAAGCATGGTCCTTAGCACTTGGAATAGCAGGGAGTATTCATGTATTCTTTGGCAACAGATGCCATTCCTTACCCTAAAACTGTGTTTCATAATCCCCTATTTAAAAATAAATGTTGATTCTAACTCTTATGATAGTAAAGGCAATCCAAAAACATATTAATAGAATTTAAGCCTAATGGTGTACCCATTCTTCATGTTTGGATAGTTTAAAATAATGGCCTAGACAGGTGTGAGTGACTCTATTCTTCTGCATTATTGTGTTGATTGAAATCTAAAGATAGCCATTTAAAAATTAATCATTGTATCAGAAATACCTAGGCTTATAATAAAATACTATTTTTTGGGTTCCAAAGCCACTGTCCCCTAAGCAGCTATTAAAACCTCCACCCTTCCCTACCCTGAAAACTTTTACTATGTGCAGTTATGTATTTAAACAAAAATGTGTAGCAAAATTATAATTTGAGGACAATAAAAGCAAAGAAACAAAACAGAAACACAATGTTGAGATAAACAAAGCAAAGCCAAATTGTATTTTTCACATTTTTTTCATTTAAATTTTATATTAATTTAAAAATGAAACAGCTAACTTAGCTGGAGAAATCAGGTAGCTTGTTACAGGTTCTGGGTGCTGCCTGGACAGAGTACACAGGACTTTGATCATCTGAAAGAATTATTTTCAGTTCATTGCTTGCTGGGATTGCTTGCATGTTGCACACTATTCCTGGTTGATTAAGTTGCAAGTGTTTACCTTCATTGCAGAAGTCAACTCACATTATGTACACACACATATCTTTTTTTGCATATCTGTAGCTGAAATAAAAGTGGACACACTGTGAAATAACTTTCAAGGGATTTTTGGGGGGATTATTTTTTTCTGTCCTTGTACTACATACAGGCCAACTTCCAGGTTTATAAATTGTAATTTATAGTAATGCACTAAAATGAACCAGATACAGACTTATTTTTGGTGGGATATTGTAGGAAAGCGTATTTGTCCCTTCTGAACATCAGGGAGAATGGTACGGAGGTATAAAGGGACTCAAATGATGGTAACTTACATCCACCCTACCAAGTGATCATGTCAGTTGGTAACAAGTTATATTCACTATAATATTGGTCTGTGCTCTATATGAGCCAGCCAACTTGAGATAAAATATCACCAGGCCCAAATTGAGGGTTTAGGGATATACATAGAAGTTGAGCTCAAGGCAACACTTGAGCTCACTTGTAGTAACTTGAGTTCACTCATGATAACTTAAGTCAACTTTGCAGTAAAAAAATCTAGTCTTGCTAATAAAGTTAAATCAAGTTTGATGTGGCTTCTTTTGACTACAGTGTCATATAGACAGGACTGATTTCTAGCTATAACAAGTTGGTATGAAGGCTAGGGACAGACATTCAAAAAGCCTGAGCCTGAATTGATTCAATCTCTGCAGGTTAGTCTAATCTGGCTAGGCTGAACTGGTTTGTAACTGGGCAGACATTCTGTCTGGACTGAGGAAATTCGGGCACATGCCTGCAGTGTCTCAGGCTAGAAGCCAGGGGGTGCTAAAACAGCCCTCCCTTCCCTTGTACAATACTGAGCTGAGGGGGAGGTGTGGCCAGGCCCCCACAGGGCCTCTGATTAGGGAGGTCTGCCTGCATGGTCCCAGGCTTTTCCCTGCTGGCTATTCAAGGGGTGGAAGTATTGCCAGACCCCAGCCACCTGCTAGTACTCTGAGGTGAGGGGGACAGGGGTGGAGGGTGTACAGTGCATGCATCTGTTGATGATATGGAGCTTTTCAGTCTCCCCCTATTGCTCCAGTGGCTGCTAAATGGAAGGAACAGAAAGAGGAAATATTATGGCCCAGTACTTTTCTTACTTACCATAACTTGCCTTAGAAGGGGGATTTTTCACTCCTTTCAGGGTGTAGTGACTTCTATGCCAGGGAGCGCTTTCTGAGATAGACATGAACAATGTGAATGATAATTGTATAACTTTAGCGCTGAGATCCTGATCAGAACTAGATCTCATTATTCTTAATACTATGGGAATATATATGAAGCCATGATTTCTGCCCCAGGCTTGGTACAGACATAATAGCTAGCAGTCTGGGGGTTAGATCAAGTTAAAAGTGGCCCCCAGTCTAAGGTAAGTCCAGGTGGGTAGGATAGGGGGGCTAGTGGCAAGGCCTAGGAGGCAAGAGGGGGCTAGTGGGGTCTGAGGGGGTTGGGAGCCTTGGGGTGG
>NW_017728992.1:91391238-91393113 GCF_001723915.1 Gavialis gangeticus | reverse complement strand
TTGGCAGGATCAGAGAGGCTCTCTGATCCTGCCAATCCCTCCCCTGGCCCCCCCAGCGTCCCCCTGCTTGATGCCTCTCAACTGCCCCTGATCCTGCAAACTTTTCCTGGGGCTAGTTTCACTGGTGTTCACTGGTCCAACTGGGGTTGGTTACTGGGGGCGGGTTAGAAAAAGTGCAGCTCCAGGGCTGGGGCCAGTGGCTGGGCTTGCACTGGGAAAGTGTATAGAACATGGCCGATGCATAGCGGGTATATGCAAGTGGCAGTGCACCTCCTGCAAAAAGGTGCCACCAACACTGTTGGTGGCGCCTGCAGGTGGTTGCTGCTTGCTACTCCACCACTGGCAGCGTCTGCGGTCGGTCCCTGATTGCCCCTGGCTTCTGCCGATGCTGCCAGTGGTGCCTGTGGGTGGTCACCAACCCATGGTCAGCACTTGCCACCCCCCACCCCCAACCCGCTACTGACAGAGGCAGCGGCATCTGTGGGAGCTCCCCTGTCACTGCCGCTGGGCTTCTGCCACTGCCACTGTTGTGCTTCTGCCACTGCCACCACAGCCAAGGCCCCCCAGCCGCCGGGGGCACATGCAGTTCATGGTATAGAAGTTCAGTAGATCAGTCTCACTGTACCCACCTCCAGGGTAGAGTTAAATTAGATTGAGTCAGCCATTTTTTGACCAATCTAACCTTCTGAGAACTTCCACACAATTCATACTTAAATCCATTTAACCAGGGATCCATGTAAGGTCCACAGATAG
Organism: Gavialis gangeticus; assembly: GCF_001723915.1. Taxonomy (NCBI): domain Eukaryota; kingdom Metazoa; phylum Chordata; order Crocodylia; family Gavialidae; genus Gavialis; species Gavialis gangeticus. The sequence goes on along the minus strand of NW_017728992.1, from coordinate 91,392,360 downwards.
GTAAACTAAATTAAATCAGGTGCTCATTTTTAATGCACTCTAACCTCCCCCTAAACTCCCCAAATGTCTGTGCGTACTCCCAGAGAGCTTACTAATCAAGATTCCAGTAGAGCAAACACATATGTATACATACGTAGGCGTAACTTTACACTTAGTAGCCCCGCTGAAGTCAAACAGCTACTTATGTATAAAATTAAGTTTGCATTATTTTAGAAGATGGTGAAAAATATTTCTTAATTACTACCTTATTAATTTTTTTATTTCTGTTAAGCTTTCAGATGGAAATGAGAATTCAATTATATTATAAAACACAAAGATTTTAAACTTGCTGCTTATTACATAAAATATGCTGCATACCTGAGGAAAAATGTCAGAATACATTTAAAACTAACTAACTAATTCATGAAGCAAAGGAAGTATTATTTAGAGTTGATGAATGGAATCGCTTGGTTTTGGTTACCATGTCCTTCAAGAACCACTAGTAGTTGATCTCAGCTTCTTACCAGTGGTGATGCATAGGGGTGCATGGGGCACCCCCTGAGAGCGCTGGTGCACTCCCTGACCGGCCTCACTCCCCACTTAAGTGATGGGTGGGGGGGCAGGGGCAGGCAGGAGCACTGGTACTCCCTGCAAGCGGCAGCTGGGGAGTGGGAGCACTGGATGTAAGCCACAGCCACTTCCAGAAGTGCTGTGGCCACTTCTGGGAGCGCTGCACAGCCACTCACCAGTTGGTAAGTGTTGCTGCGGGGGGACCCTGCTCACCCCCCAATGGGTGAGATCCCCAGTCAGTGAGATTGGCTGGCGGGGATCCCCTGGTTGCTGACTGGTCACTGGGGGAGCATGTGCCCCCCCCGGACTAAGGTGGCACCAGTCGCCCGTGCTTCTTACACTTGGAAGACACCATTTATAGCTTTAAAGAAGAAACAAATATAGCTACTTTTAAACTCCCTATCTGCTTCTAAATTTTGAATGTAGTAATTTAATTTAATGTAGTTTAAGAAAATCTTCTTTCTTCAGAGCAGAAGGAGCTGTAGTTATCAAAAATGAATTTATCACTTTAAAAATCTGGTGCCAGGGCTTAGCCAGTTTCATAGTTTCTAGGGTTGGAAGGGACCTGAGCAG
>NW_017728992.1:91384694-91391227 GCF_001723915.1 Gavialis gangeticus | reverse complement strand
TGTATTTGTGGGTGTTGCTTGGTCTGGCAGTCTGATGTTTCCTCCGCTCCTGCCTTCCCCTTCCCCCTCGCTTACTTTCCTTACTTCAGTAGTCTAATTTCTTAAAAACATTGTAAGTAAACGTGCTGCTTGAATAGTATTTTTATGTAATTTAAATGGCAGTAACGAAATGCAATAACTTTAAATCTCACTATAGGCTATTATAATTAGAAATTTAATTTTCACCTGGTTTATTTTTTAATGTGATATTTAATTTAATGTGAAAATCTGCTCTAAATAAAACATCAGATTTAATTTCAAAATTTGAATTATTTTGGTATTTTTTGTCAGACTTACCAACCCTGATGAACTGAAAACTTTAAAACGGTAAAAAAAGTGTCTCATCTTTTTAACCTGTGCACATGAAATTTAATTAATAGTCAAAGGTATTCAGACGAGAATTCTAAATGTATTATATAATAGTTTCCCCTTATAAATACTGCTTCTTTGTATTGCTTATTAAAATATGTAACTATGCCTTTTAAGTTAGGCTGATAATATATTGCGGCTGTACCAGTTGTGCTAAAGGAGTTTATGGTGTAGAACAGCACTTGTCCTTGCACTTTCCCTTGGCATGAGTCCTTTCTCTTTGTTAAACTCAGTATGAAGTTAATAATGGAGTAGTAAATGTTGCTGGAGCTGCCAAAGCAATTTGATGGCCTGTACCCCTGAACTGGAAGGTCTGTGAAGGACTTTAGCTCAAGAGCTTCAGTCATGCACAGATGAAACAAACTGGAATGATAGAATTCATCCTCAGCTAGCAGTGGTTTACCCTGCTGTAAATCTTCATATCTGATTTAGGGGAGGAAACGTGCCCTTGTGGTATGATTTAGAATTGGGGCAGAATTAAAGATTTTAGGGAAGAAGTGACTTGTTTATATTTCCTTGACACATTTTTTTTTGCTGCTTGTGATTCTGGAATATGCATTTGTGTTTGCAAGCACACACTGGTTGGGTGGTGGTGGGGAGGGGAGTCTCAGCTAACTGGGTGTTAAGTGCATTTGTGCTGATTAGACTTGGTTGTAAAGAATTTTTATGTTGGAACAGTTGATTGGCTAAAGAGATGAAAAGTTTATGTTGTGAAGATGTATTAAAGTTATTAACATGCAAAAGGACAATTTCGACTTTAAAGGATTTGTATTATAAAGACGTTATGCAGAGCAGCTGAAGCAGTAAGGTGGGTTTGCTATAATTCTGTTGAAAAAAAAATTAAGATAAGGACTGCTATGTAAATTTTTATTTTAATTCACTATGGAAAGGGAAAAAATGTTATCTGTTTTAGGAGACAGATATACATCCTTGTAATTCTGATCTGTTCTTAATTACTGTGATAGTAGGTACGTGAAAAAGGACCTGAAGAAGAATGTTTTGAATTTGAAAGCTTGTCTCTGTCTCAACTATAGTTTGTCCAGTAAAAGGCATCACCCCCAAAGCCCCTTATCTCTCAGTTAATTGCCATGGCAATTGTAATGAATAGAACAGGAATTCATTAATACATTTCAACATAATTATTCCATTAAGGGATAATATTGCTGTTTCTGTGTTTTGGTTTTCACCTTATTGATAATGTATGCTGGCAAGCATGGGGAATTTTTTTTGTTCCTCTGGGTGAGATTTAGAGATATGATGGAAGACTTTTGGCTTTTCACAGGATGAGCTGGATGAGCTACGTGCTGAAATGGAAGAGATGCGTGACAGTTACTTAGAGGAAGATGTTTACCAGCTGCAGGAACTCCGGCGAGAGTTGGACCGTGCAAACAAGAACTGCCGCATCCTGCAATATCGTCTCAGGAAAGCAGAACAGAAAAGCTTGAAAGTTGCACAAACAGGCCAAGTGGATGGAGAACTCATTAGAAGTTTGGAACAAGATTTAAAGGTGGGTGAGGGACTTATGGACATTCATAGCAGAAAGCTGAAGTACATGGTCTTGGTCTCTCAACAAAATAATTAAGATAAAAGTAACACCTATATTTCTCAACGTGTCAAAATATTTTCTATTTGTAGCGAGCAAATGTGCAACTTGGTATAATCAAAACAGGATTTTACAAACAAAAACCATACACACAAACTCAAATAGTTACATTCATGTGTTTCTTTAAAAAAAAAGTTTTACTGTGTAATTTAAAAAAATCTAAATATATTTTTATTTTTCCTTCTTTTCCCTTTTTTTTAAAGATAGTCAAAATCTAACTTCTTTTTTATCAGTTTCTGGTATGTTTCATGTTTTGGTGATAATGGCTGTACATTCAAATGTTTGGATTTGAAATACTGTAGAAACATATGATTCCTATGAAATAAACTGTTAGCACTGAAATATTTTTAAAAATGTTAATGGCAATGTTGCATTTAGGATAAGCTTTGCAAAAGCTTGTTTTTGAAAATCTAATTTGTCTCGTCTGTTTTTTCAAATGTTTTGGACATTTGCAAATGTTTTGAAAAATAGATTTCACACTTGACATTTTGAAAAACTTTGAACTAGAATTTGCAAAACAAAATAACCTTTTAGAACTGGACAATATTATATACTTTAGCTGTTGTACTGTAATTCAAATAATCTTCACCATTCTAAATATGCTTATAAGAGAGATTCCTCCTTTTCCTTTTTAAAAAGAACTTTCATTATTATTATTATTTAGTTTTTTAGCTTTTGTGCCAGTTTTACCTAGTTCTGATTGCTGCAGATACTCATCATTCGATTCTTTTCTGGAGAGCTAAGGAGGCAAGTGGGCAAAGGCATCAATTGTCCATTTGCAGGAGAGTGGAGAAATCTGTTTAAAGTTTGTCTCCTTTCTTGACCAAGGTGCATTGTCTCATATCGTATAGCAGGAAGGAGCATTTCTTTGCCAGCTGATGCAGGGGTACCCCTATTCTCATAGCTGTAACTTAAAATTTTGATGTTCTTCATGATGACTTGTCAGCACTTACTTCCTTTTGCAGAGGCTGGTATAGTTAAGGGGGCATGGGCTGCTGCTGTATTAGTGCAAGCCCCTGCACGTGGATTGCTGCTGAAGCTGTGACAGTGCAGTGGTGTGGGTTCCCCTGGCACTCCCTCTGGATCAAAACCTAGTGCTGGTGACCTGCTTGCACCCTCCCTCCCCCACTATGTACCCCTGTAAGTATCAGAGGAGCAGGTATCTCCCTTTTGTCAGTGGGACTCAGTGTCTTTTTCTGTCAGATACAGTGGTGCTTAGATACCAGCTGGCTTTCCTAAGTGAAAGAGAAGCTCTGATCACCCCCTGATCACCAAAATGGTTAAGAAAATAATCATAGGTTTAGAATAATAGGCATAGGGCCTTAACAGGGAGGTAGGTAGGGCTTCACAACACAGCGGCAGACTGCCCTAGCAGACTGGACCCTGGAAAAGGACTTGGGTCCTGAGTTCAGCTTCTAGCTCTGCCACTCATTTGCTGTTTCATTTCCCCTCCCTCTGCCTCAGTTTCTCCTCTCAGTCATCCTTTTTACTTTAGTTCTGATTGCTGGTGATGCAACAAGTCCTGGTGGATGAGGGTGCTGCACACCTGTGGTTTTGATCAGATCAGAGACTTGTCAGAGCTTACAGCATAATTCCAGCATATTTTTTAAGCAATGTCATACAGTTCACAGTCAGTGCATAAAAGGCTTTTTAAGTGGTATCCCTGGCATTGTCTTAATTTTGAGAGAAGTGCTTTGATAACTCTAAAGTTCCCTTCTTGTTTTTCTCCTTTGGATGCATGAATATAAATTCTGGCACAGTACACCTCTGAATATACAAACCAAAAACCAAAAATTCTTTTATTGTTTGAAGTTGAGATATAGTTTGTGTTCAGAGAACATAGCTTACTTGTGACATATTAGAATTTATATATATGTTTGTGCTGTTTCAATCAGGTAGCCAAAGATGTATCTGTCAGACTGCACCATGAACTGGAGAGTGTGGAAGAGAAACGTGTTAAAGCAGAAGACGAGAATGAGATCCTTCGACAGCAGATCATTGAGGTGGAAATATCCAAGCAGGCAGTACAAAATGAGTTGGACAGGTTGAAAGAGGTAAGCAGTAGTCAGAAAAATTATGCTGAGTTATGGTTTTGGTTTAGATTGGAACCTTGTTATCAAAAGCATTTTAGAGTAATCCCAAAGCAAAATGTCTCCAACCATTAAAGTTACTGGTACAACTGGGATTGATTATCATGTAAAATACCTTTCTACATGTCCGGTACCATTTCTGAGTTAGAAAGTAGAAAAGGAATTGCTTTTTTTTTTAAATAGTGCCTTTCGTGGTACTGAGATTACAGTTTACATACTATGGCTACTAGATATTCTGTGGCTCAGTTTTTACCTTGGCAACACTCTCTTTGTCTTCAGTGTGATATTGTGAGATCTGACTTCCCTTATCTTTGGGAAGTTTGCCTTTGTTAGGATTGAGTGAAGCCTATACGATTTGTCCCTCAAAGGTTAATTCAGATAAACAGATAAAATTCAGGGCTAAATTTAGGTTCATGTTACTCAGCCATGTCAATGGTGCTACTGGCATAATTCAGGCAGAAAGTATCTGATTTATAATATACAAATAACATTGCATTTCAGATACAGAAATGTTGTGTGTTAGGAATAGTTTCTATTATATCTGACAAATGGATAAACAGAATAGAATGATAGTTCTTGGAAGTAAACAAAATAAGAGACAGAATACAAAGTAAAGGGAGTGGAAGATTTTAAATGTGGCCTTTTACTATGTCCAATATCCTGATCTATGGGAGCATTTCTGTTCTTTTGATAATACAACATATGGGGCTCCTGTCTTTGTTCATTTTTAAACCAGATTGAGAGAGAACACTCAGGCATAATGAGGTAAGTCATTTATCTCCTCTGAGCTGTGGTCAGCTTTAGAGAGCCACTGTAATTATGTGGTTCTTTTAATCCTTCAAACAATGCCTGTGAGTCAAATGGAACAAAACCTGATTCAATTTTCTAAGGTGTACAAACCATGTTTAATTTCTTTGTGTGTTTTGAATTATAAGGAGAACAAGCTCACTGCAAGAGTTTTTGCGCTTACTATACATAAAAGGATATATTTACCAGCTGATATAAACTTTAATGTGACTGTGACACATATGCATGTTAGACTACTGAAGATCTGTGCCAGAAATAGCCTGGCTGATGACTTAATTATAAGGTTTGGGGGGATGGAGTTATTTGTTTTTTTTAAACTACTTGCAGATGCCAATAGTTCTTGCTGGGCATTGTAATTTGCTAGGGGACATGTGAAATATATTCCATACCATACCCAGCCATCCACTTCATATATTTTTTTATAATTAGTTATGCCTTGTTCTAGCTCATCGTTGCACAAAGCTCTGCCTGGCAGTCTTGTGAGTGACATATTTTGAAAACAAGCTATAGGCTACTGAAGTGATGGACAAGCAAGTAGTCCAATGTTGGAGAACTCTCATGGAGTAGTCTTCAAAAGGAGAAAGATTGAGAACTATTAGGGAAAGGAAAAGTTGATTGATGAAGCACTAAGATTCAGTGGAACAGAGTTACCTCTAAGTGAATTAGTAGGACGTAAGTCCCTTAGCATATTCTTCAAAATATACGAGATATTTGTATTTTTGGTGTGCCTGAAATGCAGTTAGTACTTGACCAATGTAAAAGGTACAGCTCTTGCTCCAAAGAGCTTATAGCCAAAAAACTGGAAGATACCATTCATCTTTAGCATTATTTAGCAGATGCAAAGTCGTTGAAGAACATATTACAGACATGGGGGTTGCATGTCTGCAGTTGCAGCAGCCACAGGGTGGGTGGTGAGCCCAACAGAACCTTGAATTTCTCCAAGCTTGCTGTGACCTATTATGTCCTTAATTAACAAGGAGTGAGGCTTTACTGTGCCTCAGCTGCTCTATGGTAACTATCTCTGTGCCCTCAATTACCTCTCAAACTGAGAGCTAAACTAGGACAGCTTACCCCTGAACAAAGCAACTAACTTGTTCCAGCTTAACTCTCACTTGTCATGGGTAATTGCAGGCTCTGAGGCTGTGACTGCAGAGCAGGTGATGCACTTTCCATTTAATGGTAGGTATTTGGTGTACCTGTAACTAACCCACCATTAGTGAAAGCCAACCTGGAAAAATTGGCCTGTTTCATTGAGGGGTAAGCTGCCCTGGCTGAGGTACCTTACCATTAGTTAGGAGTAGGCCTAGAACTAGTTAGTTTTAGAGCAGGCTAAAATGCAGCTCATTCTCACCTCCCTGTAAAATTGCAGGCACATGAATGATGGTAACTGTGTGCAGGGGAAGATCTGTGGTAGAGACTGAAATAGAAACTAATTTTCCAGGGTGCAGGTTTTTGGTTGTAGCCATGTTGGTCTGAGGACATAGACCGGCAAGGTTCTTTGAGTAGATGTGATATTTTTTATTAGACCAACTGAGTAATTGGAACAAAGTTCTTTGAAAGCTTTTGGGAACAAGTACCCTTCTTCAGGCATAGGGAGACTGTGCTGTTGTGAATAGCAGCGTGTT
>NW_017728992.1:91378306-91379694 GCF_001723915.1 Gavialis gangeticus | reverse complement strand
AATGATGGTAACTGTGTGCAGGGGAAGATCTGTGGTAGAGACTGAAATAGAAACTAATTTTCCAGGGTGCAGGTTTTTGGTTGTAGCCATGTTGGTCTGAGGACATAGACCGGCAAGGTTCTTTGAGTAGATGTGATATTTTTTATTAGACCAACTGAGTAATTGGAACAAAGTTCTTTGAAAGCTTTTGGGAACAAGTACCCTTCTTCAGGCATAGGGAGACTGTGCTGTTGTGAATAGCAGCGTGTTGTGAACAACGATAGTGTCCCTATGCCCGAAAAAGGGTGCCTGTGCCCAAAAACTTGCAAAGAACTTTGTTCCAACTACTCAGTTCCTTTACATGGGTCAGCAAAAAAATTGGTATCTCCTTGTGCTGTGGACCTCAAGGATACAAGCCTACTTACTCATGAGATTTTTTTTCACAAGGGAGATGTTGGTAGAATTTGACAGTTAAATATCTGTCAAATATAAAATACAAAATAAATACTTGATACATAAAAGATCCGTCTCCCAGAGGGACATGTTTCCCTTGGGAGAAACAGTGAGCGCTTGTACACTTGCAGTTTCTACTGGGAGAGTGGTGACTCCTCGTAGAAACATTATGTCTGTACATGACCACAGTCTCCTACTACTTGAGCTCAGAATGTAGCTGATATATGTTTCATAGTTTCATAGTTAGTAGGGTCAGAAGGGACCTGAGCAGATCATCAAGTCTGACCCCCTGCCATGGCAGGAAAGAGTACTGGGGTCAAATGACCCCAGCAAGGTGTTTCTCTAGCCTTGTCTTAAAGAACCCCAAGTTAAAACCAGCACCACTTTGCTTGGAAGTTGGTTCCAGATCCTAGCCGCCCTGACAGTGAAGTAGCGCCTCCTGATCTCTAATCTGAATTTACCCTCTGCCAACTTGTGACCGTTATTTCTAGTCACTCCTGGTAGCACTTGGGGGAACAGGGACTCCACCAATGCCTGCTGGTCCCTGCTGACTAGTTTGTAACAGGTCACTAGATACCCCCTAAGCCTTCTCTTGTGGAGGCTGAACAGATTCAGGTCCCATAGCCTGTCCTCATAGGGCCTGCCCTGTTGCCCCTGATCATGCGAGTGGCCCTCCTCTGGACCCTCTCCATGTTGTCCACATCCCTCTTGAAGTGCGGTGCCCAGAACTGGACTCAGTGCTCCAGCTGCAGCCTGACCAGTGCCGCATAGAGGGGGAGGATCACCTCCTTGGACCTGCTAGAGATGCATCTGTGGATGCATGACAAGGTGCGGTTGGCCTTCCTGCCTGCATCCCCACACTGCCGGCCCATGTTCATCTTGGCATCAATGATGACTCCAAGATCCTTTTCTGCCTCTGCACTGATGAGAAGGGAGTTCCCCAGCCTGTAGGTATG
>NW_017728992.1:91377746-91378205 GCF_001723915.1 Gavialis gangeticus | reverse complement strand
AGGTAAGACTAACTGGCCTATAGTTTTCCGGGTCCTCCTTCCTCCCTTTTTTGATGATGGGAACTATGTTGGCCCTCTTCTGGTCCTCTGGCACGACACCAGAGTACCATGAGTTACTTGTAAAGTCATTCCAGGGGTCCTGCAATGACCTCAGCTAATTCCCTAAACACTCTGGGGTGGAGATCGTCTGAACCAGCTGATTTAAATACATTCAGTCCCTCCAGAAGTTCCCTTACTAGATCCTTACTGACCCTTGGCCTAGATGTGCCTCCCCTGGGGCCTGAGGGGGGCCCGGTGGTGGGGCTGATCCGGTCCCTGCTCAGGAAAATGGAGGCAAAGAGGTTGTTGAATAGGTTAGCTTTGTTGTCTGGTGTGACGACCAGATTTCCTAGCATGTCTTGCAGGGGCCCTACGTTACCCGGTACCTTCTTTTTGCCCCCTATGTATTTAAAAAAGGAC
>NW_017728992.1:91373983-91376780 GCF_001723915.1 Gavialis gangeticus | reverse complement strand
TATATGTTCTGCTCGTTGGTCTAGCCTGGGCTGTACTTGTGGGTGCTGCTTGGTTTAGCAGTCCAAGGCTTCCTCTGCCCTCATCTTCCCCTTCCCCCGACAAGCCTAGTTTAAAGCCCACTGAAGGAGATCCACCAACCTAGAAGAGAACACACGCTTACCTTTAGGGGAAAGGTGGAGCCCATCCCATCCAAACATGTTGTTCTTGGAAATTTTATAGTTGGTAGATGCCATACTCTCCCACTTGTTTTCCTCTTCCAGTCCATAAATAGAAACTAAGTTTCCCTACTTTTTCAAGTCCCCATTGATTTATTGACTTAGAATTAATTATTTGAATGTAGAGAAATTAAGAAAATATTATCTCTGCACCTGCAGATGAGGCTGTTTCTATCAAATAATGGTTTACTGCTTCACCAAATGTAGGTTTAGGTGGTAACTTCTACCGGTTCAGTGGTTTGACATGAAAATGTCACAAGCAAAGCATGCATTGGTTAGTAGTATTATTTTTATTTAATTTAAAATACCGTAGTAATTACATTGGCTAGGGACAGACATTTCACATAAACTGGGTTAAATGATCAGAAACTGGTTTAAACCTGTAACAAAACGTATGCTCAGTGCACATAAAACAGTTTCAAAATGGCTGAAACTGGTTTAAGATACATCTGGCTGAATGTAGTATCAGACTTAATTGATTTGGGTCAAACCAGTTTATGCAGTGTCTTTCCCAGACCGCTTCCTGGTTTAAGTTAAATCAGAGTTAAACTGGGCTTTGCTTTCTGCTCCAGAGAACAGGGCTGGCCCCAAACCTCTGCTCCCTAGCCAGAGCTCCGGTGGAGACTACAGGCATAGCAGGATCTGCCTGGCTTCCCCCTGCCCTTCACCCCTCTCTGCTCAAGCAGGTATCCCCCCCTCCTTTCTCAGAGCACAGACCCCAGCCACACGGAATCTAGGCATGTGTAATGCTAGCTAATGCTGAGAGATGTCTGTGTGTATGTCTTTCCAATTTCACTGGAACAGGCAGACAGAACAGTGTCAGCTTAGGGCTTTTTGGAGATAATCAGCATGTCATCTGGTAATGTCCCTCTGTTCCTTCCTTGGAAAAAGCTGTTTAAGAAGAGCTTGAACTAATAAGAGAGGCTTTTGTTTTGTTGATGGACTGATAAATACTGTATTATCAGCTCCCTGCTGGCTCCCTATCCTGTCAGGTGTGGAGACAGTATGAAGAAGCAGGGAGAGGGATTGAAAAGCTCAGTATCATCAACAGATGCATGCATTGCACATCCCTCCCTTTGCCTCAGAGTGCTGGCTGGGGGCTAGCAACACTCCTGCCCCTTGAGCAGCAAGCAGGAAAAAGCCTGGGACTGTGCAGGCAGGGTGGCAGTTTACACTCCTGAGCTTTACACTTCTAATTAGAGGTCCTTCTGGGGCCTGGCCATGCCGCCTGCTCCGCTCAGCATTGTGGAAGGGAAAGGAGGGCTGCTCTAGTACCTCCCCGGATTCTAGCCTGAGCCACTGCAGCCATGTGCCTCCATTTCTTAGGTCCAGAGGGAATATCTGCACAGTTGCAAACTGATTCAACTGAGGCAAGTTAGACTAACCTACACAGATTGAATCAGTTCAGGCTCAGGCTTTTTGAATGTCTGTCCCTAGCCATGATGTTTAGGCCAGCGGTGTCAGACTTCCAGCCTGTGGGCCAGATCTGGCCCATAGAACCATTCCATCCAGCCTGTTAGTAGTCCAGTTCACTAGCAGATGTTGGGGGCATGGCTTGCTGCAGAACTGGGGTCCCTAGACTCCAGTGGACTTGGCCATTGGAGACAGCCCGCCAGTTCTATGCTGCTGCCTGAATGAAGCTCACCACCACTTGCCTCTGGACCCATGCTGCTTCCCAGATGCAGCCCCATGCTGCCACATGCCTCCAGCTTCATGCTGCTGCATACCCCTGAGACCCATGCTGCCACATTCTCCTGGCTCTGTACTGATGCCAGAACTCCAGGCTGCCACCTAAATGTGGCTCCATGCTGCTGTCTGCCCCCAGACCTGCACTCCTGCCTTGCCCAGAACCCACACTGCAGTTGCTGTTGGCAGATGCAGCTCAGAAGGAGCCTTCTTGCAGTCCAGATACAGCCTGGGACTTGGAGTGATTTTGATACCCTTGGTTCAGGCCATAATTTAGGTTGTTGTTCTTTAATTTTTAATTTCTGTAAATTTACCTGTAAAACCAAAAACATACTTGACATGAATTAAAAGGTCCTATAACAAGTGTTAAATTTTTTTATTCATGCTGATTATTCACGCAGCATCCCTGGACTTCAGGAAGGCAGATTTCAATGAGGTAAGGAGAATAGTCGGGGAGGCACTGAGGTCCCGGAGGGGAGGGAAGTCGGGTGTCCAGGAAGAGTGGTTGTTCCTTAAGGAGTCGATCCTCCAAGGCCAAAGGGAGGTAATCCTAACACGGATCAAAGGGGGCAAGAGGGCGCAAAAGCCCCCATGGCTCACCAAAAGCATACGGGAATGTTGCCTAGCTAAAAAGGAGGCGTACATCCAACGGAAGGGAGGGATCATCACCAGGGAGGACTATACCTCAATTGCTCAGGGCTGTAGGGTGCTGATCAGGAAGGCCAAGGTGGAGATGGAACTGGGACTAGCTACCCAGATCAAGCACAATAAGAAGTCCATTTTTAAATACATAGGGGGTAAAAAGAAGGTACTGGGTAATGTGGGGCCTCTGCAGGACATGCTAGGAAATCTGGTCATCACACCAGACAGCAAAGCTAATCTATTTAACAATTTC
>NW_017728992.1:91368930-91373819 GCF_001723915.1 Gavialis gangeticus | reverse complement strand
TGGAGTACTGCATCCAGTTCTGGGCGCCGCACTTCCAGAGGGATGTGGACAACATGGAGAGGGTCCAGAGGAGGGCCACTCGCATTGTCAGGGGGCAGCAGAGCAGGCCCTACGAGGAGAGGCTACAGGACCTGAACCTGTTCAGCCTCCACAAGAGAAGGCTGAGGGGGGACCTGGTGGCCTTTTACAAACTAGTCAGAGGGGACCAGGAGGCATTGGGGGGAGTCCCTGTTCCCCTGAGGACTACCAGGAGTTACAAGAAATAACGGTTACAAGCTGGCAGAGGGTAGATTCAGACTAGATATCAGGAGGTGCTACTTCACGGTCAGGGCGGCCAGGACCTGGAACCAACTTCCAAGAGAAGTGGTGCTGGCTCCTACCCTGGGGGTCTTTAAGAGGAGGCTGGATGAACACCTCTCTGGGGTCGTTTGACCCCAGTACTCTTTCCCACCATGGCAGGGGGTTGGACTTGATGATCTGCTCAGGTCCCTTCCGACCCTACCGACTATGAAACTATGATTGAGAGCAAAAGGAGACATTTTTTTGGCATTGTTTTTGCACCTGACAGTTCAGGGAAGGCCCTGTGGATGGAGTATGTTTAGTTGGTGCTATTACACACTCTGATTGTTAAATAGGAGTTGTGAAGCAATGAAGTATCTCCAGTGCAAAGGGCACATTTGTAAATTTTAGCTGTCAAATTCTGCCAAGTCTCTATTGTGCATGTACAAGCTGAGATTTTCAGAAGCTCCTAATTTGGCTTTCTACATGTAGATTTTCATGAAGACATCAGAAAAGCCGTATCCCCTGACACAGAGCTCATCCCCCGACAAATTTCAACTCTGCTCCGAAGTACGGGGGCATTAGAGCTTTTCAATGAAATGGTTGTAAGAATTTAATTGACATGGGTAAAACAACATATTTACCTTAACCTTTTTCTTGGAAATGACTTTACTGTTTTAGCTGAAACTTTAAAAAGCCCGACATGGGGCAGTCTTCCAGCATAGATTTCAGCATGAATTATTTAAATCGGGGAAATAAACAAGTGGAAAATCTTATTTGCAGCTGCTGAGTGGGTGTTTTTGTGTCCTCTTTGTTTGGGTTTGGAGTTTTGAGCCAGCAAGGAATTAAAAAAGAGCAGACAGACAGAGTGACATTGCAGGGTTCAAGCTGTTTGGAAAGAGTAGCCCTGCTGAAAAAGACAAAGGATGGAGAAGATTAGGAATAGGGTAGCAGCTGCAGAAAGATTTGACGTGAGTGTTATAAAGTGTTTGAGCAAAAAATGAATGAGACTGTGTAACCAGGAAGAAAGGGGGATTTATTTTCTGTGGAACAGCCGTATTGGGCAGCTGATAATATCTCTTTTGCAAGTGAAAGCATAGGAGCCAGAGGAGGAGAGCAACCTAAGGTTGTCACTTTCTCTGTCATAATGAGTTCTGACATGACTGTTTTCTCCCATTTGCCCCTATAATAAACAGACTCTGTTAGTCATTTCAGAGATCTTGTGTCGTGAAATGCTCCAGTTTATTTTAAACCCTCTTTCCATCATTAGCAATGAATGCTGTTCCCCAAGCTTGTTCATTCAGGAAATCGTTTCCAGTTATTATGAGAAGACTTTTCTTAAAGTTTGGGCATGTTGGTGTTCTTACAGAGGAAGGCACAGGCAAAATGGGAAAGCAAAACAGTGAAAGAAAACTGCCTCCATTCATTTTCATTTGAGGAGATGAAAAAATGAAAATTTTGATATTATAACAGTACTCTCCCTATGATGCAGAAATTGAGATGAAAAGAAAAGCATTCTTAAATGAGCCTTTCTGAGTTGCCTTCAAACTTGTTAGGTTTGTCCCAACTGTCCTAAATCTGGAGAACAACTAGGTAACAGAAGTGTTTTCATGGGCAATCCATTGCACTCAGTTCTCTCTCCCTTCCTCCACCCTCCCTCCCACAACTTGAAGTGTTTCTTTTTTCAAAATACCATGAACAATTTTAGTACTACAGTTCAAGAAACATGACTTGAAAGTAAAAATAGTTTCTCTGTGCTTGAAATGACCATTCTACTGAAGTGAAAGGTTATATATAAGATACTTTAAAAAAATTGAAAAAAGATCATGGATAAGGCAGCTGAACTGCCTTTATCTCATCTTGTTCAAATTTTACTTTGGGATTCATATGCAAATAAAGTTAGTGCAGATCAAGAGCATTTATCTGAGAGAAGGAATTAGCTCTATTTAAATGATAGAGCAAAACCAGCTGGAGGTTACTTTTCAGAACTATGCACAGACAGATGGACATGAAGGATCTGAGGTTTCTGTTGCCCTGAACCCTATGGCTAAGTACAGACATTCAGAAAGCATGAGCCTGAATTGATTCAATTTTTCCAGGTTAGTCTAACCTGTGTAGATTGAACTGATTTGCAAGTAAACAGACATTCACTTTTAATTCCGGGAATGTAGGCACGTGCCTGCAGTGGCTCAGGCCAGAAGCCAGGGGATGCTAGAGTGAGCCCTCCCTTCCCTTTGGAAGTAACCAAGGGAACCTGGGTGGGGAGGGGGGATGTGGCCAAGCCCTTGGCAGACCTGAGTATAATTGGGGAGGGGTTTAAATCCCCAACCTAGCCTTCAAGGACCCCAGCTGAGGTTTGTCTGGAGGAGGAGGGGGGAAGCAGCCCTTGTCACACTTTTCAGATGGGGGAAGGAGCATGGTCAGACTCCAGCTCCAGCTGGCACCAAGCAGCGAAAGCAGGGGTATGGCCAGATCCTCCCCTGTGGCGGAGGAGGAGGAAGGGGAGAGCCCTGCCTGTCATACTGGTTCTCTGACAGCCCGGCCCAGCCTGAGCACAGGGAGCTGGGAGTACAGTTTTTCTACCCCTGCCCCACAGTGTCTGTTTCCCTCCCCTCCCCCCCCCACAGTGGGGCCCAGCGCTGTGCCCTTCCAGCCCTGAGTCCTGATGCAGCGCTGTTCAGAGCCCACCCCCCCATAGTGGGAAAGAGGGGGAGAGCCCTCTATGACTGGCTGATTCAGCCACTGAGGCAGTGCACCACAGAGCACCCCTCACCACCCTGAGGTGAGCAAGGAGGAAAAGGGGGAGAGCCCTGCCTGCCGCAGTGGCTTCCTGACAACCTGGTCTGGGCTAGGCTCAGGGAGCCAGGAGCAATCCAGGTACACAGCTCCTGCAGCCTCAGCCTGAGCCCCACCTCCAGCTGGGAAGGGTCCTATCCCCATGGCCTGGCCCAGCCTGGTTTGCTCCCAGCTTCCTGCATCCAGGCCAGGCTGAGCTGGGCTGTAAAGGAGCCGCTCTGCCCCTCCTCTTCCTTCCCTGTTGGGGTGGGGCTCTGTGCAGCACTGCCTCAGCAGCTCCCTGACAGCCTGGCCCAGCCTGGCCTGGGTGCGGGGAGCCAGGAGAAAACTGGGCAAGACTGGGCCACAGGGGTAGGGCCCTTCCCGCTGGCTGTGGCTCCATGACAGCCTGGCCTGGTGCGCATGGGCAGGAGCTGGGCAGGCAGTGGTGTGACGGATGTGCAGGTACAGAGGGTTATTGCAGGCATTGCGCAGCGACCGTGGCAGTGGCTGCAGTCACATGAGCCCCCACAGCAGGTGGCTGCTGAGCTCTAGGCTCGTCAGCACCTCTGAGCTGGCCCGGACAGCTGTGAGCACATCCCTCATTGCCAGTCTGGCTGTCAAGGCACTCGCCCGCAGCTGCAGTGGCGTTGCTTCCACGCCACTGTCTGGCCAACCGCCACCTACGCACACTGGACTGAACTGGACTGTCATGGAGCCACAGCCAGCTGGAAAGGGCCCTGCCCCCGCAGCCCAACCCAGGCCAGCCCCTCCATACCCACCCTCAGTAGTGCCTGCGGGTTGGTCCATCCCAGCCCCAGCCCTGGACGAGGTTGGCAGATGGTGGGGCCATGCTGGCTGGCGTCTGGCCATGCCCCCATCCTTGCCACTATAGTGGCAAGAGGGATTGACTCTGACAGGGGCTACTCCACCCTGGCTAGGCAGACCCTAGCTGTGGCCCCCTGGGGGATGGGGGAAGGGAAGGGGCTGTAGCCAGGGTCCTGCCCCCTTCGCCTTAGGGGGCCATGCCAACCAGTATTTAGCTATGCCCCTGCCCCTGCCCCTGCTCTGGCTAGGAAGCAGAGGGGCAGGGCCAGTCCTGCTCTCTGGACCAGACAGTATAGCCCAGCCCAG
This sequence comes from Gavialis gangeticus, assembly GCF_001723915.1. Lineage (NCBI taxonomy): Eukaryota > Metazoa > Chordata > Crocodylia > Gavialidae > Gavialis > Gavialis gangeticus. The sequence goes on along the minus strand of NW_017728992.1, from coordinate 91,369,631 downwards.
GGCTGAAAAGCATGCTGGGGGACTCTGATTTAACATAAACAAGGAAGGGTTCTGGGACAGAAATTCCATAAAGCAGTTTGACCTAAATCATAGATTCAGAGATTCATAGATGTTAGGGTCGGAAGGGACCTCAATAGATCATCGAGTCCGACCCCCTGCATAGACAGGAAAGAGTGTTGGGTTCAGATGACCCCAGCCAGATGCCCATCCAACCTCCTCTTGAAGACCCCCAGGGTAGGGGAGAGCACCACCTCCCTTGGGAGCCCATTCCAGACCTTGGCCACTCTAACTGTGAAGAAGTTCCTCCTAATGTCTAATCTAAATCTGTTCTCTGCTAGCTTATGGCCATTATTTCTTGTGACCCCCAGGGATGCCTTGGTGAGTAGAGCCTCACCAATTCTGTGCCCCCATGATGAATCTGTAGGCAGCCACAAGGTCGCCTCTCAACCTTCTCTTGTGGAGGCTGAAGAGGTCCAGGTGCCTTAGTCTCTCCTCGTAGAGCTTATCCTGCAAGCCCTTAACCATACGAATGGCCCTTCTCTGGACCCTCTCCAGGTTATCCACATCCCTCTTGAAGTGTGGCACCCAAAACTGCACGCAGTATTCCAACTGTGGTCTGACCAGCACCCGATAGAGAGGGGAAGTATCATCTCCTTGGTTCTGTTTGTCATGCATCTGCTGATGCATGATAAAGTGCAGTT
>NW_017728992.1:91363532-91363930 GCF_001723915.1 Gavialis gangeticus | reverse complement strand
GGAGTCCACTAGGACTCCAAGATCCCTTTCCACTTCCATGCTACCAAGCAGGTCATTTCCTAGGCAGTAGGTATGCTGGACATTTTTCCTCCCTAGGTGCAGCACTTCTCATTTCTCCTTGTTAAATTGCTTTCTATTGTTTTCTGGCCATTTGTCCAAGCTGTCCAGGTCTACCTGTAGTTGTTTCCTGCCCTCTGGTGTGTCCACTTCTCCCCACAGTTTTGTATCATCTGCAGACTTGGATAGAGTACACTTCACTCCCTCATCCAAGTCACTGATGAAGACATTGAAGAGTATCAGTCCAAGGACCGAGCCCTGCAGCACCCCACTGTGTAATCATCCAAGTCACAGCCTCTTAACTTGTTCACCAGTATGGGGTGGGATACCGTATCGAAGGC
>NW_017728992.1:91359210-91362839 GCF_001723915.1 Gavialis gangeticus | reverse complement strand
CTTTCTCCTTGACCTCCATGTATCCTAACCCACAATCCTTCTACTTTCTCCTCCTCTGATTCCATTTTGATAAGGGTCAATGTATAACGCTCCTTGACATAGAGCGCAACCCCTCCCCCTCTCTTCCCCACTCTATCCTTTCTGTATAGCTTATAGCCCTCACTGTGTACTGCCCAGTTGTGTGTAGAGTCTCACCAGGTTTCTGTTAACCCCACTAAGTCGTAAGTGTTCTCTGCAAGCAGGAGCGCTAGTTCATTCTGCTTGCTCCCCATGCTCCTAGCATTAGTGTATAGGCACTTGAGCCCTGTGACTGGCGCCTTTGTTGCCCCCCAGCTCTGATGCCCAATGGGCCCCTTACTGCTTACGTGCTTATTGCTTGCCTGTGCTGTACTGCTGGACGTCCCATGGAATGCAGGTTCCTGATGATCTCCTTCTTCTGCCTCCCCGTCCCCCGTCTGAGCTAGTTTAAAGCCCGATGTAGGAGAGCAGCCAACCTGTTGAAAAAAAGACTTTTACCTTTCACTGAAAGGTGAAGTCCATCACGCGCCAGGAAGTCCCTTGTCAGGAAGTGTGGGTCGTGGTCCAGGAAGCCAAATCCTGCAGTATGGCACCAAGTCCTGAGCCACAGGTTGACCTCTCTGATCCAAGCACTGTGATGCCTACTGCAGACTCTGACGAGGAGGATGGACGAGAAGACCACCTGAATCCCCATCTCCCTAAGCCTGGCCCCCAGAGCCCGGTAGTCACCCATGACACGGTCAGGATTACTCCTGACTGTGTCATTGGTTCCCACATGGATGAGGACCATGGGATAGTAGTCCAAGGGCTGGATTAGGTCAGGAATCCTTGTCGTGACATCCTGGATCTTGGCCCCTGGCAGGCAACACACCTCACGCGCCATGGGATCTGGGCAGCAGATGTTTCCTTCTGTTCCTCTCAGTAGGGAGTTGCCTACTATGATGACCTGTCTCCTCTTCCTGTGGTAGCTTGTCTGGCCCTCAGCTTGCTTGGGGATGCATTGGGGTACCTCCTGTGCTGTTTCCTCCACTGCACTCTCCTCCAGTGTAGCTAGGGCTTCGTATCTGTTTCCCAACTGCACCAGTGGATCCATTTCTGCAGCGAGTGGCCTGGCGCTGGAGTTGATTTAAGTCTGATACTACATTTGACCAGGTTTATCTTAAACCAGTTTTGGCCATTTTGAAAGTGGGTTATGTGCACTGAAGTTGTGTTCTGTTACAGGTTTTAACCAGTTTCTGATCACTTAAACCAGTTCATGTGTAACTTCTATTCCTAGCTTCTGTAGTAACTTAAATCAGGACATAGTGGGCATGTCCAGATGTGCATGGATGTTTGGTTCCCTGGGGCAAGTAGTGGCGGTGCACCTTCTGCCTCTGCTACTTGTCCCCAGAGAATGCCCATGCCATGTGTGCTTTGGCGTGTGTCATGTTGCCCCAGGTGGGGTAGGGGAGGCTGGAGCCAGCGCTGGGCTGCCCCAGTGCCCTTACGCAGGGTCCTCGGGGCTTCTGCTATGTGGAGCCTGGCCAGCAGCCACAGCGCAGCTCTGGATGATCCGGTTCTGTTTTTCAGCAGTGTGCGTTGATTGAGCATGCATTGCACCATTTTTTTCTCATGGGTTTTTTTGACTCCTGGTTATCCAGGGGTTAAAAAAACACAGCACAGTATGTAGTGTGCCCTTGCAGTGTGGAGAACACCAGACTGTGCAGTATGTGGCACTGCAGAAGTGTTTCCAGTGCCACATACCGCATGACCGTGCTTATCTGGATACGCCCAGTGAGTGCAGTGTGTAAAACATGGCTATTCTGATTTTATTGCATTTTAAGCTCTTCTCTGGTGCAAATAAATGTACAAGGTGTGAGGTTACAATGGATCAGGCCTCAGTTCTTTTGTCAGAATTATTTTGGTAGAATTTACTCTCATCTGGAAAAATGTATCTTGTAATCTCTTAAACTAACATTTGAAGCATGTTTGGGTAAGATAGAGACATAACTGTGTTAACTGCTAACGAAGCTATCTTGTCCAACAGAAATGGCAGTAAATTTCTATGGCTCTTTGAGTTTCATAATTTGTGTTTTCTGTATGTTAGCTACCACTAGTTTTAAATTATAGGAATTATCTTGGAAACAAGGAAGAAAGAAACCTGTATAGAGTTGTATAACATTTTAAAAGCAAAATCATCCTGTTGACTCAATAACCCTGTGAAATCAGTAATGAGTCTTCAGCAATGATTACTGAGGAAACACTAAAGTTCTACTATAAGGTAGTTTTGTTGTTAGTGACTTTTCTCCTTTGAGATATGCTGGATGGAATAACTAAAATCTGACAACACATAATTTCTAATGTACAAGTTATTACTAGAGCTGCATGCATAAAAATCTTCCTATTCAATGTCCAAACTGAAAAAAATCAAGGAAAAATCAATTTAGGTCAACAAAAAAATGCTTTTTTTAGGTGAATGACACATTTTGATTTCAGGTAATTTAGCTGTACTTTACTTCCCAGCATTTTCTCTTAAATATTAATTTAATTTTGAAACCAAACCACTTCAAAATCAAAAGTCTAAATGTATCATTTTAGAAAAGCTTAAACAACATATTTTGACTTTTCTTAAATTAAATGTTTCAGTGCTTTTGAATGTCCTTTTCTTTTTTTTTGTCCTAAATCCTTAAGTAAATTTATTATTCGCTGAATAAATTTCTTCCTTACTTTCAATGCATTTGTTTCTCAAGTTTGTATTTGGCAACAGACAGTTGACATTTTTACAAGCCCCAGCAGCACCGTTCAAGTTTAATAAGCTGGGAGTGAGTAATTATGGCATTGCTGACAAGTGTTCCAGGTTTTCTAAATATGCCTGAAAACCTGCCTCTGTTGCCTTAGTACTCAAAGCCTCCATTGTCAGAGTGCAAAAGAGCACTAAATTCCTGTAAATTAGACTGTTCGCAGCCTTGTTCCTAAATGCTTTTCTGGACCTCGGTTGACCTTTGCAAACAGATCATGTTACCACTCTTGGTGACAGCATCCACAATGGTAACAATGATCTACCATAGCTGTAGACTTGTCCAGATGCCAATTAGTTGGAAAGATATTTGCTGTATACATTAATTGAGATTCCTCTAAGCCGGGACTTTAGGCATAAAGCTTAATATATTGGAACTCTCAATATCAGTTTGACCTTCCAAAAAAAAATTCACAAAAAAGTTTGAAAATTGAGGGCTTTCTCTGACCCTTTCCATTTAACTGTCAAAGTGATACATGATCCTAGTGACTCCTTATTAAAACTCAGAGTAGATAACATTCTCAGATATGGTTTTGGAAAAGGAGGTAAAGGTCTATACATTCTACTCACCCAGAGCATGGGGAAAAACTGTTTTACTGAAGTAAAATATTTATATAGTCATCCTCATTATGGTACAGGTAAGAATTTGTATGTGGGCTGGTAAATTTTTGTGACGGCTTCACATGTTCATAGATTCATAGATTATAGAGTCGGAAGGGACCACAATGGATTATTGCGTCTGACTCCCTGCCCCTGGCAGGAAAGAGGACCAAGGTCAGACGACCCCAGCCAGGTGACTGTCAAGCCTCCTCTTGAAGACCTCCAAGTTAGGTGA
>NW_017728992.1:91358545-91359049 GCF_001723915.1 Gavialis gangeticus | reverse complement strand
CCTTGATAAACTTATAGGCGGCTACAAGGTCTCCCCTCAGATGTCTCTTGTAAAGGCTGAAGATACCCAGATCCCTCAACCTCTCCTCGTAGAGTCTTTCATGGAGGCCACTAATAATGTGCGTGGTCGTCCTCTGAACCCTCTCCAGATTCTCCGCATCCCTCTTGAAGTGCGGCGCCCAAAACTGGACACAGTACTCCAACTGCGGCCTGACCAATGCCGCGTAGAGGGGGAGCATCACCTCCCTCAATCTGTTGGTCATGCATCTGCTAATACATGAGAAGATGTGATTGGCTTTGTTGATGGCCTTGTTACACTGCCGGTTCATGTTCATCTTGGAGTCAACTATGACTCCACGATCTCTCTCAGCCTCTGAGCTGCTGAGGAGGTCATCCCCCAACCTGTAGGTGTGCTGAGGATTCCTCCTCCCTAGGTGGAGTACCTTACATTTATCTTTGTTTAATTGCATCCTATTTCGTTCTGCCCATTGATCCAGCCTGTCCA
>NW_017728992.1:91341600-91353545 GCF_001723915.1 Gavialis gangeticus | reverse complement strand
CCCATTGATCTAACCTGTCCAGGTCGGCCTGTATCTGCTCCCTGCCCTCCGGTGTGTTAACTTTGCCCCATAACTTGGTATCATCTGTGAACTTGGAGAGGGTGCTCTCCACACCCTCATCCAAATTGCTGATGAAGATATTAAATAACACTGGTCCAAGGACCGAACCCTGTGGGACCCTACTGCCCACCTCTTTCCAGGCGAAGAATGACCCGTCTACCACCACTCTCTGGATGCGGTCCCTAAGCCAGCTAGCCATTCACCTGACTGTGTAGGTGTCCACCCCACAGCCCGTTAGCTTCCTTATGAGAATAGGATGCGAAACTGTGTTGAAGGCCTTCCTAAAATCCAGATAGATGACATTGGCCTCTGCTCCTCTGTCAAGGCAGTGTGTGACCTGGTCATAAAAGGCTATAAGGTTTGTCAGCCAGGATCTACCTGTAATGACCCTGTGCTGGCTTCCTTTCATCACTGTTTCCCTGCTGGGCTTTCATAAATGCACTCTTTGATGATTTTTTCCAGTATTTTCCCAGGGATAGAGGTAAGACTGACTGGCTTGGTTACCTGGCTCATCCCTTCTCCCCGTCTTAAAAATGGGCACCATGTTGGCCCTTTTCCAGTCCTCAGGGACCTGACTGGAGCACCATGAATGCTCAAACAGCCACGCCAGCTATGATACTGGCCAATTCCTTCAGCGCCCATGGATGGAGGTTATCTGGGCCAGCTGACTTGTACCCATCCATCCCTTCCAAGTGCTGCTTAACTAAGTCAGCACTAGCTTTTGGTGGTCTGGTGCCTTTTGGACATCTGTCTATGCTCAAGGTGGAGGAATTGTCTTGGTCAGTATTTAGGAATACTGAAGCAAAGAACTCACTGAAGAGCTCCGCTTTTTTCCCTGCGTCAACCACCAACTGACCTGAGTTGTCCTGCAGGGGCCCTATGTTACTCTGTGCTTTCCTTTTACTTGCTGTGTATCTGTAGAAGGACTTTTTATTGTCCTTAATTGTTGAAGCCAGCCTAAGCTCCAGTCCTGCCTTGGCCTACCTAACTGACTCCCTGCAATAGCGCGCCAGGGTGGTGTATGCCTCCTTGGTGGCTGCCCCCTGCTTCCATTGCCTATAAATCTGTTTCTTTACCCCCAGTCTTTCCTGGAGCTCCCTGTTCAGCCAGGGGGGCTTTTCTGTCCCCTTACTCCCTTTCCTGCATAAGGCAATAGACTCCTTTGGTGCTGGAAGGATCACTCCCTGGAGAAACCTCCAACCCTCCTGGACCCCCGTTTGCTTAAGGCTCTTGAGTTCCGCCACCTCACTGACTAGGTTTCTAAGTTTACTAAAGCTGGCCCTTCTGAAGTCTAACACTTTAGCATCATGTTGTCCTATTTAGGCAACATAATGTAGGGATTTAGCCAAACTGAAGGTCATATGAGGCTATGTTGCTGACAATAGATTTTACTGTATTCCCCACTTCACCTCAGTTATGTTGTTTGTTCTCCCTCAAGCATTTCTTCTCAGGATATTAACTTTAATTTCTGCTTGGTGTCCAGTTGCTGCATCCCAAAACACTAGCCATTTCTCCTGCCCATCCATCATTGCTCACTTTAGAACAGGACTGGTTGGCTGTTGACTTCCTACAAGAAGGAGGGCTGTAGTTCCCTTGCTTTGTCCCCACTCCCTTCCGTAAGTGGGTGGTGTCCATTGCAGTCTGTATTATTTGGTGCCAGAACAGACCCTTAATGGTTCTGGCCGCCAGTATATAAATAAGTGAATTCCAGGTGAATGTAAAGTGTTGTTGCCTGTATGACACACTGTGATATTGATGCTGTTGTCAGCTGGCATCCCAGACAAATACAGGCATGCACAGGCAACTGGTGAGGCATGGGGGGGCACTGAGATTAGTCCCCAACTTGGCACCGCTCAGGATGGAGCAGTTTTTTTGCTGTGCCAGCAATGTGTTGGGGGGGGCACAGAAGTATAGGAGTGGACATGGGGCTTTTGGCCTGCCCCCAGTCCTGCCCACAAATTGTGCCCCCCCAGACTCAGGAGGCACCAGTCACCCCTGCAGGCATGCAGTGTCTGTGACATGCAACTTCCATTTCTTGATTTGGCTGGCTAACAGTGAATGAATTCCAATTATTTTCATATCACATCTACAGTAATTTCATTTAGGCATCTGGAACTCTGGTTAATGGGATAGAAAACAGTACAAGATAGTCTGCCAAAGTGAGAACAGGCTGTTTTTTGAGATGCACATTGTCTTACCAAGGTTTCCCTACAGCTTTTATTGTGGTGGTACTGATCATACAAATAAATGTCATACCAGACAACATTCAGTCTTAATTGCGGAAATATCATAAACATTTTAGGCAAGTAAAAAAAGTCAACAAGTTAATGATTTTTCTGTTCTTTGAAAGGCTCAATCAATGATTTGTCTTCACAAATTAATTATTTACAGTATCTTTTATTGAATTTTCTTTAAGATGGAGAGTATGATTGATCATATAGATGATGCATACACATTGTGATGTTAATAATTCAAATTATCATGCCATTATTGAGGGCTTAAGGCCTAATTTTGCCAAGATTTTCACCATTATTGCTTGCTTCTGAGACAATGCATTCCCAGTTGAATACACTGAGTAAAATGACACTGTGTTGTAAAACATGCCTTCAGTAGAAACCCTTGCTAGTTTTCTTATGATCTAGTGTGTTGCTTTTTTCAATAATGAAGTTATGTGGTCCTTAGGCCCACTTCCCTTATTAGTGAAAGAATAGTGAGTGGAAGTAAAATAGAAGCATTTTTGTTGTGGCAGTCTGTTTGAGTAGTCTGGAGCTTTGGTTTGTGGTAGTCTGGAGCTTTTGATAATACCAATAACTGAATCTACGTCCCTCTACTTGGGATTAATGGATTTGCATTTTTTAAGTCTCTTTTTTCCTTTTAATTTATAAAATTTGTAACTAATAGGAAGTCAGATATCTTATAATATATGTGAAGACAGGATGGACAGATTGGTTTATTTGTTTTTCTTAGGCCAGGTACGACATTGCACTTTTATCGGTATAAGTGATTAGAAACTGGTCTACATCCATAATAGAACAGAAGGTCAGCACACATACACTGGTTTCAAAATGCCACAATCTGGTCTGAGATTTGTACCCCGCCCTCACTGAAGGCCAAAAGTGTGTTGTGTTTGCTATCAATCTAAACTAACTGCTTACAGAAAACTATATAACTTAAATCAATTCCGCCTTGGGCTCCTTGAGTGTCTGCACATAGCCTTAGTGTATGCTGTAGTGCCGCAATGTGCATACAAATGCTGATGACACCTATTTCTTCCATTTGTGTTATACTAGTTATATTATTTTTCCAGGAAGAAGTTACTCTCTCAGTTTGCAAACTTTCATATAAGGTATTGGAGTAGAGAATTTATAGTGTTTAAATAATAAACCCATTATTTTGCCTCATCGTGCTAATACCTGTGCACACAGACAAATCACCAGGAGTTAAGCTAGGGTGTGAATTTACAGTACCTTAGTTACTCTATGATAAGTGCCCATTTTGCATGCTTTATCTTATAATAAGTGTGGGATAGCTCATCCCCCCGTGAAAGTGTGGCAAGCAAGTAAGTAATTGTTGCAGTTCATGATAGAGAATAAATAAATTGGCAATAGTACCTTCACACTAGACTCTGGCATATTTCAAGGAGAAGGAACCAGCTTGGAGAGAGAAATTTAATTACTGTGATACGTGTTGCATTTCAAGAGCACCGTGTACTCAGAGGTAAACCTACCAAAGCCACATATTTGTATACTACTTCCACTTTTCAAGCACTTGAAAATACAAACTAATGCACCTTTGTTGTCATCTATAATTATTACCAAATAACCAATTTGAAGACTGAGGTCCTAAGCCAAATTCTAAATCTGAAGTGCTTTGGACTTACACTGTAGTAAATAAGGCCAAATTTCAGTACACCCACATTTAGTGATCTAAATTTTTGGCTGGTGTACCCTCAATGGCTGGTTGAGAAATGGGGAGTCTTCTGGCAGCCAATCAAGGAGTGGGCTGGGAGGGGTCCCCTGGAGGCTGGTTGACAAGCAAAACTGGAAGTGCCAGTGGCAAAACTGGAAGTGCTGGCAACGAAACTGGAAGTGCTGGCAGCTTCTCCACACTGTTGCTGCATACCCCCTGGGGCCTTCCAAAGTACCCCCAGGAGTATGTGTATCCCCAGTTGACAATCCCTGATCTAAGCACTTACACGAGGAGAATAATCTCCTGTAATCTCCAGACTCTTTATTTTGCTTTAGTGACATACAGGGCTCGTAAAGACAACAGATGTTGTCATCATAGAATACTCCTAATATGGGAGCTTCTCCAAGAAGGGCAGAGCTGATCAATTCGTACACTCATCTTCATAATTATTTCCTACTCCTACGTCAGTCCCTGTGGGGCAATTGCACCCATGTTTAAGCAAGAGCTATGCGGCCAGACATATCCCTGATCAGCCCCGACATCTGGTGGGGTAGAGTTACCTGATGTTCTTCAGGTCACGTATTGAACACAGGCCAGCTATAATGGGAAACTGGAAAATCATTGCAGTTAGGTCAGAATATGGATATAAGATGTTTTAGAAAAGGGAAAAGAAAATAATGAAACATATATCTGGGGTTTTAAAAGGGTGCAAGCTGTTTATCTTACAATAACTTTTTTCTGCCACAATTGGGATGAATGTGCTTTCTTCTCATTGGATGTCAAAATGGTGACATAACCAATTTTGTAGACTCAGACAACTGGTTATGTCCCCACAGTTTGCCTTAGGTGGGCTAAGAAACTCATGGAAGGCCACGGTGTATCTTCATTCTCCATTGCTATGTTCAGACCACTAAATATGTCTCAAAGTGAGACTGCTTCTCTGTCTATGGAACAATATGAGGTGAATTTTTTTGTTATTGTTCACTTCTTAGCATGAGGAAAGTCCAATATTCCAAATAAGTCAAGCAGTTACTCCATGTAACTATAACTAATGAAGTGCCTCTACCCCAACTCTGAAAGTGTTACTTTATGCTCATGCAAATAGTGTCATTTAACTTAGGGGTAGGTTGGGTTGGTATTTCAGGATTTTGACATACTGTTTATGTGGGGGAGGAAAGAAGAAAGATCCAATTTAAAATTTGCCTGATATACATATTGCTCCATGACAGCCCTCTTTCTCAAAAGTCACCCCAGAGTGGTTTTCTACGGTTCAGTCTCTTCGGTATGCTTTTGCTGCAGTCAGCTATAGTACAAGAAAACCAGGTCTTGTGTATGTGTTTGGAGACTGGTGAATGCAGTTCTCTTCAGCATTGTCTTCTGCTCTAAAAGATGCAGATAAAACAAAGGGTTCAAAATAAATGCCTTTTCCTAAGTTTGGTAGCATGAAGGCAGAATTAAAGGAATTAAAGTAATAGAAAAGAGAACAAACAGCTTCTGGTTTCTGCTTAGATCCAGCAAGTTTCTATAGGGTTAAAACTGCTTTCCTTTCAATATTTTTATTAGATAAGTCTTATTTTTACATTGCATAGATAATGGTAAATTGTGGGGTGGTTGTGTATTCTTTCTCATGATTTTGTACCTCTGGAGCCCATGGGCATTAGATAATGGTATGTTTGGTCTCCCAAAAATGTATGTTCCTTTTTTGGGGTTTCTCCTTTTGGGAACTTTTGCTGCCCCATGCTGTAAATTGAAACAGAGTCTTCTTCAGTCTCCTGTGATGAGTTTGCTGCGTGCTTTGCAGCCAAAATCGCCCATACCCAGCAGGGCTTGGGGACTGTCACTTTTGCTGGAGAGGTAGAGTTTGGGGTTGAAGAAGTCCAGTCTTGTCCTGTTCACATGGATCAGTTTAAATTGCTACTGCCCACTGAGGCAGAGAATATGCTTGGAGTAATGAGGGTGACCAGCTGTGAACTGGACCTGTGCCTGTCCTGGCTTGTAAAAGCCAGCCTCAGGAGACTAGGTACACTGCTGGCTATTGCCTCCCTTTGAGATGGCAGGGTACCAAAGGCTCTTAAGTTTGTGATTGTCTGGCCCCTGCTCAAGAAGCCACCACTTGATACTGATTCTCCATCCAGTTGTCATTCTGTCTCCATCCTTGCCTTTTGTGGAAGGTCATTGAGCAAGGGGTCACCCAACAGCTCCAGGCTCATCTGGATGCTGTTGGTTTCTTGGACCCCTATCAGTCTGACATTTATGCTGGATACAGCACAGAGACTGTGCTTGTAGCCTTGGTCAATGATCTTTTCCTGGAGGTAGAAACTGTGCCCTGCTGATCTTGCTTGATCTTTCTGCCACTTTTGATACAATTGACCATGAGGTCCTGATAAAGTGTGTACGTGACCTGGTGGGTATTTGCAGAATAGCTCTAAGTCAATGCAGCTTTTTCCTAGCAGGGAAGGCCCAGAGGTTGGTGATAGGTGAGTGTTCACCACACCCTCGGGACCTTTCCTGTGGCTCCCCACACACCCACAGGGGTCCACGTTGTCTCACTTCCTGTTCAATGTGTATATGAGGCTGCTGAATAAGGTTGTGCAAGATTTGGCATGGGGTGCCATCAATATGTTGATGACACCCAGTTCTACCTCTTCTCTTCTGACCTAGGCCCCACAGCCTCAGTCCTTTTCCAGTGCCTGGCTGCAGTTGGGGACTGGATGCAGCTGAACCCAGACAAGACAGAGGTGCTGGTGGTAGGCAGATGCGACTGGGGTTTGGCGGTGACTGGGATATCTGTCACAACTGGGGTTTGGCCTCCCCTTGTCAACCAAGTTCGTAGCCTTGGGGTGCTCCTCGTTCCTCTGCTGCACCTGGATCTGCAGGCACCTGTCGTTGTTAGGAGCATTTTTCACCATTTCTACCTGGTGAGAAGGCTGTGACCCAATCTTTATGACCCTGATCTGACCAGCATCATCCATGCCTTGGTAACTTCGAGGCTGGACTACTGTAATTCACTCTACATGGGGTTGCCACCTTCTTGATAGGCGTGGGTCACCTAGAACACATAACTCCAGTCCTCTAGCATCTGCCTGGCTCCCCGTAGCCTTCTAGGCACAATTCAAAGTTCTAGTTTTGACCGATAAATCCTTAAACACCCTGGAACCTACATACCTAAGGGACTGCCTTCTGCCCTATGCTCCATTGTGATCCGCAAGGTCAGCCAAGAGCAACCTCCAAGGTCAGCCAAGAGCAAGTATTATCAGTATGCCAAGTCTGTGGGGTGAAAATGTGTGGGAGGTCATTCTCCACAGTTGCTCCTCGGCTTTGAAACTGCCTCCCTCTTAAGGCCCAACTGAGCCCAAGCCTGAACATCTTTCAGAAGCACTGCAAGACCCTTCTGTTTGGGCAGGCATTTAGCAACTAAGGCTAGGCTGAGATCTTTTTTGGCGGGGTCTGCTTTATTTTTGCTTTATATTGTTTTTTTGTTTTATTTATTCCAGTTGTCATTTTAAGTTGTTTTGCTTCCTTTGCTGTAAGCCACCTTGAACCTTTGTTGGGAAGGGTGCTATATAAACCACAAAGAAGGAAACAAATAAAGAAAAAAATATTGCTTAGCTTAAGGGGGGAGCCTATTTTTCTTTTTATTTCCTCTTTATGTTTTTACAACAGCCATGAAAATGTTGGGGCTAAATAGGCTTTCTTCCCCTGGATTTATTTACATGTTGGCAGAAACAGAATAAACAGTGCACATTGCCACAGGTATCATGCCGCTTGGGAACAACATTTCCCAGAAGAAAAGATGAAGAGCTTATATAAACAAATGCATTAAGTGTCATGGATGGTTGCACTAGAATGATCACTTGGCATATTCTGCATAGTCTGTTTTACTGCTATTGCTATGGCTAGTTTTCCTTAAAAGTAATGACCCAAACCAGGATGTGGGTATGATGGTCATTATCTAACATGTTTCTTGAAGAAATTAATTTGGTATTGCAGGAAAGATCACCTTAAATTTTTTACACTTTTTTTCCCTAGAAAATGCAATAGGAGGAAGCAATTCTTGTTTTCTTTCTGTGAATTAGTTAAGACTTTCCTAAAATGTTCAGAGTTAAGTCCTAGTCTAGGCATGAAGATGGCACTCATTTCCCAGATTAATTTGGACCGGACACTAATAAAGGTCTTTACTGTACTTTTCTAACCACCCCCCAAAACTCAGTTATCTAGTATAGAAGGTAGTCATTGACTGAATCTGTGTGGCATTTTTCCAGCTCAGCTGCAGACATAATCAAAGGGGACAGGAGCAATAATTAGAATGAGACATTAGCCTTTCTTTTTTTTTGTCACATTCAGTTCCAGTCTTTAAAAATTGAAGATCTCTTGGCTATCCTCTTATTTGGTTACTTATTCTGTCATTTTTATCTCTTTGCTTTGAGGCATTGAGATTAAGTTTTACTCAGCTTTGCATGAAAGAGGAGATTTAAAAGAATATAAGATTTCCGGAAATTTTTCAGTGGTTGTGTGGGAGTGAGAGGAAATAGTTCAATGGATCACCCACCACCAGTCTCTATATATCCTTGTTTAATTAGCAGTGACTGCAGGCAGAAGGCAGGGTAAGGTGGTAGGCACACTGAGAAACTTGTAACTGGGAATGAAAAATAGAAACCTGTGATATTTAGTGTTAAGATTTTTCAGAAATGTTGTGTGTTGCTGTGGCTTGTGGTTGACTAGCCATAATCAAGCCATTTAAACAATAATAGTTATGTTATTTTAAATTATATTACTTTAAACTTTACGTTGGATAATTGTTCAGACATTTGGTACTAGAATTACTATTAATTGTGTGTGCTACAGTGCCCAATGCCTGGTATTTTCCACATACCAGAAGACACAGTATAAAATATGAACTCTTCCAAAAGTAACCAGATTTTTATTTTGTCCAATTATGTTAATGGACTGAATATTGCTAGAAATTAAAAGCAAGTAATCATGCATTTAGTTTTAAGAAAATTACTCTAGCTACCCTAGCTTTTAGCCATTTGAATAATTAGAATCTGTCGTCTTAATAGATATACCTTATGGCAATTTATTTTTGGACCTTTAGTTCTACAGGAGACAAAGAATCTGGGCAGAAATGATGGGATGTCCAAATGATCAATATTATCTGCAGTTGTCTTTAGAAGATATAGTGCTATTTTACCTTTATTTAAAAAAAGTAGTAGTCAGACTGGGAATTTTTGCTACTGTGATTACTGTATGTAGCTTAGCTAAAGTAGCATTGGATGGTAATGTTAGATTCCAGTTGGGGTAACAATCCAGGCTAGGATTTGTAAAGCTTCAAGACTGAATGTTCATATGTGTAGATTATCAAAGAAATGGATGTTAATCACATAATTACTAAGGATTAAAAGTAAGTGAGTTGTTTTTCTGGATCTGTATAATGGGCAGAGTACTGACTTGGCTGCCTTTAAAAAATTTTTTTTTAAAGCAACTGAATGTTCAAAGAGGGCATATCAGACTTTTAGAGATGACCTAGACTGGTAGTCTCTGGAATTAGAGGCCCCAGAAGAAGACAATTGTCCCAAACAATTACTTCTTTTTCTTTAAGCCTTGTGACTAGTTTAACTGTTTTAGTACTAATGCATCTATTCCAATGCACTAGTGTAGTAGGAAAAGAAGGAGCACTAAACATTTAATATATTTTGAGTAAACCAGAACTCAAACTTTTGCCTGGGCCAGATCTGGACTGCAGGGCTGCTCACAGGCCAGAACCAGCACAGAGGAGTAGCAGTGGTGGCAGTGGCCACAGCAGCTGGGGTGGCTACTTGTGTACAGGTGACTACTTGTGTAAGCCCTTACACAGCCCTCACTTGCTGCTAATGGCCATGTCTGCTCAGGGCCTTGGATTCTGTAGTGGGCAATATTTGCTGCTAGCCACACTCCCAAATTCCCTGGCCCACTGGTAGTCCAGCAGGGTGGATGGAGCAGCTCCACTGGGCAGATCTGGCCCATGGATTTCATGTTTGATGTTCTTGGAGTAGACCTAAGTTAAATATTGTCATCATACTTGCACTGTGTGAACTGATTTTTTTCAGTCTAACTTTGTAGCAGAAGAGAATAAATTAGGGCCTGAACTTCCCAAAGCATGTTCTTCCCTTATTTCCCATTGTGCATTTGTATGAAATTCCTGTAATAGGGAGCTGTTAATTGTGAATGGGGATAAAGCTTTTTAAATTGATAGTTCTGCCCTCAAAAATGGATTCCTTACTACTGCAAATCTAGTTTGGGATCAAGCTTGTGTGTCATCGCCAGTAGTAGAGATTTTGCAGATCAGATTTTTCCTTTGGTCTAAATCCAGACTGTTCAAATCAATTGAATTAGTCTGGAATTACTCCAGTAGAGCTGGGACGTGGCCAACGCTCTTCAATTCTGCCCTCTGTTACAGCACTGTAATTCATTTGCCCAATTTGAAGAATGACATACACACCCCTTCACACCCTTTTCTTTGTTAAATGCCTAAAGTTATTAAAGTAACATACAAGTATGTCTCTTGCATAACAATCTTATTTAGACTTCTAATAAAATTAGCATATGAGATTACTGTACAGGGGCCACCTATTTAGAAATGTATCATCACAGGTGTCTTCTCATTTTTTGGCTGCTTCTGATATTACATATTTCTGCAGTATTTATCATGCTAAATTTAAGCAAGTGCCTTTAGAGCCAAACATAAAAAAATCTTTCATTGCAGCAAATTATTTTATGTATCTCACTTTTGGAAAGTTTAGCAACTCTCTGGGACTGGAGCTTTCAGTAATCCATCAGCTGTTCTGGTTTTTTGTCTTAGAATTGTGCACAGACTGGGGTGTGCTGGCAAAGTGATTAATGTGTCCTGAGGCTGCTCCAAAGTCAAGAGTTCAGAGTCTACACTTGGCCTGCAACACCTCTAAATGCACAGGATTTAGAATTCCTCCAGCAGCCATTCACCAAAACCCTTTGCACAATTTAGACATCAACATCAAAGGCCTGTCCATCATCCAAATGTCCCGTCTGACTTACGTAGTTAAAAGCAAGTCAGTTTCTGTACAAATAGCACACATGGGTGCAATGTGGCCAGCATCTTGGATCAAATGACTCATTTACTGCTGTGTTGATGGGCCAGAGGGGGAGCAACCTCTGGCACCAGCCCAGAGCAGGATGGGCTACTTTGGAGCCATATACACTTGGAGCTGACTACTCTAGAATAGTTTGTGGAATAATTTATTGTGAAAGAGGTATAGCATTTCCTGTTGTTCTCCCTCTGTAGACCAAACATGTCAAACATGGCCCACACACCTGCAACAGTCCATGGAACCACTCTGTTCAGCCTGTTGGACTACAGGAGTGATCGGGGGTTGGCTTGGGGAGTGGGTGGGGAGTAGCCTGCCTCAGAGGCCCGAGCCCTTGTCAGTGGACATTGGGATTGGTGGCAGGAGGGCAAATGAGGGCTGACAGCTCCAGTTGCTCTTCAGCCATTTTATCCATCCACACTTCCGGGACCCTACCTTCCTGACCACTGACCTGACTGTATGCCCAGGTTGGAGCCAGAACTGCAGCTACCGCTGTGACACTTGGCAAGTGGTTGTGGCAGCTTGGCCTCTGGCACAGAGCATGCAGCAGGGGCTAGGCCCACCACTGTCAATGACTGATTTCATACTTTGATTCAGAAATTATTTAGTATGGTCCTGTTTGCTTGAGCCCGGACATTGACATTCATTCTTCTGTCCTTCCCATTGATATGGAGGATTTTCTGAAGACATCACTGGTGGTAACATTCCAAGGCTTTTGGGTGTTTCTGATATGCTGTCCAAGTTTCAAACCCATACAGCAGAGTAGGGATGACAACTGCCTGGTACATAAGAAGTTTTTTTTGGGTCCTCAGTTCATGATCATTAAATACACAATTTTGGGGTGAAGGGAAAAAATTAACGGCTTTTTGTATATTT
>NW_017728992.1:91340465-91341589 GCF_001723915.1 Gavialis gangeticus | reverse complement strand
AGGGAAAAAATTAACGGCTTTTTGTATATTTTATCTCTCTTATTCTCCTTGAATGCCATATTTCCTGCCTTATCCAGTTCTTTCATTAATATGTTTCTTCTGACACTTTCTCTTTATTTCTGCAGTCAATTAATTTTTTTTCTGTTTAAATTTAATTTTTCAGTATATGTTGCATAGTATAAATTGTATGCTTTGGAAGCACTTGCTTCTGATTAGCTGACACAAAACAATTGTAGCAAGTTTTAGACTAATGTAAGTAATATACAAATTTAATCTTTGGATTAAAATAGGATTAAAGGCTGCCCCTGCACCTCCCATGCAAAATAGGAATAAACAGGATTTGTGTGGGTAGGGCATCTTGGAGGATTTGAGGAGAGCAGCTGCATGGTGGATCTACTGTCACTTTTGCAGCAAGTGAGTTGTGTGAGTAACTGCATGCCCTATATAGATGTATGTACGTGGATCCACACAGTGGCAGATCTGCTAATTAGTCTCCCCATTCACCCCATCTATAGTCCTAGCTCTCCAAGATGCTAGGGAGGAAGAGATTATGCAGCAGAGCTTTGTAGTGTGTAAGATGTACAATGCCCTCCTTATTTTATGCAGGAACTGGAGGAAATAGAACCAGCTATGAAATAAACTCCATGGCCATGTCCAGGCGAGCGAACATGTGCCTGTTGTGGCATCTCAAAGCTCTTTGAGATGCTGCAACAGGCATAGTGGGAATGAAAAAATGTTCCCTGTGCTGCATATTTGCAGCATGAGCTTCTGCTTACAGTGCTAGATACCCTGGGTGACAGCAAGAGTAGCCTGGTCCTGCTTAAGGGCAGGCACCTGGTGAAGCCACCAGCCTGAGGTGCCACTGCACTGCCAGGGGTCTCTGCCAGGAGCTGGCATGAGTGCCTCGACAGCTGGTGATGCTGCTGTGGGGGGCTGTGCACTGTTTGGGGGGTGGCAGTCCCCCCCAGAATCTCCCCCACAATCCACCCACAAACCCCATACCCCCAAAACACCTCCACAAACCCCCTACCCACAAACCCCCTCCAACCCTTCCAAATCCTACATCTACCCCTACATACACCCACAATCTCCCCACAAACCAACAATAAAAAGCCTTCTTTCCA
>NW_017728992.1:91315081-91340427 GCF_001723915.1 Gavialis gangeticus | reverse complement strand
ACACCCCATAAGCGTAGCTGCCAGACAGGATGAGACAGGACCTGCTGGTGGTAGCTACAGCTGCAGGGGCAACTGCCACACTGCAGCCCTGCAAACACCGGTGCTGGGACATGTGGCCCCAGCCTGTGAGAGCTCCTGGTCCCACGAACCACTTGGGGGTGTGATAGGCTGGGGGGAGGGGTGGAGGTGGCAGCAGGGGGCTGAAAGCTAGAGAGATGGAGGAGTGCTCCAAGGTAGGGTCGGAGAGGCCAGCAGAGCTGGGCTTAGAGCCCCCCTGTTCCCTTAGAGCGGCCTGTGCAGGAGAAAGCTGGCTTGGATTAGATAAAAGAGCGCCAAGCAGTTCGGGGGTCTGTAGAGAACAAGTGGTCCTGGGTTAGAATCTTGTTTACAAACAGATGGCCTAGGGATGAGACTAGTAAAGAGGAGGGAGAAAAGAAGCTCTCTGTGGGTGCGTCTACATGAGATACTAACTGCACAGTAGCCTACTAACAGTGCACAGTAGTGACTCACAACACTGATAGTGCTAATATGCTACTGCACAGTATTATTAGGCTACTGCACAGCAGCATCACTAAAAAGGTGTTTGCCGGCACCACTGTGCAGTAACTTTGATTACTGTGCATTTATTTAGTACTTGATTATAGAAGTATTAAAGTAACTGCTCAGTAACCATGGCACATTAATGAATGTGTAGGTGTACCATGTGACTCCCAAGTAGACCATTTGGGGAGCAGATCCTGCAGGGGATCCTGTCTCAGGTGAAAGGATGTGATTTGTATGTTGAACTTAGGCTAAACTGTTTTATTTGGAGGTATAAAAGTCAGTCCATAAAGAAAAACAAATTGTATGGCTGCTGAGTGATTTTGAAGGTACTGATACCCTAGCCCACTGATATATGGGGATCAGTGCTTGTGTTTGGAGCTAAACCGGGGCAGGCAATTATTTTAGGCGGAGGGCCACTTACCCAGTTTTTGTAGTCTGTTGAGGGCCACACGGGTAGCCCCGCCCCTTGGCAGGTGCCCAGCCCCCTGGTCACAATCTTGGGACCAGTGTCCCAATGTCTTGGGACCAATGTCCCAGGGCTAGCACCGGTAGGGCCCAAAGCAAGGCACAGGCTGGCAGCGGTCTGTGGAGCCTGTCTGGGCTGCACCAGCAGAGAGAGTGGGGAGCTGGCCCAGCTCCATAGAGCCACTGCTGGCTGGGACCCCACGCTCCTGCCACCCTGCTCTGGGCCCTGCCAGCACTGGCCCCAGGACACTGGTGTGGGCCCTGTGCTCCCGCTGGCTCCCGCACCTGTTCACTCCCAATGCTTGCCAGCTCTGCGGTACAAGCAGGGGCAGCGCACAGCCCCGACCCCCTGCTCGCCGGCAAGGAAGGAGCTGGTTCTGAGCGTGGGGAAAAGTGGCACCTCACCTGCCCTGTGGCTGGCACTCCCTGCTGCAGCCGCTCTCAGCCCATGTGGGGCTGTCCTGAGCAGGCACAGGCAACCCCACGCAGGCTGCGAGTGGCTACAGCATGGGCCACTGGCCACGGAGCGAGCAAGGGGCCACTTTTCCTGCACTCAACACCAGCTTGTAACCTGCCCCACTGCCAGCCTGGGCCCCACACCAGCTCTGGGCTCGCCTGTTGGGACTGTGTGGTGGCGGCAGCAGCTGCGGTCCCCCCACTTCCTGCGTTGGGCAGTGTTTGCTGCTGCTGCCCAGCCGGAGTTTGCACACTGGGCAGCCCAGAGGTGACAGTGGCAAACACTACCTGGTGCAGCAAGCGGGGGGCTCCAGCTGCTGCCACCACTGCTGGACAGCCCCAGCGGGTGAGCCCGGAGCCAGCACAGGGCCCAGGCTGGCAGTGGGGGCGGGTTACAAGTGGGTACTTAGCGCGGGGGGGGAAGCAGCCCCTCCCCCGCCCCGTGCCCAGTGCCCCATACTGCAGCTGCTTGCAGCCCACCTGGGGCTGCCTGTGCCTGCTCAGGACAGCCCTGTGTGGGCTGCGAGCGGCTGCAACAGAGAGCACTGGCCACAGGGTGGCAGGGGGAAGGGCTGCTTTCCTCCATGCCAAGAAGGATCAGGGAAGGAGCCCGGGGAAAAACTGAGTGCAGGTGGGGGGAAAGCGGCCCCTTGCCTGCCCTGTGGTCAGCGCTCCTTGCTGCAGCCGCTCGCAGCCCACATGGGGCTGTCCTAAGCAGGCACAGGCAGCCCCATGTGGGCTGCGAGTGACACCAGGCATGGGGCGGGCGAGGGGCCACTTTTCCCCATGCTCAGCTTTTTCCTGAGCCACTTTTCCCTGTGTTCCTCCCCTGCCCTCCCCCCGCCTTACTTGAGGTTCCCGCGCTGGGTCAGCCACATGGTCCCAGGCCAGAAGCCCCTGCTGGGGCTTCTGGGGGGGGGGCAGGGCCAGGTAGGCCCTGCTGTTGTGGGAGCCCACCAAGTTTCCCTGGGGTCCTACTGCCCCTGGTTCCAGGCATTTTTGACAGGAACGAAGGGCAGATAAATATTTATTTTCTAAATTTTTTAGGGTCCTTGCAGGCCAGATAGAATGGCCTTATGGGCCAGATGCGGCCCACGGGCTGTATTTTGCCCACCCTTGAGCTAAACAAACCAGAGTACAACATATATTTATAGGTAACTGAAGATTTACTAATGCCCTCCACAGCCTGGATCCTAAATGTGTAAGAAGTATATTGGGCATGAATCTGTATCAAACACTAACGTGCTCTTAAATATTATTATCATTTATGTCAGTTAATAGACAATTTATATATTTCAGCATTTTATTTTTCAAAGCTATAGTTTAGTCTGTGTATGTTTTATCTGTAACTTGGAAATATATATTACCATCTTTAAACCCACCTTAATAAAACTGCTTAATTCAAGATAATACATTTTTAGTGTTTAAGCCTGCAAACCTGGACAATAATCTTTGCCTGTTCAAGCTACCCCACTGAAAACAATGTGACTATGTCACATGATATAAAATTAAGCTAATATTACACCCACTTATTCAAAAACCATAAATGAGGTCCCAAAAACCTATGATATTGGCTCAAAAGTAATAAGGTATCTAAAAATAGTGATGTTATGTCTCCTGGTTTTGATGCTTCAGAATTAGTGGTATCATATTTGTTTCTCCACTGCTGTGATGTAAGTTTCTAGCCATTTTTAGTTGAGATCTTTCTTCAGTTTATAGCTTCCAGCAAATGGAACTTTAAGAAAAATACCAAACCTCCCAAGACTTCTGATAAAATCAGGACAGTTGGCAAGCCTTTCTTCTGCATTTGGCTTTTAATGTAAAACATGGCTCCAGAGATACAAAAGATGAATGCTGTTCCAAGAAGTAACTTGTGCAAAGGCAGCAACTCTTGTACATAAGGGGATTTATGGAAGGCCAGGAAGGAGGTGCTTGTTAGGTGAGCAGAGGTGAAGATGTTCTAGCAAACGCCCTTTAGTGACCCCAAAATCCAGAAAGTAGACTGTCGGTTTTTCCAGCAAACTTAACGTGCATTGACTGTTCGCATAAACAAGAACTTTTTCTCATCACAAAAGATGGAAAATTTTAATGCTTTCCACCATAACATTTAACAGCGGTAGTGGACCAGAAAGAATGTTTTTTAAAAAAAGTAAGTGCATTTGGATTTGATGGTGCTGAACTCTAGCAAGAAAATATATTTATCCATGGATTCTTCAGTGTATTTTTTTTATGAAGAGCGCACCAAATGGAAAAGTAGGTTTCACATTGAAGTACATTGCTTCTATCAAAGTACAATGCAAGGTGATAATGGAAAATTACTTTAAAAGAATAATGGCTAGAAGGAAATAGTTTAAAATTATTGAGGCACTACAAAATAAAACGGGTGAAAAATAGGGTTGAAAATAGGGTTGAACAGGGGTGAAAATAGGGTTTACTGGCAATTGACCTTTTTTCCTATTGGAGTTTACATAGGTCAAAGTAGACTAAATAAAAATGTATAGTTTATTTAAGTAGTCCCATATTTTAAAATAGCCCACATGGGTCCTTTTAAGGTACTTTGAGTGTATGCCTTCCATAACAGGACCATGAACCTTTTGAAAGTTTAGGAAAAGTCATCTTTGTATTAGAGCACATATCATCAGGGAATGATGCAATTTAAGCTTGAATTATGCCCCTCATTTAATGGTGCAATAATTTTAATATTTTCTGGCATACTGAGTGTGCAAAGGTAGCTGTATTTATTGATAGTGTTGGCCTATGATGTCACAGTTAACTTGTGTTATGGCTGCTTTTTTTAGCATTGCTGTAAATGGACAGCTGGATACTTACCTTTTTTGTTTACCTATGTGATATACTAATAGTGCTTCAGAGACAGACATACGAGTCACTTAATTCAGAGAATATCATTCACACCATTCATATAAGTCTATGTCTCAAAGCTAAAATGCAAGGATCCTCTATTTTTTGGCTGTCCCTATATGGTGCAGTGAAGTGCTCTGCAGGCACCCCAAGCTGCTTTGTATACTGGAAGTAGTAAGACATCCTGCTTCGAGGAACATTTTAGCATGGGTGGAACATCATGCTAATGCAGTTGTAGCATTTTTGGTACATGGTGGCCATGTCATACACTACACTTAGGATGTATTAACTGCATTTAAAATGTGAGCTTGTGTGTGTTCAAGCAGGAAAGCATACACTAAGTGAGATTGTATCATAGCAGAGTTGTGACATTTCGTGGGAGAAATATCTCCAGATTGTATTATGTAACCTGTGTTCAGCTATTGTTGGACTGCTCCATAGAGATAAGATAACTTTAGCACAACTTTGCAGTGCAGGGGCTGGAACCAACAGTCTGCTGATTGTTGGTCCCAGCTGCCTCACTGCACAGGAGTCTTGAACTGGTTCTGGCATTGCACAAGTCTTCGGCTGGCTCTGATGTGATATAGTTGATTGGTGGTTACAGCCCCTATTTTGCACTAGAGCTGGTTCAAGACTGCTGTGCAGAGTCAGGACTGGGACCAGCAATCAGCTGATTAATCATTGGTTCCGGTCCTGGCACTGCACCAGAGCCAGTTCAAGATTGCTAGTGGCAAAGATGTGGTTTGCCCCATGGATCCAGCAGTTGGTGCAGATCCAGCAGTAGGGGCAGCACCATCTCCGAGGCTCAACTCCTTGTGCTAACTTCTGCCTGTCACCGGTGGCAGAGACCCAGCTGGTACTCCTGGGCTCAGTACTGCTGTACACATGGTGGAGAGGGTGTGAGCTATAGTCATAGAGATTGCATATCCTCACTGGCTGTGGGCAGTGCACTGGGATGGGTGAAGGTGGTGCAGGACCACCATTCATGGTATGTGTGACCCAGTTCAGGTGTGCAGGGTTGGGGAGATGGCTCAGGGCCTGATCCTGGTGCCCAGGGCTCCTTCCAGTCCACCAGCTGGCCCTGCACCATTCATCCAGCCTAAAAGGTAGAACACCACTGCTGTATGACAGGGACCTGAGATAAAATGGATATCTTTGCATGATATTTCATGTTGCATAAGCTTATCCCTACTATAATCTGTGTAAGAACCAGCCACACTGGCAGTCTCTGTATCATGATAGCAATTTCAATGGAAAGTTTCGTCTCTGATTTACTTTAGCCTTCTAATTAAGAAGGACATGAAGGCTAGAACGTTACCTGATGCAAAGTAATAATCAGACTTTAAAGGTTAAACAATTTTTCTATTACTTCCATAGGTTTCCTGAAAAGTCTGTGTGTGTTAGCTTTCTGATCCCTTTGTGGGTAACAACTTTCATTACCTCATTTCACACTCGCAGACAGGAAGCTTTCCAGAATGGTGACTTACATGCACACACCAAAAATGAGCATTTACATGGTCACAGCTGAGCTTCTGTAGATTAGATAATATTTTATATTTTGTTTGGGTGGCTCAGTGTAGATCTTAGCTCAACCACTGCACCATGGGCCAGATCCAGTCCACAGAATCATGTCATCTTGTGCACCATGCTTTGCACAGGTCCAGAAATTTGGAGGCATGGGAACAGTGGCAGCATTAATTGCCACTCCCCTGCTGCCATATTTCTGGATCCAGGGGGCTGGTTAGTGTGGCCTTGTGTGGTAGATCAGGCACAGAGCTTGAGGTAGTGCAAAGCCATGCCAAAAGGTTGGGCACCACTGCTTAACTTCTAAATGTCAGAGGGCATCACAATAATCATGGATGAAATACCTTGTTAGAGCCTATAATCCTACTTGGATGAGCCTCTCACTTGCTTAAAATTATCTCTGCTAAAAAAAAAAGAGGAGTTTAACAATGCCTGAATGCTTCAGCTACAGGTATTTTATCCTCATTATTGTAAGATCGCCCATTTTGATCCCTATAAAACATAATTTACTTCAAGGACTTGCCAGCCTGTAACCTTTTGTTCTACTTTCACTTCAACCTACTGAGCTGCTTTCTATTTTTATGTGGAGACAATGTTTAAAAAAAAATGAGTGCAGTATGAAGATCTTGCTGCAGCTCTCTGTATAAAATCAGTTGTTAGTTTATACATGGAGTTTTGTTGCTCAGAGATAAGCAGTGTTGGAGTGGCTATCATTGTGTTTGCACACAATTCTGACAAAGACCAGGTATGTATATGCAGCTGTGTATATCTCTACACACTGGGCATGTCTACACATTCATTAATGCACAGTAGTTGCTGTGCATTTAATTTAGTACTTCCTTAATGTACTGAAGTACTTCACTTCTTAATAAAGTACTAAACTAAACGTGCAGTAACTACAGTTACTGTGCAGTAGCACCAGCACACCTTTTTTGTGATGATTACTGCACAGTAGGCTAATAACAACACTGCACAGTAGTTTATTAGCACAGTTTTTGACTGGCTCACTACCCCCTCCCCTTGCCCCCGACACTGCTGGTGGCTCCTGCAGGCAGTCAGTAATCGCCTCTAGCCATTTCCAGCACTGCTGGTGGTGTCTGCAGGTGGTTGCCAATCTCTGGTCAGTGTTCGCCACCTCCTCCCCCCCACTGCTGACAGTGCCGGTGGTGTCTGCAGGAGCTCCCTGCTTACTATGCTCCCACCGCTGCCCTTGCACTGCTGCTGCCACCACTGTGCTTCCCCAGCCACTGCAGGCACGCATCGTTCATGATTAGGCTACCACACAGTAAGCATCTTGTGTAGATGTACCCACAGTGTATCTCTGAAGATTAAAAGTAGAGTGGCATAAATGCCTGTAGGAGATTTTGGGGGTCTACCCTTTCTCACAGATGACTTGTGTGAAGGAAGAGAGATTAGATATAAAATATTTGTTTTTTTAAATGAATCATCCATCTTTTCTAACTGATTTGTAGTTCCTTTGGGAACTACAACTGTTCAAGATTCAGAATTTGAGCTGTTTTTATTGCATATGTAGCTGACATGTATATGATTTATGATTGGTATAGCACAAATTTTATACTCAAATTTCCAGAGAAAAATCTTGGAACTGAAAAGTTTATTTCAATAAATCTTATAAAACAGTAGCTTGACATTCATCCCTTCATGGAACGCTCATGTCAGCAAACCTATTTGATTGGAATATATTTGCTGAGAGTGAACACAGAGCACATGAACCCAGCTGAAGCGCACCGGATTTAAAAAAAAAAAATTACTACCTATATAACTTTTTTTCAGAACTGCCCTGACCCAGTTAAGGATATCACTGCATCTATAAGGAACCCTATACTTCTTCACCATATGTTGCCATGCTAGAAAAAAAATACAGATCTGGGGTCCTGGACCTGTGTTTGGCATTTTAAAGCAATAGAAGGTTGAAAAAGAAAATGAATGTGTGTTATCCCTGGGCCTTTCACGCCACGTTTTTTGCCTTTTCTTACACTGCAGTGGCATGACTGCTTGCACGAGTGGGTTTTCTGGATGCTTTAAAAGTCTTTCTGGTGCATTAAAGTCAAATTCCTCAGACATAGTTTAGTTTGGCTCACCGTAAATTGAAGCATCGTGTCCATGGCTTTGTTGTGTGCAAACACAAAGGCACTCAAAGACATGTAATGAACCTCTTTGTCTGTCAGATGGGACTGTGACTTTTTTGTAGTTTACCCCTTTGAATTGCTTCCACTTTCAAATTACTTCTGCTTCTTTTTTTTTCTTTGCCGTTTGCTGGCTCTGTGCTCCCACAGCTGCCTGGTAGGGCACAGGGTGGGAGGCCCTGGATCAGGAGAGCAGCACCGGACCATTCCACTCTCTAGTGGCGCTGGCCAGGGAATGGGCTTAATTCATGTGAAAACTAACTGCATGCAAACACTGGTGTGGCGCTCCAAAGCTTAATTCATTCAAAAACCTAGTGCATGCAAACACTGATGTGACGCTCCAAAATAAACAAATTTAAATTGTATAAACCTATTTAATATAAGGATTAAACGTAATGGTGTGTACAGGTGCCCCCTTACACTAAGTTCTTTTCTACATCTCAAATAGATATAGTATGACCCATAAAGTTTGGATCTTGATCTTATAGCAGTGTGGTTCAAACTTCTTAAGTCTGGTCCCCTTGAGAGGATCGTAAGCCATTAAACCTGTTACAAGAAAGGCCATCCATGAGATCTAGATTATGAACAGGATTTGAATATCTGTCCTGTTTAGGTCTAAAGTTTATCTTTAGTTCATTGTATTGGTTTCATTAAGCATTTCCTGCAGCACCTGCATTTTTCATTTATTAATAGACTGTAAGTCTGTATTGTCTTTACACTTAAAAAAAGTACCAGATTTTTGCAGTGGTTTGTTAAGAGTATCTGTGCTATCTCTCACACTATGGCTCATGTAATTTTTATTTCAAGATGGACGTATTAATTTCTCCATAATTTGAATTGTCTTGTTGTTCAGTTTCTCCAGAACAAACTATTTCAAATAGAGCTGCTTAAATATATTTTGAAGTTTTGTCTTTTAGAACTTTATTTAACATTTTACTAGTTAGTCATTTAAAATATGTATCCCATAATTTGAATATGTGCATCTAAAATAATCTAATATACAGGAGTGAAACCTGCTGTATTAGTTGTCCTGTAGCATTTCTTAAAATTCCTCTCAGATAAGAGCTAGCAATATGAATCATAGAATCCAAATATAAGGAATTTGTACTCTCCATTATTGCAGTTGTTCAAGCATAGACAGAATTTGTAGTAAGTATAAACGATAGGAAACGAAAGTATAAAAGATAGGAAAAATGTGTGATAAGTAAAATTTTCCAAGTTGATCA
Source organism: Gavialis gangeticus (assembly GCF_001723915.1). Lineage (NCBI taxonomy): Eukaryota > Metazoa > Chordata > Crocodylia > Gavialidae > Gavialis > Gavialis gangeticus. The sequence continues at coordinate 91,331,207 of NW_017728992.1, read as the reverse complement.
AATGAAGCCACATATGCTGTTACAGTAATAAAAGACAGATGATCTCTAAAAAGATGTTTTTAGAAATGCCCTTTTTTCTGAAGTGCTCTTTCTAATCTAATTTTCTTTGCTGCATTTTAGAAGTCATTGGGGAGACTCAGATGCCTAAAACAGCTAGTAGGCTCATAAAAGCTTCACTTGCCATGGGAATCAAAGATTATGATGACAAAAGGTTGTGACAAGTGTTTGCTCAATTTTGAAAACATAGTGGTTGACATTTTGAATTTATCCTGCACTGTCATTGCATATGACTCTTTAAAATAAACTAAAATGTGGCTGGTCTCTGCAGCAAAGAGTTAACAATCTAGTGCTTTAATTAAATTTGAGAACCTTTTGTACTTGAAGAACCACTCTGAGTGCTCCACTGCTTGAAATACTGTTGTCTCTTATGGGGTTCAGGGTAGGGTTAGTATTTAAAATGTGGGTAACATGAAGTGCATTGCCTAGTTACAATATTCCAACTTTTGTTGTTGTGGTTTGAAGGATGACACTATCTGTCCATAGTACACAGGGCTCTCTTTTGTACACATACAGTGATCAACCTATGGTTCTCATCGTCTCCAAAATGGTGTGAATTGCTTGACATGTACTGAAGCTAGTACGGGATGTGTCGTTATTTGGGTAGGTGGGTCACTTAAGGAGTTTTGGTCAGCTGTTGTAGGCTGGGTCAGCATCCTTTCCTCCACCCTCTGCACCCACTGGCCTGCAACAGCTCACAAAACTCCCTAAGTGGTAGATTACTAGACCTAGGAGTGGATCGTGGCTCTGCCCCAGGCCTGGCCCCACACTGTCAACACCCAGTGATTCTGGTCCTGGCCCTGGCCACAGCCCCACCCCTGGGGTCTCCATGGAGACTGGCTTGGGACCCACACAGGCAGCAGGTGCTCAGTCGGGTGGATGGGATGAGGCTGTGGGCAGGCAGGGAGTAGCATCTGGGAGCAGGGTGAGGCAGGGGCCAGGATCATGGAGTAGTGACAGTGCAGGGCTGAGAGACAGAGCAGAGCTGCTGTCCACTCCCCACATGCCCCTGCCTGTGAAACTGGCACCCATCACAGGGATATGCAGGCAGCAGATCACGGCTCCACCCTCATCCCCGGCCCCCAAACCTGTGCTGTCACCTCCCTGCAATCCTGGCCCCGGCCTCACCTGTCCCACTCCTGGATGCTGCTCCCTGCCTGCTTGTGGCCCAGTTCCATCTGTCCAGCCCAGTGTTCCTTGCCCGTGAGAATCCTGGCTAGTCTCCTTGGAGACCTGCCCACCCACTCCATCTGGTTCCCCAGCAGTGGGTGTGGGGAAGATGGGCAGGGATGGCTAGGCAGTGGGGCCAGGTCTGGCAGTGGTGGTGGCACTAGTGGCTGCAGACAGAAGGAGCTGGGGCTGCTGGGGAGCAAAGTCCAGCTGCTGTGCCTCTCTAGCCCCACTGTGCACCCAGGTACAGCAGAACCAGCTGCACGTACCATGGCCTGGGCTGCCCCCTGTGCCTCAGCCAGTCAGGGCTAAAGGACCCATGATGGGCCAAATAAAATCCCTTGGTGAGCCAGCTTATGCCCATGGGCTGTATTTTGCCCATCCCTGAGCTAGTACATGGCATCTGCTGTTGTGTTAAGGGAAACAAAAATAACCTTCAGACACAAGTCCTGTCAACAGAGAGACAAACCGAATGTTCATATTGCAAATGGGTTATGCTGCACATCTGCAGCAGCTGAAAGAATTTCTGGTTTGTCATCTTTTCTTATGAATTGGGTAGTTCCAAAGGAATAAGCTCTACACATTGCAATTCACCTATACCCAGCCGCTGAGAATTCACATCCAGCCCTTAGCAGAAATTTGAAAGGTGAAGGAAAGGAGGCCTTTGTGATATTTGTCTCTCTCACAGTTGTGAAGTTCTGAGGGGTATGTGTATATAAGTGTGTGTTTAATTTTGGAGTTGTCGGGCCTGATGGGATGAAGATAGAAAAGAGACACCAATTTTTCTTGCATTCTTATTATGTGAGCCTCCATATAAATTAAACTGACAAGATTCTGTGATTTGGACTACATCTGTGATTTTTTCCCCTGTCCTGTTAGCAACTACATTCTGACCATTTCTGGGCATGTAAATAATCCCCATTATATTAAAGTGTACAGGAGGGAGAGAGCATCCTTTACTACTCATAGTAGTATGCCAAAGTGCCATATGAAATGGAAACCTAGATGATATCAGCAATTGGGTAAGTGATCCTAAAGGACAAAAACAAACAAACAAAAGATCTCCTTTTTCATTTTAAAAACACCTCATCCTTTGTTAACCCAGTTAAGGTCACTTGGTAGTACCATATGCCAATCCAGATTGCTGAGTTCAATAAAACTTTAACTAGTCTGAAGAAGACTGAGAGGGGATTTAATAGCAGCCGTCAACTACCTAATAGGTGATTCCAAAGAGGATGAAGCTAGACTGTTCTCAGTGGTGGCAGAACAAGGACTATGGTCTCAAGTTGCAGCAAGGGCAGTTTAGGTTAGATATTAGGGAAAACTCTCTCACTAGGAGGGTAGTAAAGCACTGGAACAGGTTACCCAGGTAGGTTGTGGAATCTCTATCCTTGGAGGTTTTTAAGACCCAGCTAGACAAAGCCCTGGCTGGGATGACATAGTTAGGGATGGTCCTGCTTTGAGCAAGGGGTTGGACTAGATGACTTCCTGAGGTCCCTTCCAGCCCTAATTTTCTATGATAATGTAACATAATGTGAAGGTGCATCCCCATGCAGCCTTAACTCTTTTCTTGGGATTGTTGGCAGTATGAGGTCTGAGATAAGTGTGTTCTGTTGGTTTAATTCTGGAAAGATGAAAGTCTGATGCTAGATGGCATCCTGTACCTAAGGGTGAAGGACAGTGCGATGTGGTAGACATGGTCTTACTGTGGAACAGACAAAGAGCTTGGCAATAGGGCAAGCATACACAGCACCTGTTCAATACAGTTCACAGGCAGAGTGTGAATAGGTGTGTTATAGTTACTTTGCATCACCACTCAAGGAGTTAAGGTTGTGTGGAAGTTCTTCTTAAGTCATTGTTTCTTGATTTTCAGAAGCTTGAGTGTTTCTGAAACTGACATCCCAAAGAACAAAGGGTGCATCATAGGTCAATCCGAAGTCTGCGTTAATAAAGGTTTGTATCACCAGGTATAACATAGCCAGATAAAGGAGGGTTTACCACAACACTTGATATCAGCTTTACTCATTATTATGCAACTTTTAAATGTATAGTTTGAAAGGAGAGGTAATAAGCTTTAGTGGGAGACATGGAGTATTAAATAAGGTTACTTAAGGTAGAAGTTTGGACAGCTCCATATAGTAAATGGATAATGATGTTTCAGACAAAATGTTAAGGACATGACATCAAATTCTCTCTCATCTAAAGTTACAGCTCTCATTGATTTCATTTCTGAGACCAGAACTTGTGCCACTATGGTTGATTTAAGCTGACAGATCAGGGGTGTGGATCCAAAATAGCCGCTAAGGCTGCTTGCAGACGTTAAAAAAATGACACTTTAAACTCAATGCTATTCTGCGCCAAGCCCAGCACATGCCCAGAAGAGGCAGCACATTAATTGGACCCAGCTAGCTTGACGTTTGTATAGGTCAGGTGCTTTAGTGGGACTTTGTTGGCGCCTTTATCTGATAGCTGACTGAATCAGCTTTAGGTAAAAGTGCCAAAAGCCCCGCTTGAAGCGCCCGATCTATACAGATGCTGCAGAGCCAGGTCAAAGTAATGTGCTGCTTCTTCCAGTAAAGCGCATCTTTTTCCTTTTTTTTTTTTAACATCTGCAAGCAGCTTCAGATAGCTTTTCAAATAAACCTGCTCAGTTTGAAGCACTAAATTTATGTTGAGAAATACTCGAGGTTACTATTACTTAACAGTCATTACCCAGATGTTATAGCATCTGGAATTACAATGATAAAGATTTCAAAACTAACAAATTTAAGTGTCTTAGAATGGCTGTAAGTCCATACATCATAAGCTTATCTTCAACTGGGAGTTAGGAAACAGCTTTATTGGTTGAGGTGTCCCCTGCAGTAGGCTGCAAGAAACCCAAACTCCTTTCTCTGAAGCTGTTAGTAATTTCTGCTGCTGGTAACTGGATGATAAATTAGATGGGCCACAGGCCTACTCCAATGTGGCTGTTCTTGTTGTCCCATCCTGTTGTCTTACTGTTTTGCTAAAATAGGGTATAAGCAATCAAGAATAGTTTGCAGTTCTGGGATGGATTAATTCATTTGAGGGAAAGTAATTAGTTGACAGAAACAAGAAAAATCCCTTCCCAGTCTACTTTTATTTGCGATTAGCTTCAGCTGACACCTAAGATTTACCTTTAATTTTTTAAAAATTTGTGTCACATGGCTGTTCTGTATGTTTTGGGAGGGGGCTTCCATTTGACACGACCATAAATGACACAGTCATTTATTTCACATCTATAGTTTTGGTTTTCTTTTTAGTCTAATTTATTCCAGGTTTATTTGGTATTTGTGATGTGCTTGTCACCTCACATTGTGCTGTTTGGTGGGCATGATGTTCTATGTTTATATTTGCCCATAACTGAAGTTTTTTCATTATTTATGAGGTTTATATGCTGCCTTTTCCAACAAAAGCTCAGGGCAGCTTACAGACGAGAGCAATTTATAAAACAAGTGAACAAAAGAACAACACAGGAGAAATAAAATTCTAAAATATAGAAACAATCGCAAATATATTTTAAGGTCATCACCTGAAAAACTGTTCAGTAAAAAGGGAAATGTCATAATAAATGGCTAATTCTCACAGAGGAATAAGAAAGATGGGGTTGCTCTTTAGCAACAGTCTGCCGAAATGGTCTTTCCTACTTTTCCCTTTGTTCTATATTTGAACATCTTACTGTTCAGAAGATCAGTTTATCAGAAGCCTGTAGACATGCCATGAGCTGGTTGTTAGGAACGTTCAATTAAATCTTGTGATTGCATAGTACATTGAAAAGAGCAAAATGGGCTGGCATCCTTCCATGTTCTTCTGGTACAGTGGTGTAGGTTAGTCAGTATGGGTGCCTATACACATGCTCTGGAGTGCGGGGGGGGGGGCAGTATTTTAATTTAGAGTGGCTTCTGAGAGCTCCCATGGTCAAAGGCCAGGCCAAGCCAGCCACCCCTGTCATGTGCATGCTGTTTATGTCAGGACTTCATCTACACATCAGAGGGAAAAAATGTTTCTTTCATCTTACATACAGTATATGTGATGTCATTATATGTCATGAAAGAGAGGGTCATATTTCTCTTCTAAATAATATACTGGAATTACATTTTCTTCCTCTTTATCATTAGTACTGTCTTGGACAGCTGGGCGAGTTATATGTCACTGAAAATATTATCAGAAACTATTAAGAAAATCTAATTGGACCAATTTATTGATGATTACTATAATTAAAAAAAATTAAACCTATTTCAAGTGCTTAAAATATTGTCTGTTCCTGCTGGTTGTTCATAATGGTTTTGATATGCATTGTAATGGTTCATAATGGTTTTGATATGCACCCAATATACATTGTAAGTGAAAAATCCTTAACCTAGAGAAATTAAATGACATTTGTCACCATTCCTGGGCTAGCTTTGCTGCTGCCCCTTCTAAAGGTATCACTGAGGGCATTTTCAAGTCTTGAGCCCCCCGCTCCTGGGGTGGAATTTTACCACTCACCCAAGCATAGACCAGGATCTTGGTTTTAGCCCTCTAGATTTAACAGCATGGAAGATGGATTCTGCAAGCATTATGGAGCCTGTGAGAGAACACAGTGCCAGAGTCCTGCATGCATATTCCCTTAACTAAGCTTTAACTTGCATCTAGAGCTCAGGCAGGTCCAGCTGATTTCCCATCTCTAAGTTACATCTTAAAAACTAACTCCTTCAAAAAGGCATAAGCTTTTGTAAGCTAAAGCCTATGTAGTCATGCTCTGATGAAGTAGGCAGAAGGCAGGGCAGGATAGGTGCCACCACTCAGAGCCAGCCTTAGGTGTGGGTGACATGGGTGACTACCCAGGGCACTGTGATCAGGTGCATGCCACATATACACATGCACACACACTCAATCTGGACAGCACCCCAGGGTGGGGACCCACCGTGGCTTGGGCAGGGGCAGAAGAGTGGCTAGCCCAGGTGGGAACCTGGATGGGGGTATACCCTGCTCTGCTTGCTGGCACGGGGTCAGGCCAAACCTTCCCCTCCCAGGGCAGCTCCACCACCATACCCAGGGCTCCATGAGGTGTCACAGTTGGAGGTCCCCTGGGCTCCTTCTGCTGTACCCCGAGGGCAGCCACCTCCACAGATCCCACTGCCATCCCCCAGCCTCAAAGGGAGGAGCTAGAGCAGAGCAGCAGGGGTAGAGTGGGGCAGAGGTAGCCCTGGAAGTGGCTGGGTGCCCAGTGCCTGATGCGGAGCAGTGGCATTGAGGCGCTGCCTGGCAGAGAGAAACCCAACCTGCTGCAGGGGCACCAACCTCTGTTTGCAGCTCTTCTGGTGAGTGTTAGCCTGGGAGGCAGCACTGGGGGATAAATACCCTCAGATCACCACCTGCTGGGGGCTGCAGGGTTTGCCTAGCCTGGTGGAGAGGGGTGTCCAGGGCACAGTACAGCCCTGCCAGCCCTGCAGTCCCCACCCTTGCCTGTCTTCAGCCTCTGGGCAGGGAGCAGGAAGGCAGGGAGCAGGGAATCCTAACCCAAGAGCTGGTGCACAGGCCTCCCCTGCACCTCATGTTCACTCTGCTAGGCTCTGTTGTAGTCTCTTCTCTGTCCTTCTTATATTCTGCTTTCTGCATGTCCTTTCACAGCATCTGATAATGGGAGCTTCAGCTCAGGAAAGCTTGTGATCTGTTTCTCTCCATCTCTATTTCTGTCTATCTGTTGCTCTATCTATATCTACATCTATCTATCTATCATATCTATATCTCTTTGTGACTCTGTCTCTCTCTCTAGTATATGTATCAATAACTATATTACTCTTATCACTCTATCACATCTATTGCTCGCTCTATCTATTTATTGATCCTTCTGTCTGTCACTCTATCATGTCTGTTGCTCTGTGTATTTCTCTGTTGCTCTACACATGCACACGCACATGCACATATACACAAATACACTCACAGCTGTGCTTTCTCCCTGCCTGGTCCCACCCTGCCCTGACTGATCTCCACCCCAGGCAGGAAGAGCCATGCCCAGCCCAGCCCACTCCCTGGCTCCAGCTGCAGCTCAGGAGGAGCTAAGCTGGGCAGTGTAGGCAGCTCTGCCTCCCCACCAGCATGCACCCCACGCTTCTGCCTGCCTCCCTCTCTCTGCAACAGCACTGCCGACTTCCAGAGGGTGCCAAAATATAAGTTAATCCAGGGTGCCATTTTCCCTAAGGCCAGCTCTGCCACCCTGCCCTTCTTCATGCCATTTCTGAGTTGGGAGGAAAGCCAACATAGCTTCCAGCACACTTCTTTCTGTGAATCTTTCCAGGGTATCAGCTCTTTTTTTTAGCTCATTCAACAACACCCTCCCCCCTTCTGCAAGCCCATTCTTTTAACAGATTGGCACTTTTTTGATTTTCCTCTTTTCAGCCTGGACAAAACAGTCTTATCGTATTTTAGCTGAGGAGTCCTCTTCACAGCTATAAATTGTGGCATAGTATTTGAGATGCTCTTTATCTTGGCCATTGTTTTATCTTTCATGACCTGGTCTTTGACAACCACTTTGATTTAACTTTTCATGCAAACAGGCAGCACTGCCCAGGATATAAAGCTGCACATAATAGTAGTAAGGACAATTTCCCACTTTGTCAGAGCAGTGAACCACTTTTGCCTCTATCTGCCTTAATGCAGATGCGTCAGCATTGGCTTATGTTAGCTTGCACTTACTAACTTCACAAGTTTGCTCTGCCTCAAGGGAATAGAAGAAAGCTAACATGAGGTGTTCTGTTAGTGCTTAGGTGTATTAGACAGTAGTTACTAAATTAACTGTAGCTCTTTACATTTTTCCTATTATTGTTTGTACACGTCTTACCTAACATAAGATATATTTATTTGTAATAATATTCTTTTTTTGTTTAATTAAATCTAAATGTATGTATTGTACACAGGACTTAGCCCAGGTTAATAAGGGCATTTTATCTTTTCTAAAATAGAATGAATATAATTACCCAATAATTAAGCATGGCAAATATCAACCCTTCCTCTTTAGGGCAACGGTCAGCAATATATGGCTTAGTCTACAAAGGCCACATCTAGACAAGCAGGGGCACACACTTGCCGTGTGGCGCGAACAGTAGTGGCCTAAATTTGTGCTGCAGCGCATGCTCTGGCATGTGCCCTTTGTTGCCGGCTGTGCCCAGCTCCTCATGACTCTTGGCTGGGCTCCACATGGTGTGAGGGGGGTGGCTGGGGCACAGGGTGCCTCAGTGCAGGGATAGCCAGCCAGGGAGCAGAACATGGAGATGGGTGGCACATGGAGGAGTCCAGGGCTGCCTGCTCCCTTGTCTCCATGCACTGCAGAGCCCCCATGCTGAGGCACACTGCACCCCAGCCAGCTGCAGAGTGGCTGGATGGGGTGCAGTGTGCCTCAAGACAGGGGAGCAGGCAGCACTGGGCTGGTGCATCCCCGTTTCTGCATGCCTCAGCTGCAGAGCCCCCATGCTGAGAGACGTGAAGACAGGGGAGCCCCTGAGCTGAGACAGGCTGCCCCCCAGCCAGCTGCAGAGTGGAGTAGCTGGCTGGGGTACAGGCTGCCTCAGTGCAGTGGCTCTCGGCACGCGGAGGCGGGTGAGCACTGGGCTGTGTGCTCCCCCATCTCCACATTTGTCCTGGCACATGCTATTTTTGCGTGTTTTGCGCCCCTTTTTTGCATGGGGGGAGTTGTTTCCGATAACAGATTTTGCCCCCACACTGCAAATTAGCAGTGCCACACACAGTTTAATATGCAGCATATGTGGTTTGTGGTGGAACAAACTGCATGTACCTAAATGTCTGGAGACACCCAAAGAGGTCAGATCCAGCTCATGAAGGTCTGACCTGGTGGCGGGTTAGTGACACAGAGCTGTGCCATGCTGCTTATCCCCAAAACATTCCCTTTTACTGCAGAGTCTGCTGCTTCTGAGCCTCAGTTTACTCTTACAGCAGAGGGGTTATGGATCTGTGACAAAGGTGAGCATGGCCAGCTGGTTGCTCTATGTGGTGGAAGCATGTGACCCTCAGCAGGGCCTGGATAGAAAGGGCAGCCTGCGCCAACAACAGGTTGCCAACTCCAGGTCTGGGGAATATTCTGGTAACATTAATAATGCTCGATACTCCAGTTACTAATGATGTAGTTACCTGTTGCTACATTTTTACCAGCTACATATACTTATCAGGCAAAGTGAGGCCCAGAAATATAGTAGTATGGTATAGGTCACAGAAGAAATCATTGTTATAGCTGCTGAGATTAGAACTCACAAGTTTTGATTGCATGTAGAGTTCTTGGCTACCTGTGCATCAACATGTTAAGTAGACTTCACTAGAGGAGAAAAAAGAAAACCTTTCCTCCTCAAGAATCTGCCTGTGAAGGCTCTAAGTAGTGGTCATGTCAGGATGTATTTTTCTCTATTTGGGTGCATGAACCCTAGAGCTCAGGCATGGCCAGTCTGTGGCACAGCTGTTGCGTGTGGCACATGAGCCCCAGGCACTCAGGGCACAGATAGAAATGCAACTGTCTGGTGTAACTCCTGGTGCATCGCAGAAAGTGCCATGAGTTAGACTGATCCTCCCAACCTAACCAACGTTAGCTGTTGGGTCAGGAGGGTGGGGGATCAAGCTCCAGTTTGGAGCGGATCCAGGGAGAGAGGCTGTGCTTGCAGCCTCTTTCCTTAGCCCTGCCCCTGGTGCTGTAGAATATTTTTCTCCAAAAATCAGGTCTGCTGTTATTGAGACAAGGATCAAATGATGTAGCAACAATATAAGACCTAGAGCAATTTTAATAAATAGTCAACGTTTTGTTGACAGTAATGCACAAGTAGGTTTTCAAAAAAAAAAAAAAGGAGCTGGCTGGTCTTTTTTGTAAACTCTGCCTTCACGTTCAGTGATTAGGAAAAGATGGTCTTTGATTGTGAAAATTTATTCGGAACAGCACAGAGGAATTGAAGTTTGATGCTTTTGAGTTTGTGAAATCTGGTTAAAAAGGAAACACTGCTGATAGAGTTTGCTGCTGGACTGGAACCTACAGTGTTTTTTGCTCTGAAGCAGGCTGTAGAATTCTGCATGCATATAAACAGAGGCATACCTTTTCAATACTAGCAACCAAGGCAATGTCGGGGAGGTGGGTAAGAGCTGGAAGTAAGCACATACCTCTTCAGGTATGGGCTTCTTGATGCCTCTGCACTAACTCCCCCAACACAGCCTGTAATGGCAGTGACGGCTGCCATTTTATCTTTTTTGAAATGGCTGCAAGTTTTATCATAGGGACTTCGTAAACATATTTTTAAGTAGCACTTCAGCACCTACTTGTATGTATGGACCTACCAAATTCATAATTTCATGATTTTTCACAGAAACTGAATTGGGTAGGCCCCTGAAAAAAGCATGGGGACTGTGAAAAAGCAGGGAAATAGCCAGCAAGTGAGTGGGGGGAAGGGGGGAGGCAGAGGCAGCTGCAAACAGAAAAGGACAGAGGCCCTGGCATTCTGGAGCATCAGGGGAGAGAAAGGAAGGGGGAGGGGGAAAGCAGAAGCAAATTTGAGGCTGAGACCCTGACACAGGGTCAGTCTGGGAGCCAGCCCAGGGAACTGGGAAAGTGCCTGCAGGTATGCTGCTGCAGCATGCCTGCTAGCTTCCGTCTGAGAGAACAGATATGAACATGAAGAATGCTTCCAAGACCACCAAATATGTTTCAGAAGTTAACTGTGCAAGACAGTATCCAGCAGGCGCCTTGTATGCAGATGCAGGTAGACTGTTCTGCAAACTCCTGTAATCTAACCCTGGATGTGTCCAGGAAAGCCAGCATCAGACATCACTTGGAGTCTAAGGTGCATATGAAGGGGAAGGCTGATGCTGAGGCTGAAGGTCAGAGCAAGAAGCAAGCAACCATGCCCTCCCTGTTTAAAGGATCAGAAAAAGCAATTTGGCAACGTGAGAGGCACCAAGGTGAGAGGCTGGCATGGAGGCTTTTGTGGTAGCCAATATCCCACTAGAGAAATTTGATCACCCTAAGTTAAGGGACTACCTGACCCAAAAACATGCCCAATACTGGCAGTTTTTCTTGTGCCAACAAGCTTTGCCAGGACTATCTTCCTGCACTCATTGCTTCACATGTACAGTCCACAAAATCTGCCTTGGCAGAGTATCATTCCTTTTCCCTTATGGCTGATGAAGCCACCAACCCTCAGGACAACTACAAGCTGCAGATTTTATTTGTACTGAGGAGCTGGACCAACTGGGACCTGCCTATGTTTCAAACTGAGCCAGTCCACCTCACCTCTGTCAGTTTTTCCACAGTGTCCTAAGCAATCACAAAAGGTAGTTGTCAGCTATGGTATAGACCTTAACAAAATCTCAGCATTCCTGTCTGACAGTGCCATGTACATTGCATTCTCTGATGTGCTCCAAGGAATGTTGCCTAGTGCTGTTCATGTCACCTGCAATGTGCACATTCTGTCCCTAGTAAGTGACAGCTGGCATAGGCAGTTCCCTGAGGTGGATAGTCTGGTGTCTTCCTTCAAGAAAGCCTTCAAGCACTTTCTAGGTCGTAAGGTTCAGTACAGGGAGTCCATTATGAGTCAAAGTGAGGACTTACATGGCACTGTGCCACTGCCACCAGAACTTGTGCTCACATGATGAAATTCCTGGTTTAGTGTGGTCCATTACCATGCCAAACACATGCAGCGCTACCAGCAGTTCATGAGTGAGGAGCTGGAAATCACACCCAGCACACAGTGCATGCCCAAGCTTCATGATTTCTTGGTGCAAGCCAACACTTAAGATCAAATGATATTTGTGGCTGACAATGCCACCTGGTTCGTGGAGCTCCTAACTTGGTTTGAAGGCTGTCAGCTTGTGATCCATCACATGCATAGCAATGTGATAGACCTGATAAACTGGGTCAAAGATGCCATTTCGAGAACTGTTAGCTGTCAAGCTGCCTTTGTGAAAATCAGTGCAGAAGTGAGCTGTTCCAGGCAATAGGTGTGAAGCTGAACCAATACTACAGGTACGACTTGTCACTGCCACCATGGTTCAAACTAGCGACTGCCCCTTTCCTTAGCGCTGCTTGCATTTTGGACCCCAACCAGGTGCCTTTCCTAAGTTGTGACTCTTAGCTAGTGAAAGCAATCCCAAGATGGGGGAAACAGCATGACAGTGGACCTGCTGCCTACATAAACTTTGTCAAAGAGTGACAGATGCCTTTGTCCATGCCTGTGGTCTGGGACTTTGTGACCAGTTTCCACATCTTTACACCCTGGCAAGACTCTGCCTCATCATTCCAATGAACTTGGTGGACACTGAGTATGCCATTTCTGTGTGTGGACAAGTGTTCATCCTGCAGAGGCAGAGAATGTCTCCAGCGACTGTGGCTGGGTACACTGTGCTTGCATACAATACATACTTTGAACTGCCTGCCTTAAGGTTAGCATTTAGTTTCAGTAAACTCCTTTTTATAATGTCCTTTAAAGTATATAGAGCTGGTATTAGTTACAATTCCTGTTGTGCAGAGTACATCTTTATTTTCATAAGCTATTTCAGTTTAGAGTTTAATTAAGTGCTTAGATGGTACTATTTAAAAAACGGTACACAGCTGGTATTAATAAAGTGTATATAGTTGGTGTTATTTAATGAAGTGCATAAAGCTGGTATTCGTTAACATTTATTGTGTCTATTGATTTATTTTAATAAGACATTTCATTTTACAGATTAATTGGGTGCTTAGACTGCTTAATAATAATGCAGCAATTAATGGTTTCCCAAAATTAATCACCTGATCAAGCCCAGGGAAGGTATTAATTGTCACAGCAGCAAGCAGTCTAGGACATGATTATGCCTTCCCTGGGCTTGATCAGGGGGTTGGCACGTTAGCAAGCAGTCTAGAACCTGGTTAATGACTTCCCTAGAATTGATCCCCTGATCAGTCCTTGGGAAGACATTAACCACATCCTAGACTGATGCTTAATGCAGCAGTTAATGCCTTTCCCGGGCTTAATTCCCTGATCAAGCCTGGGGAAGACATTAATTGCTGTATTAAGCAAGCCTTGGTTTGGGACCGTCAGTCAATCTTCGGGGAGGGGCAGGACTTGTGGTACCCTCAGCCAGTCAATGGTGTGGAGAAGCCTGCTGCACTCTGCCACCAAAATGGTGCCAGACACTGCGCTAGAATTGCAAAATTCAGAGTCAGCCGCCATGAGTTAGGTAGGTCCCTATTTATATGTAGTACAAATTATGTGTGTGTAACAGGTCGCCCTTCCCAGCTCTGTCTTTCTGGTTGGGCGCCCCACATAAGGTGCGGATTTGGAGCCTGCTTTGGAATTCTTCGGTCCTGCACTAATCTCGCCTGCCATGTCTTGATGGAAAATTATTGTTATGCAAGTGGGAGACTGCCTATTATACTGAGTATGTTGGGGTCTCTCCTATTATGGCTTGACCCCTGTTTTCTCTGGCTAGGCCTCCCCGTCTGCACCCACTAAACGGTTTGACGCCGAGGCTCTAGTTTTTTTTTTCCTTCCAGTGCCTGGAGGCTCGTGGCCCCTTTTCCTGCTCCGTTAAGGAGCCCGGCACTCCCTGACTCAGAGGCACAGGAGCCAGACCCACAGCCAGAGGGCCATGGGTTCAAAACCAGGTGCAACCCTGAACCCACCCCTGTCAGTCTGAACAAAAAAAAACAGAAAAACACAACTGCACTCTGATGCACCAGACCTCCCTGGCCTTTTTAAGGTAGTCCTTTAAGTACCAGGGTTAGTGTCCTCCAAAAGCTGTGCCCTCCCTGGCACCGGGGTCTGCCCCCAAAAGCTGTGCCTTCCCTGGTGCCTGGGTTTGTGGCCCCAAAAGCTGCGCCCTCACAGGTGCCAGGGTACCCACTCTGTAGAGGGTCCCCAAAATGAGGCCTCCTCCATCCCCTAATAGCCTCACCCAAACCACCGGTTCTCAATAATCAAAAGAAATATGGACAGTCCCATCCGTGTGCAATAACTGCCCCCAATAAAATAATAAAAAAACCCATGTGATCATGTCATTTTACATTTACGTTGGGTTCATGCTTCGGCTCTCCTTTGTTGGCTTCTGGGGCGTCTACTGTCTTGCAGGGTTTCCACAGTCCCCTCTTCCACCTTTTGGATTACTCACCAGGCCTCTCCATGGAGCTTTGGGATGCACTCCTTCCCCTTCAGCTGCTGGCCCCCTACTGCTGTTCTGCCCTGGGTTCTTATAGTCCTGCCCCTTCCAGTCAGCTGACTAGTTGGCCTGGCCCAGCTATTAACCTCTTCCGCACCAGTTCTCCAGGCCCAGAAGGTTCGGGCCTTAAAGGGGCAGGCCTGCTTTCTAGTGACAGGGCTAGGGTTCCCTGTTATAGCGTGATATAAGTCCAAAGCCAAAAGACTTATGATTTACCAGACAGTTCATTGGACTGGGCCACAGCAGAGTCAACAACATTTCAAGCCATGGTGCTCCCACTGCTCATCACTACTCAGTATGTGTGTGTATTCCAGATACCCCACAAAGGATCCATACGCTAAGTAGCCCCCACTCATGACTGGAATTGGCTGTTCTTGGATGGGGTCATTATGGTGTATCTCAGCTTACTGAAACTGAAAAAGTATTATATTTAGAAAGGATTTCTGCTGAATTCATTGAAAGAAATGGAGAAACTAATTAGTTTATCTTATGATAAGTATGTGTAAGTCACTGGAATCATGGATAGGGACTGCTGTAGGCCAGCCAAGCAAGAAGGTAGTTTTTAAAGCAATGTGTGACCCAGTGCACACTAGTCAGAACCACAGTGTTTATTTTAAAATAGAGAGGGAGTTTTCAAATAAATACATCTTTTCCAATATATAAAAATTGATGGTTAATGCCTCACAGTATTTAAGGTTGCTACAAGCTTTCATTTCAGCTTCCACTTTAACAATAGATTGCAAAACCTTTTTTGGCTTGAAAATTACCAGTTTTACTTTGGTGGTGAAAGGTATGTATACAAACCCTGATGAAAATCTTTCCAAGTGGATTTAGTTATGGGTTATTTAAAATAAATGCATCAATTAGTATTTTTTACTTTTATTTAATGTGTCTGTATCACCTAGTACAAAAATAGCCTGTTACTCTCTCAGGCTTTTCCATGTCATTAAAGCCCCTTGGAAATTCATACTTGACTCTGCTAAGCTATATTTTAATAGCTCAATATTTTCCATGACTGTGTATCTATCTTCAAAGAAAAACCCTACTGGTGTACTTTACAAATAGTATAAGATTAATTCATTAATTAATTTTCTTTAGATTTATTTTGTACTCTGTTTAAGAGTGTAGTTTTGGACTGAAACAAAGCTACACGCTTACCTGGAGCATGCATTTACCTGAACTTAATGTAAGCAAATCATATTAAGTACATGGCACTGTCTATCAGTACTGTGATATCAGAAGGCATAAAACTAACTAGTTCCCCTTATTTTCAGCTTCTCCTAGTAGCCCAAAAAATGATGATTAAAAGCCTTGAAAAAGAGAGAAAATGACAGTTAAAAATCTGCTAGTGGCTGTGAATTTCTGAGCTTGTAATAGTGATCTTTTGACAGGTACTTCTCCTCCTCCACCATTTCTGGTGCCAGCTGGTGTGCAATTAAACTAAGTACAGTCATGTAACAGAACAGAAATGAGGCTAAGATATTATGCACTTGAAGGGTATATGCATGTAACTGATATGCAGATAACCATTGTTTGATACAGTATAAACAATGAGCAAAAACTTGGAACTTTTTTTATTATGCAGTTAAGTGAATTTGCATTTATCTGGTATGCATATAATTGGAGTTCTCTGTTCGTCACTCCTTTCACACTGTCTGCATGTAACAGGCCCTTTTTCTCCACTGGTCTGCATCTTGTGCAGTCACAAACATCTAAG
>NW_017728992.1:91303509-91310081 GCF_001723915.1 Gavialis gangeticus | reverse complement strand
ACTGTTTTTATTATGCAGTTAAGTGAATTTGCATTTATCTGGTATGCATATAATTGGAGTTCTCTGTTCGTCACTCCTTTCACACTGTCTGCATGTAACAGGCCCTTTTTCTCCACTGGTCTGCATCTTGTGCAGTCACAAACATCTAAGCCAAGTGACTAAGCAGTGTGACCCAGATAGCAGGGTGATATTTTACATCTTTGCTTCAGTATAAGTGACTACACAAGGCACAAAGCAGTGGAGAAATTCAGCCTTTTGTACCTGTAGAGGAAGTAGAAGTGGAATGCAGAACAGAGCTTACCTGGTACTAAATGGTGTGCATTTGGGGATTTCAGAGGATGTGAAGCAACAAATTCCTTATTTTTTATACTTTAATTAATCCAGAATCTGCAGTTAGGACGAGTATACCTTCTCTTAAAGATTTCAGTGCACTTAACAGGAGGGGAAAGGAGAAAATCAGAAAGCAGTGTTGGAGATTGTGATCCAAACATGATGCTAACTGGCATATTTTTGTTCACATTACCTCCCCATCTATTATTCCAGATCCAGCAATATTTTACACAAGCATGGACTTCATAAAAAAATTCCAAGAGATTAGAAAATAACTGACTAAAGATAGCTAGGTGTTCAGGATTTCGAACAATTTTTAAAGTTCATCAAAGTTTATAAAAGAATTTTAAGATAGTGAATCTGCTGAAGACATTGCTGAGAAAACTGGCTTTGACACTCAGTTCTATGAACAATTTGAATTACGTTGTATTTTCACAGTAGGCAGAATGAGCATCCTATTAAAATTGTTATAAGGACAGCTCCAAGACCACATAAATTAAAAACAGAATCTATCATTTATATAATTCAGAGCTATCAAACAGCTTGTGGGCTAGATCCGGCCCATGGAGTCATTTGATCTGTCCCTCAGGTCGCTGAACCAGCACCATGCACCAATTCTGGCTCTGTGCGCTGCATGTGGCATGGGGTCTAGACCCTGCATGATGTGCACTGCAGATAGCACAGGGAATTGGTCCATGACGCCACATGCAGCCCGCACCTTGGACCCCTTGTGCAGGGTTGGGTCCACCCCACAGGGCATGTGCTCCATGGAATGCCCTGCTGCACCTAGAGCCAGAGCACAGGGCTGGTCATCACCACATGGAGTGTGCATCCTATACCAGCTCTGTGCCCTGTGCAGCTGGTCCACGCCTGCATGCTCCATATAGCATCCTCAGGGTGCATGCTGCATGGGGCACATGGGCTGGACCCAATGCTGCATGTGGTACAGAGAATCCAGGGGTCAAGCTACATGTGGCTCCCCAAACTGACACCCTATGTTGCCTGCAGTCCTGCGTCCTGTGCTGAAGGCGGTGCATGCCCTGAGCCAGTCCTGTGTCCTGCATGTAGCCCACAGGCTGGACCTTGCTCTGTGGCCACTCCATAGTGGGTCGGTCCCAGTTCAGTCTGCAGATTGGCTCAGGGACCCTCATCTGACTTCTGGGGCTTGTATGAGTTTGACATCCCTGCTATAATCTATTAGTGTAACCTAGTATTCTATGATTCATCTAAGCAGCAAGCAGGATACTTTACTTGTAAAGATTTCAGAAGTGGATGACATACACAAAGTATGGCCCTATATGTTTTTGTTTATAACTGTGCAGGTCAACATTTTCAAAAAAAACGTTTAGTGATTTTTGGTATCCTAGTCTGTGGGTGGCTAACATGAAACACTTGAAAGAGGGCAGGTGTTAATTTCCTGAAAATCATGCCCCTTTAACAGTTTAATCACACTTTAAGTGTAATATGTTGATCGCACCTTAAGTTGTGACCCAGCTACACATTCAACCAATTAATGGTGTGATAAAAAGCCAATAAGCTACAGTTCTATTCCACAAAAAATGTGTAATAAATTTACAGCTTGTTCTAATTATGTGATTAGTTAACCATGTAGCCAAATGTTTCCAGCCACAGGAGTGCATCACCTGCTGCCAGCCCCACAACTGACAAGGCTCACAGTGGTGGCAGCATTCCCAGCACTGCTCCCGCTGTGAACCTCGTTGCATTGGAGGCAGCACTGGGAACGTTGCTGCTGTGAGCCTTATAGGCTGTGAGGATCACAGTGGGGCAGTGTTGGCTGTGGGGCTTGCAGTGGGGGCAGCACTGGGAACACTGCTCTTACTGAGAGCCTCATCAACTGGGCGCTCGCAACAGGAGCAGTGTTCTTCCCGCTGTGAGCCCCGCACCTTATAAGGCTGGCAGTGGTGACAGCATTCTTCCTGCTGCTCCTGCTGAGAGCCCCGCAGTTGATGAAGCTCACGGTAGTGGCTGTGTTCCCTGTGCTGCCCCCGTGGTGAACTGTGCAGACAGTGTTGGCTACAGGGCTTGCAGTAGGGGCAGTACTAGGAATGCTGCCCCTGCTGTGAGTCCCATCAGTTGTGGGGCTCATAGCCGCAGGAGCTGGCGCAGGGGGAGCAGCCCAGCACTACAATCCCAGGCTCCCTCTGCACCAGCAATAAGAGGCGATGGACCTAATTTATAATCCCACAGTAGCACCTTCTGCCATTCACATGTTGCATGGCAGGAGGTACAATTGTATTGATTGCGCATTATATCCCATTGGCCTGCTCACAGGAGGCGGCAGGGAGGCTGCAAGCAGCTGCACTGATGTTTGTGGAGCCCCAGCCCTGCTCATTGATGGTAGCAGGTGCACAGGGAAGATGGTAGGGAAGGAGCTGGGGCTGCACTGCTACGGCAAGGCTCGTGCCCCTCACAGCTCCGCGCCATCTGCCTCTGGCATGCCAACATCTTACAAGCTGAGGTTGTGGAGTTTTTTGGCACTCTGCCCAAAAATATTGCTGACCCCTGCTTTATATTGATACTATGTATTTTTTGTCTTATAGGAGAGCTCTCAGAGAATATTTTGAGGATCCGTTCCTTGCTGATTCAGTCAGAAAAGAAAAGTCTTTTTTCATAAATGTTTTACTTAGAAGAGTGAAAATTGTTCTAACTTTTTTGTAATAGGTTCTGTCATCTGAGAAAAATGGTTCATCTAAAAAATGGATAGGCTTTAGATAATCCTCTCACCCAGCTGTTCTTATTCATTCTGATTCTTACATATTTTTCTCAGTCTTTACTCTTTGTCCAATCTAGGATAAACTTTATTGCAGCAGATGTCTATTAGCTCTGTGGCAGGAGAGTACGGGCAGTCTGAGCTACTCCTACTCTCCAGCCACTCTGGCAGGTCTTCTGGGGCTTGAGGGCCCCTCAAGCCCCCAGAGCACCTGCCCACTCCTGGCTTACAAAGAGGCACCCCAGGGAATCTTGGGTTGCCTCTTTATAAGCAGGGAGGTCAAGGTTCCCCACCCAGCCACACCTGTTCCCTGTAATTGCAGGAGTGGATCTGACTGAGCAGAGAATGCAGGGAGATTGGATCGTTCCTTGTCCCACACCATCAAGGGCAGGACAAAAGGTGACATGTTTCACCCAGTAAGCCAAATCAGCTGTGCTGTGACATTGCAGCACAGCTGATCTGCTTCATTTGGCAATGTCTATTTCTAGTCTTAGTGTAACAATAATGACAGCACAAGTGTGTTAGATATGAATACCACAGGTATACTGCTGAAAGTACTGGCTGCCTGCTAGAAGCTTGTGCAAGAGAGGACTTTAGTCCTTGAAATACCAAAGGAAAGGAAAAGAAAACCTTCTTCCTTGAAGATGTATTAGTTGTAAGGAAGCCTGAGCTTGCTGCAGATATGAAAATCCAAATCTGTTTAGTTAGGTTTCTTGTAGTTATGTACTTGATGGAACTCATTAGGCTCATACAAATTTGCACTGAGGAACTCAAAACTCAGCCGAACTGGGTAGCTAGTGGGCTAGATTGCCAACAAATTTAGTTATAACTTGGGAGTTTACAGAAAATGTTTTATACAAGTAGCCACTGTGTTTATAAAACATTCATTATAAATCCAGGATCACTGATGCCCGATTCCACTTTAAAATCCTGGTAGGTGCCCAGCAATTGTAGAAGCCTTAAAAATTTGGAGGCAATAGCTTGGTTCTTTTGGTGACATGATTCACTGTGGATGCTTCATCACATGCACATTTTTTTTTAAAGGTGAGCAGGTGAAATTTCTGTGAAAATCTTCAAACTTCTCGTTTGTTAATGTTCCTCACAGTCAGTTCAACTTCTTTAGTAAGGTGCATTAATTTCTTTTTTCAAGTAATTGTTTACAGGAGTAAATGCTTTCAAAATTACTTTCATAACCTGAGGTAAGAATAAGAAGTTGGATTCTGTGACTTCCAGTGGCCCTCTTTCTT
Organism: Gavialis gangeticus; assembly: GCF_001723915.1. Taxonomy (NCBI): domain Eukaryota; kingdom Metazoa; phylum Chordata; order Crocodylia; family Gavialidae; genus Gavialis; species Gavialis gangeticus. Next base: position 91,305,773 of record NW_017728992.1, on the reverse strand, counting down.
CAACCTAACCCTTCACAGACTTCAACAGACTACTCTGAATCCCTTTCAAAGTATTGAGCATTATTCCCAAAGTCTTCAGGTGACACATCTTTCTTATTTATATAAGTATTTTCAAGTGCTGGCCTTTGTACATCACTCTTGTCTTCATTTCTAAGGAAAAATGTGTATAGTTACAATTTAGACAATTTAGAAACTTATTTGTTTCTGTTGTGTATTCTCAAGACCGTGAGTCACCATTGGTGATTCAGTCAGTGTATTTGTGGCTTTAAATGCTTTTAACTTCTCCTATAAAAACATTTTTACATCTCCTTTGCACCCCGATACAATTTTGGCAAGATAAAAAAGAAATCGATGGCAAAAAGCAGTATTTGGGGGTTTCTTTCAAAATTTGGGTAGTGTCTTCAGCAGAGAGTCCATGCAACTGGGTTACTCCAATAAGTTTATGATAGGAAAGCTCGGGAGTTGAATGTAAAACAAAGGTGGAATTCATAGCATCCCATATAGTGTTGCATCTTAGGCAGAAGAATATGACGTCATCTTTTTTCCATCTCTCTTCAACAGCATCTTTAAAACAGTCTTCTTAAAATCAGATTATTTTATTTGGGCTATCAGCAGGAGTGCACTTTGAATTTTGAAATTATTTTGTCCATTTTGGAAAATATAAACCTTCTTCTACGGTAATATAAAAGGTGGCTGACAATCGGTATGTCATTAACTGGTTTGAGGTGGCACTGTAGCATTAGTAGGGGGCACAAGCTGTTGGTTCTGTGGAGAGGGGTGCTTCTCCTCTGTTTCATTCCTCCTCTGAGTGTGGAAACTCCACAGCTTTTCACAGCTGGGGTACCTTCCACCCCCTTGAGTCCACTTTCCTCCCAAAGAAAAATGTCTTCCAGGAAGGTTCAGAGGCTGTTGTCCTCATCCCTTGAACATGAAAGGCTTAATCTCCCCTCAAAAATGGTATTTATTGGGAGGGAGGAAAAGCAAAGCAAAACAGAAAACAGATTTTAACAATCTGTACACAACTGGGCGTGTCTACACGTTGCCATACAGCAACGTCGTTACTGCATCATGCTTTAGTAGTTCCTTTTGGAAGTACTAAAACACAGTGTAGTAACCACCCATACTGCTCTGTATGGGTGGCGCATGCATACATTTCTCCCCTACATCACTGTAGCAGCACACTATAAGTGGGGAGCATGCTGCTATGGTGACATAGCTAGCAATCGTGTAGACCCACGCCATAGCCATAGTGCTCCATACGGCAACATAGCACATTACTGTGTCACTGTAGGGCAACATGTAGACTTGCCCCCTGAGTCACAGCTCTTTTGCTAGACAATCTAGGAGTTCCTCTGGACTGTACAGTAAAGTCACAGTTGTTCATGATAATCCATGGAGTACACATCTGGGTTCTAAAGGAGCACTTGGTGTGGTGTAAGCTTCTCTTCAAACCCTTTCTTACCAGGATTACCCATCTTTTATCATAGCAGCAACATAGTAAAGTCTCCACACTTGGCTTAGTGCAGGGGTTGTCAGCCAGGGATACGCATACCCCCAGGGGTACTTAGAAAGGCTGAAGGGGTATGCGTGGGTGGGCAGGTAGGTGGCGATGGAGCACGCCCCAAGGTGCAGCAGCAGCAGCATCTCACCCGGTGCATTCCCATAATTTGCTTCTTACTTGGGGGAGGGATGCGACAAGCGCCTCTGACCCCACGCGGCACTCTGCAATGCCTCCCCACCCCCCACTTTAGCTCGCTTTCTGTGCCTGCTCCCAGAAGCAGGGCTGGGGATGAGGGCAGTGGTGCCCCTCTGTGGGCTGCACATGTGCTGCCTGGCTGGATGGATGGGGTGGGGGCTCGCATGTGGCAGTTGTCACTGCCCCATGCTGCCGGCACCGCTGCCGTGCCCTGTACTGCTTTCCTGCAGTCAGTTGCACATGTGGTTCCACAGGCCGGTGACACGCTTTGCACCTCATGCGCCACCCGTCACCAGCCCGTGGAGCCACACGTTGCAACCGGCCATGGGAATGCAGCATGGGGTGCAGCAGCAGTGGTGTGGATGGACACGGCCACTGCGTGCAAGCCCCCCTCCCCCCAGTTGGCCAGCCAAGAACCACGTGTGCAGCTGGCAGAGGGGCACTGCTGCCCTCGCCCACACCCCCACCCCTGGCCCAGCTCCTGGGAGCGGGCCCAAAGACACTCATGCCAACCCCCATTCTCAATCTGCACCCCCAGCCCCTTCCCTCTCCCCCACCCCACCCCTTC
>NW_017728992.1:91301975-91303260 GCF_001723915.1 Gavialis gangeticus | reverse complement strand
CTTCCCTCTCCCCCACCCCACCCCTTCCCCCCACATGCACTTATCTGCTGGGGGTGTCTGTCTGCCTGCATATGTCTGTTTGTGTCTGTGCCTGCGTGTCTGTCTGTCTGTGCCTCCACGTGTGTGTGTGTGTCTGTCCCCTGCCCACCCAACAACAGCAGGCACATGGTGTCGTGTAGCTCTTGGAGCAGCGGGGTGCAGAGTCCAGCCTGCAGCAACAGCTGCCTCCTCCCTGCGCACAGATCCAGGGTGCATGTGCTGCCCGGATGTCCACTGGGGTGCTGTCGCAGAGCACTCGGGTGCCCTGCGCCTAAAAGCAGAAATGGCTCAGGAGAGACCCCTAGTGGTGAGAAGGGGGAGGCTCAACTGCCAGTCGCCAGGGCAGCACAGTTGTTGGTTTCTAGGAGAACCAAGGGAATCAGCTGACAGGAAGGGGCAGGGCTTGGCCCCTTCTTAAGCCCAAGCATAAGGCCAGGAGAGCAGTTCCCCTCTGGCGGCCAAGGAGGGGGGAGCTCGGCCAGTGCAGAGAGAAAGGAGAAGATAGACTGCAGGAGCATCCCCTGGTTGCGGCTATGGGTTGGAGTATTTTCCCAGTAGGGATAGAACATGGTTTTGACCGGATGGTTTAGTTTACGTTGTAGCCCAGGGGCTTTATGTTTTGTGTTTACTATTTTTACCGGAGGACCGGGTGAAGCTATTAGGGGTGGAGGAGGCCTCATAGGGACGCCACGGTAGCGTGGGGTTTCCTGGCGCCGAAGAGGGCGCAGCATTGTTTGGGGCGCATTGGCCCCAACCCCGGAGCTAGGGGGCAGCGAGGAGCCCTGGAGCGAGAGGGGGCAGTGAGGAGCCCCAGAAGTAAAGAAGAGGGCCAAGGTATAGGGCAAACCATGTCAAGTACCATCTGTGAGGCTTGGGCTGCGGTGTAGGGGAGGAAAAGGAGCCGCAGATATGCCTGACACCGGGCATATAAAGTGGGCAGCCTCCTGCTAATTACATCACTCAATTAAGATCAAGGCATGGCAGGAAGGTAAGCAGGCAGTTAGCCCAAGACAGGAAGGTGGAGCCACCAACAGAAAGGCTCCAGCGAGATACCCTGTCACAGGTGCGCACAGCAGCCGGAACTGCCCCCGCATCTCCTGGATGAACCGCTCTCACGGCTCCATCCTGCATTCCTCTCCGGCTGTGACGTGCCTGCCCCTGCTCCTCCCCCAGCTCCACTCCTTCCCTCATCACGGAGGCCTCGATCTGCCCTCCCTACCCTCTCTTGCCCCTTAAAAAAAAAAAT
>NW_017728992.1:91282160-91301800 GCF_001723915.1 Gavialis gangeticus | reverse complement strand
CCCTCCCATTATCCCCCTCCCCCCCAGCTTACCTCTGGCTGCCCAGGTGAACACCTGGACACAGCAGAACCCAGCACAAGTCTAGGTGGCTCACAGTAAGCTGCCAAACTTGAGTTAAATTCTTTGAACACTTGTTCACACCCTAAGAAGCTGAGGGAGAAAAAACCTAGAACCCATCTTATTTTTACTGGGGGAAGTGGTCTCTCATGCCCACTCTCCTGCTCCCTGCTTAGCTATAAGCCTGCCTCAGTTCCTGTCCTGGACCCTGCCAGAGCTTCAGTTCCTGCCATGACTCCTAATCTAGGATTAGCCTCCTTCTTCTTTTCAGTTCCCTGCCTTGCGTGCAACTCCTTGGCTGCTTCTGATCTTTGCTTCAGACCTCCACACCCTACTCTCTAATCATGGATATTTAATTATAGTTTTTGGAATATCATGAACAACTGGAGCATGTAATTTGCTTCTGAAAAATATTGACTGCAGGCAAGATGACAACTAGAACCTTATATTGGCTTAGCTTCTGTTCCAAGTTCTGCTAAAGTTATTGAAAAGATTTCCATAGACTTCAGCGTATTTTGGATAATGTTCTAAGTGATGCAAAACTTACTTTGTTTTCTTAATAGTATATTTTGGCAAAGGTATACATTGCAAATTATTGCAGGTATTTTAGTTACATGTCTCTTGTTGTGGCCTGGATGCAAATGTTATGCTGATGGGGCAGTTCATAAGTAGTAAAAAGTTTCCTTAGCATATTTGCCTACTTACCTTCTGACCTTCCTGTTTTACAGTTGTGTAAAAACTTCTGTATATAAAGACTTCCTTGTTGTTTAGAATATTGAATACAAAATATGGTATATTGCCATTCTCTGGCTAGTTCTCATTTATCAGTTAACCAGAGAAGGAAAACTGAAAATGTTTTTGAGAGTTTTAGCTCATATTATCCACCTTTTTGCTGAGTAATAGCAAGTCTATGCTATATGAATGTAATCAATAACTTATTGCTCATAACTCATGTATGCAGGAGTGCAGTCCTAGTGCTAACTAATTTGAGTAAGCATGTCACTGCATACTGTATACCCTGAGATCCTGAATACAAGACAATGCCCCCAATAATTAGATTCTCTATATGGAAAATTTATAACTTTCCAGGCATAGAATCTGATTACTGGAGGTTTACCTTGAATTTCTTCCCCTCCCACTGCTACAGCAGGGAAAATAAATCGGGAGGGGGAGGGGGGATCAGTTGGCTTGCCCTCCCCAACTTCTTCCCCCTGCAGTCCCTTCCACCCTCCTGTAAGACCCTACTTTCCCTGAACACACGGAAGCAAGGGCCAAATTTGAAAATACTGACTTTGAAATAAACATACCTGTAGTAATTTGCATATAGGCAAAGTACAACAGGTTTCCATAGGCTTTGTTCACCCAGAATTGATGCATTTTACCTTTTTTGAAACTTCTGCAAGTTTTAGCACAGGTACTCCATAAACATACTTTTAAGCAGCACATGTTCACCTATTTATATATAATAAAAACTATGCATAAAAATAATAAAAACTAAGCCTACTATTTGTCCAAAGCTGAAAGGCTCATAATTTTCCAGACAGTTCATTGCGCTGGGCCCTAGAAGAGTCAACAGGATTTCAGCTCAGCACTTGCTCAGTATGTGTGTACACTTCAGATACACCCCCCACCCCCCAAAGGATCCATTTTCTAATTAGCCCCCACTTATGACTGGAACTGGGTGTTCTTGTCATGAGTTCTGGGATCCTCCAAAAAATGATATACAGATGAGGCACAGGGCAGCCTGGTCTGGCTTCACCTTATGGAGGCCAGGGCCACATATGACAGGCTGAGAGAGGGGGTGACAGAGGGATTCTGAGTGAATTTTTTGGCATCCCATTTGGTGATGTTTGCCAGACATTTAAGAAACATTGAAGAAACGGGACTGATTGGAAATGGAAAAGAAAGGCGCAACTCAGCTGTGACAGTGAAGAGGAAGTAGAAATGTATTCAGTGTAGTGGTTCATTATGACTTGAAAAAAAGTTGGGGCTGAAGGGGACTGTGCAGTGGGCACTAGCATGTATCTTATTGAGATGGACTGCACTTATTTATCCTTGTGGTAGGTTTCTATCAACGTTTGCCCAATATAGGCCATGTGTTTTATAGTCTCACTCAATGTTGGTTGCATTTAATCAGCTTTGTAGTTGGTTTCCATTACTGGTCACATGCTTCTTTTGGTAGCCATTCAATAATAGACATGCATTTAATGAGGTATGTGATTATAAGACGAGGGGCTTTTCCCCCATGCTGGGGGGGGGGAGGCAGGGGTGGGATGGATTTCATCTTGTATGCAAATACATACGGTAGTCAAGTTTCATTTCCTTCACCTTTAGTTCCATATTTGAGCTCAGGTGTTGCAGTTTTGTATGGGCAAAAGTCAGAAATCAACCTCATCTAAAGAGTTTGAGGCAATTTTTTCTTGTCTTAGAACAAAGGCAGAGCATACAGAGTCAAAGCCATAATCCTGAAACACACACGTAGTTTTAGCAAGACATTTGCTGTGGGTAGTAATTATGTGCACGAACAAAGAGTTCACGATTCAGCCTCAAATCCATATTTCTTACTAACTTAAGTGAGAATTTTGCCTGAGTAGCGAGCAAATGACAATTTTGTTCCAAAATAATCTTGTATTTGCTTTGCATAATCTTTTATTATTGTATTTAACCATAAAGCCGGAATAAAGTTGGACAGGACCAGCTGTCATTGTAGAATTTTAAAATAATTACTGGTAATCCAAAGGGATTTATGAGATATTCTCACCTTGTTTGATTGTTCCCATTTTGAGTTCCAACTGATACTGTACTTTAAACTGTCTGAAATGTCTACGAAGTAAAGACAAAGGACATTTTATAGGAAAACTTTCCAAACCAAAGTGTTTGTCAGTCATTGTGTGTATTACAGTGTGACTAGGGCTACAAAGTTAAGTGCTCAAAGGTTAGGAAATGCCAGAATAAAGATTTCTCAAGCAATTTGGCTAGTGCAGCCATTATTCCAGTGTTCCTTATAATGTCAGATTGACTTGGTGTCCAGGTGTCAGACTGAACTGATCCAAGACAGTCTGATGTCATTCTTACCCTTCTCTGGTGGGCCCGTAAGTTTCTGGAGCATGTAACCTTTTCACATAACTAAATTTATGTCCTTAACAATTGCAAAAAAAGCTTTTGAATGCTAGCTAGTCCAGTGTTATCTTACTGACTGTGCAGACTAACTCACAGAAATGGGACAGAAATTCTGAAAAGTATAAGCTAGCCACAGAAAGTCAGTGGCTTCTCTTCCCCACCCTGAATCATCTATAGTGTCTAAGAGCACACAATCTGGACCTAGAATGTGGCTGACGCCATTCAGACTTGAAGCAAGCCATAGGAATATTGTGAGACAGGACCAATGCAGCAATTTTGCTCTAGGCATGAGTCCTGCTCCTGGTTTTGAGGGAACTGGAAGGAGAGATACAGATCTTTGCAGCTCATGACACCTCCCTTATTACTCAGGCTAATTTAATTTTCCAGAATTTCACCCAAGGTAGAGCTTGGGCATTTAGTACAAAGCTACTCAGCTGTGTCAGAAATGTGTGTGCAGTGAATAAGAGGTATGGTAAGTTCCTGTAATGACTTGAATTAATAGTAGTTCTTATATCAGGGTTTAACAAAATAACTGCAACTTGCATTATTGTGTAATTTGGCAACTACTAGAGCTATATAGAAAAAAAATAGAATATTTTTGCACCAGAATCTGCTAATTCATCACAATAAGAACATTCTTCTTTGATTTCAACAGAATTCAACTTAAATTCAAATATTCAAGTATTTAATTTTGACAGTTGCAAGATTTACTTCTCTCTCATAAAATTTAACTTCAGGTTCTTGCAAGCTTATCACTTTCCATTCTCATGGGATTGAAAGCTGAAGACCTTCCAAGATCTTGGTTCCTTGGTAGTCCAGGCTCTTAGGCTCCTTGACTGATATGCAGCCTACTCAGCTGGGAGTGTTGGATGTGGACATCTAGGATTTCAAGACTCTGGCCCCTCACTAGCCAGCCAAGCAGGTTGCTTCTCATTCAGGGACCCACAGTTTTCTTAGTCCAGGACAACCTACCAGGTAGACTGCCTTGGAGATGGGCCTCTTTTCCCTTCTCCATTATATACATTTTTAGCAAATGATGTGAGGCAGATAGTTCACATACAGGTAAATCTAGTTCTGTATTTCAAACTTTGGGGGTTGGCTTTGATTTGGAAATGAATCAAATTATGAAATGTAGAAATCTTTTGTACTCACTGCCATGGCTCTGCTCATTGCCATGGCTTTTAATGAGCTTACTGCAATTAGTCCTTGTAGTGTTACTATTTTTGCTACAATGTATGCTTCTTGTAGCGTTATTATTTTCTTACTGAACCTGTTAGTGTCCAAAATATCTAGTGATTTTTAACTGTTTTATATTGCAACTTTGTTTTGTTTGTGTGCACTTTCACTTTTCATGAGTGATGCAGTCTGTTCTTGTTTGTGCTTTTTATATTTCTTTCTGAATTTCACAATATATTTACCTTCTGAATTTGTGCCTGGCCTCTGCATCCTATTATTTGTTCAGAGGAGTACATTGCTGTCAGGTTTTCTCAAAAGATCTGTTCCATTCATTGTATCAAGACATGCTCCCAGGCTGGACTTCACTGTTTCCTAATTCATTGTGCTTCTGCTTGAATTAGATTTGCATACAGGTGAGCAATGTCCGTTATACCAGAGCTAGCTTTATCTGTATTTGAACTCTGTGCCCCATATGACTTGCTGAATTTGTATTTCCTTGGGGTGATATATACCCTTTCAGGAAAACAATCGCAGTCATTCTAAGATGAAAAAAGGATAGAGGTAATTTAAGTTTCAAGTTTACAGTAGAGAAAATCACACAGGCTACTAAAACTTAAACTCACCTTTTTATTATATACGAAATAGGTGAGAGTTACTGAGCACTGAACTATGTTCTTATGACGGTAACTGATAGATGGGCAACAATGGATTAAAAAGCTTATCTGGGACATGTCCAAGTCAGGCAGATCATGTTGGTTGGCCTTTAATCTTTCCATTCCTTGGAATTTCATTTAGTACTTTATTGAAAAAATGTATTGTTCTACTCTTGGGAAGACTGAACACATTTGTGTTCATAGCTGTCTGCTGCCTATGTGGAGAATTTTTCTTCCTCTCCCCCAGTATAAAATTAGTTCTATAGTTGTTAATTCATTAGTGCTCCATGCAGAATACCAAATGGCTCTGATGGTCTTTCGCTAAAGAAAACCGAGAACATTTTAAAAAGAAGTCAATGCTTTTTATTAAATTGCTTGCAGTTGTAAGCTTTTTACTTCAATATCCTAAAAGTCCTGTGCTGCAAAGATTTAGGAAGGTGTGGTTTAGAATGGAATGCCTTATTATGTTTAAATTAGATGTATTAACCTACTGACTCAATAAGACCATAATGTAGTGGGCTGTACTCATCTCCCTTCTACTCCTTGAATATCACTATGCCTACCCCTCACACATACACATGTACTCTTTCACCTCCTCACAGTCCTGGAACAGAGTATGTTATTCCTGTATTGAATCATGTACTGAAAGCCCACCATCTGCCACATAGCAATGGTGTGCCATTTTTTATGGCAGAGATGGATAAACTGTATTTCCATTTGTAATCTTCTCAAATGCAAAGGCACATTTTTAGAATGGTTTGATTGTGCAACAGAGAGCAGCATGCTGAGTGTACACCAATCAACAGCATTTCTTTAGGAATGTTAAAATCATAATCCCCTGCCTCGGTATCACCTATGCCCCTCAGATCCTTTGTGCAAATCCCTTACAGACTGCCTGATCTTAACAGCTTCAGACTGAAGATGTATCAGGTTGCCTGTTGCCGTGTCCCAGTTCTAGGGAAGCAAATACAAATCCCTGTTTATGGAAAATAGGAGTAGATTATTCAGTAAATTATTTTGATGCAGTCAGCAGTTCCAGTTATGAACACTGAAGACTATAATGAAAAATATTTACAACGTTGTAATCATTTTCTAGAGGGTCGTTCCCACTAATGGTTGTGGAACAGGTTGTCTAGACTGTCACAAAAACTGACATAATTGTAGAACCGAAGCAAACATCATCTGCCACAAAATGGATTATAAAAAAAATCACGGAACTCATTTCATTTTGCTGCTTTGGAAATTGTCATATTTTACCCTCATGCTTTGTGTATCCATAGCAGAGCCAAAGAACAAACCTAGGGATTATAGTTACTAACAGTTTTGCTTTCGAGGAATATGATTGATTGATTGATTGCGGTCAGCACCTACCCAAACTTTGCTGCTTTAGAGCATGAATGAGAAGTGGGTATGCCATATGGCAAGAACATCTCTGATGCTATCCTGTGGATTTGTGTCAGCCATGTTTTTTTATTAATAAAGTGTACTGTCAACAATTTAGAACAGGGAGCAGTTCTATTTCTGTGTATGTGCATGGCACAGTGGAGTCCTTATCCTGATGAACGGTACTATATTCTACAGTATAAATGTTAATATCAGCATTTTGCTGCTCAATGACTGCCTTGTTGCACCTGCCATTTTATGTCCTGATTCTGCAGTTGGATCTGTGTGCCTGTGTGAAGGTCTGTGCATGATAAGCATCCTAATTATCATGCTAGAGGCAAGGCAGTTTTCCTATTGTCCAGGCTGTGTGATATCTTAAAGTGGAAGAAAGAAATTGATTGTCTAGCTTGATATTCCTGTTTACATCCATGTCTTGGAGTTCTGGCATGACTCTGTGGTTTTGATTTTCATTTTTGGTGTATGAACTTGAAGCCACACAACAGAAGAGTAGCAGTGAGTGTGTCTGTGGTCCTGGCATTTAAAGGATAGACACAGCATGGGGAGTTCACATTTAGTAGCTGTTCTGCTGAGGGATGACAGGGCTTGGACTGACCCGTTTCTTCCTTGCACATCAGTATCAGATCACTGGTTTAGCAGGAGGGGAGAGAAGCATACTGTCTGGAAGACTCTGTAGCTGAACTCCTGCTGTTTTCTTCATTGTAAAAAGAATTTAAAAAGTGTAAAGAGGATTCCTGTCTATGCATATTATAAATAATTGATGCATCCTGGGGTGTTTTCCAATGTGTTATTTAAAAAAAAGATGTTATGTCATAACAAAAATGTTTCTAGTGAGGATTTTTTTACACAAGAAGCAAATATAGATTTGGAAACAATGACATAAGAGAGCAAAGCGGAAAGTCGAGAATTTAGGAAGTTGGCTGTCTCTTAAAGGAGCCCAGTTAAAGCAAGCATGTGTCTGAGCTGTAGATTAGACTGGATTCCTGTCCTGTGTTTGAAATTTATTTTTTAATTTACTTTATTGCATCAGGTCTCCTTGTCAACCTTCACTGACCAAATCTTAAATGAAATGTTCTGCTGTAACCTATTATTCTGCCACCCCAGCCTTCCCAGTTTCCATGTTGCTCAGAGCTGGATTCTTGCCTTTAAGACCTTCAGAAAGCAGGTGGCTCCCTGCTGCTTCTCTCTCTGCAGCATGTTCCCAGATCTGTTGGACTGAATCATCTGTAAATACCCAGGCCATAGAATATCATCACAATATCAGTCAGCAGCAGCAAAGGACATTAGGGAGCAATAAATGAGAGCTGGTGCCTGGTACTAACAGTGAGAGACTAAAGAAAAATTCCAAGCCTTCCTTCATAAGCTTATTATAATAATGTAATGAATCGCTAGGGGAATCCAAGTTAGTGCTTCAGAGCTGATCCACATTGCTGCTTGTTTACTCAAGGGAAATAGATTACTTTCATCCTGAATTCTAGCTTGTGATACTTATGAGGTTTCATATATGCCTAGCTTTACTTGGTCATGTGGATGATTAATACAATAGCATGTATAGCTCCTAATAAAGAGATCATGTAGGAGAAATGTAGATATGGATCAGTTGCATCAAATCCAGTTTTATCAGGACTCAGTGAGATGCTCTTGCAGGGGCCTGCAGCAAACAAAAGGCAATTAGCATTGCACAGTTCCATTAACTGTCCCACAGATACATGTTAGAATATCCATGGAAAAATCTCCCAGACAGCCTTGGACTTGGAAATGTTCATTAATGAGACACGCTGATGCAAGTTGGCTCCTTATACTTAAAATACAACTGAGGCTACAAAAAAGCACTGGAAAACCATTTCATCATATTCAAGTTCAGAGGTCAGCAGTGTTTTTGGCCGGAGTGACAAAAACACCCCAGCCTTGACTTGGAAGATTTTGGCGTGCCAGGGGCAGACAGTGGGAGAGTTATGAAGGGCCCAATCCTTGTGGCAGTGCAGCCACAGCCTCTTCCACACTGTCTTCCTGGAGGTGCATGTGCACCTACTGTTGTGCACAGCCCCTTCCTGCTGTCTGCCCCGAGGCATGCATGCCAAGCAAAATGCTTACACATACTATGGTCTGGGAGATGTGCTGAGGATTTCTGACCTTTTCTCTAGTTTATAACATCATAGGTGTTTCAAAGTCAGTAGCTCTTACTATGTGCCTAGATAATATCTAAAGTGGTTATCAGAATATTTCTTTGTTAACTAAAAACAGCATTTCTTTCCCCGTTCTCAACAAACAGTCCTAATCCAATTTCTTCTTGTGGTGCCTTGGTGGAAGAAGCTTACTGTAGATGATTTGGGGTGTGACAGGCTGTTTTACAAGATATTTTAGGTATATTATTCTCTCTTAGTAGCAACAAAGAAAAATTCTGGATTGTGAAATGTTTCAGGGTGCATCTCTTCAGCAAGGTTCCTATTGTGTATCCCTTTAGCAAGGTTCAGCTCCTGTCTGAGTCTTTGCATTCCTTAGCCACAAAGATTTTGCATGTTAAGTACTGCTGCACTTTCTAAAACAGAACTTTCTACACTAGCCAGCAGCGATGAGCTGGTCTGAATGGCTGCCTCGGCTCTGTGAAAGGGTGGGACAGCTGCTACTCCGGCATGACTTCCTACAGGATCCTAAAAAATGTCAGAAAAATGGTGGCGGGGGAAAGAAATGTTACAGGTAATGGTAAGGTTTGACACCACTCTGGGCAACTGACCATCTATCACATGGTAGACTTATTTAAACTGATACCAATTGAAAGCATCTCTATTAAGTAATAGGAGTCACATTGGTGTAAAAAGATGAGAATCGGTCTACATTGGTCTATAATGCATTGTTCTAAAAACAAATAAACGGTGGGGCACAAACTCTCTGCCTTGTTCACTGGCAATTCATTTCCACTGAACAAATGAGTATAATAAATTTACACTTTGAAATGCCAGCAAATGACTATGGAATATTATTCCCTTAACATGGAGACAGACCGGTACTCCCAGTGGAGGCTAGTTCAGCTACTGGTGTGTATCAACCCTTTAGCCCTGGAGGTTTGCTTCTTTAAAATATAGGGGGTGGGGCATTCTTTAATTGCACACCATCTTTTCTAATAAATGCGAACAGAAATGATAATATTCCATTTCAAAGGAATTGTTTGTAATTCATCTTTGCATCTTGAACATTATTTATTCAACTTGTACACAGTACCAATGTCTGTGCATAATTTTTCACACATTGCAGTGGTAAAAATTGTCCTTAGGGCCAGATTTTCAGAAGTCGATCTCCTTTACAAGTGTAAACACTGTCACTGTAATGTCTGCCTTCTTGATTTGTAGACTTAATTTGATGTGCACATGACATCAAGCCTACATGTAAATGTAGATGAAAATTGTGACCTTGCACCTATCCTAATAAACAAATGATGGGCATGAAGCTCTGTGTTTCCCATTCTCTTTTCTTGGCTCTGCTCTACTGCCTCCTATCTTCCACCACAGGCAGATTAGATCAAAGTGAAAGACTGAGACAAGTGAGGGAATGAGTCTCAAAGGAGAGAGTTTTGGCAGGGGATTCTGGAGCTGTCAGGGAACAGCTGTCTCCTCTTTCAGAATGAAAACTTGAGAGATGACATATTTACATTTCTAACTGTAACCTTGCTCAAACTATTTTAATTCATTTTTGCACAGAATCTATTGCCTAAGCTCTTTTATGTGTATTCTTTTCCTTCTCCTGAGTGATCTCTCTTTCTATCTCACTTGCTTACCCTCTCTTTCCTCCCTCAATTTGCTATAATTTCCTTTTCTTTTTGTTTGCCTTTTTTCCTTCTTCCCCTTTTGTCTATAACAGGTAGACTAGGTAGGAGCTAGATACAACTCTTATCTCCCCTAATTTCTCCAGGCTACTTGCTCATTTTCCATCACTCCATTCAGCTACACCTCTACCCTTGTCCATTGTTTTACCTAATCCTCCATTTTCTAGCCCCACTATTGCTCTTACTCATTACAATTAACCCATGCTCTCACCTCCATTTTCCTATTAAAATCCAAATCAAACTCAAACTTCGCAAAAAAATAAAACCTGAAATATGCTCTAGAACAATGGTCTTAGTAGCATTTGCCACTCAGGGAACCTCTGAGTTTCCCACACTTCTGGCTGGGACACCTTTCTTTAATAATATGGGATGGACAGTGTCATAACTTGCTGACATGTTTATTGCCCTCTGGGGGTAATGTACCTGTTATAGTATCTGATTCTTTGACAATAAAATCATTTAGAGGAGGAACTCTACCTTTGGGATGTAACAAATTCCAAGATGTTCAGTCCATTAATCCAGTTTTATTTCACTAAATAAAAATAAAGCAATTAGAATATATGATCTTCCACTTTTAATTCTAGTACATAAATAACATCTCTGCAGATGAGGTCACTGAACAATCAACTTCTTGTCCAACTGCTTGGCATATGTGCCAGCATGTAAGTGAAATATAAAGATAAAGGAGACTCAAGGCAGTAGCTCTGCAAGAAGTAGTGCAGAGATTATAGGAAGTTGTGGAAGGTACAACACTTAACAAAGCTTCTGTTTCCACACATCTTTTACTTTTTCCTTTCCCTTGGATTTGCCTGTCAGTAAATCTGCTTTATTCTCCTTTGAGTTTTCTCTTCCCTTCTCCTTAGGGATGTCCCTACTTCCAGATCCAGTTAGGGTTCTGCTGCCCCCCTCTCACTCTGGCCATGGATGGGCAGAGAGAGGTAGTCTGAAGTCAGGGAGAAGACAGGATAGAGTTGCACTTCATAGACTAGCTAAATCAGAGATATATACTATGACCTGAGCAGCAGCTGCTCACCCAACACCTTGCTCTCCACTCACCACCTCCTCCAGACTGCGTTCAGAACCTTTCCTTGCTGCTCCACTCCTGGGAGGAGCAGAGCAGTCACTGCTCCCTAAGTGCTCCTCTGACCACAGTCATCCCAGCTTGGGGAATGCACAGAGGTATTTTCCCTACTCCACTCTAGGAGGAGTGGAACAGCAGAAGCATACAGGCAAGATCTTCCTCATTAAAAGAAGATCCTTCTCCCAGATCTGGCATGTTCCCTGTGGAAGAAACTGCACAAATGCCTGTACTATCCTATTTTCTAGTGGGAGAATGGCATTTCTTCTGCTAGAAATGTAAAGTCTCACTTGCCGTCTTTTGCGGGGGGTGTTGGAGGGGAGGTTTCTTCCCTTCCACTTTGAGTTTATCTTTTCTCCACCTCCTTTATGTGACCCCTTTCTTGAATGCCATGTCATCTTCTTGTCTTTGCTGCCTCTTTAACTTGGAGCTTACATCATTCTTCATTACCCACTGTACAAGGAAAGTATTCATTAGGTTTTCACTGATCCATAAGTACTCCCCCTGTAACCTTTGAACTTTAGGATTCTGCTGTCACCATAAAGCAAGTTCTTCTCTTTTTCCTCTCTCTGGAGATGATTAGAAGTCTAGGAAAGGTTTTGAGATTTAGCCTGGAGAAGAAAAGAATGAGGGAGGCTGACTTAACAGCTTTTACATAAGTGTAAGGTGGTTATAAAAAGGATTGCCGTCCCTGGGTGCCTGTACACGAGTGTGGAGGCTGCTCCAACACATCAGAGCAGACTCGATTAATTGAGTCTGCTGGTGCGTGGTAATTACCGTGCTCCAGCAGCCTCCAGTGTCTTGTGTATCAGTGTCCCCATGCTTCAAAATAATGGCAGTGGTGCTTGAACTAAAGCTTGTTCGAGTACCCATGGAAGTAACTGGTTGCAATAAGGGAATTTTGGATTGAATATTGGGAAGAGCTTTCTTATTAGGAAGATGCTAAGCACTGAAACAGATTACCTAGAGCGGTGGTCACCAACAAGTTGATCACAATCGACTGGTCAATCAGCTATTCTCTGACAATCAATCTCAGTCTGAGAGAGTCCCCCAGACTGAGATCGACTGTCAGAGCCTCCATGATTGGGAGCAGTGGGATGCATGTGGGAAGTGGCCAGGATGCAGTCTGGGAGTGGCAGGATGCATGTGACTGAGCTAAGCTGTACCCCCTGCCACTGGGACTGGGCCGGGTAAGTGGGACAATCCCCTTCTGCATCCCCAGCCATTGGGTGAGTGAGGCTCCAGCAGGGCCGGGGAGAGGCAGAGCCCAGGCGCAAGTGGGGGAGGGGCTCTCATCAGTTCATGCACCCCTGTGGATGTCTGGGGGGCATATACCCTCTGATCTGTGCATGAGCTGAAGCAGCTACTGCTGCACCCTGAGCTTTGCATCCCAAGCCCCACTGCAGCTGATTGGGGCACAAAGCCCAGTGCACAGTGGCAGCTGCCTCAGCACACAGATTGGGGGGGGCACATGCCCCCTAGGCCTCCACCTGGGTGCATGCAACAGTGGGAGTCCCCCTGCGTGTCAGGACAAATTGTCTGGGCTGCGACCCTCCCCGGCCCAGACCTTCCAGGGCCCCGCTCACCCCTGCCCCTGCCTCACTTCCTCCTTTACTTCAAAAAGTGATCTTCACTTTAAAAAGGTTGGCGACCACTGACCTAGAAAGATTGTAGAATCTCCATCTTTGTAAATTTTTAAGAAAAGATAAACACATTCTTGAATGAGAAGGTTTTCACAGGGATGATCCTGCTTTGAACAGTCAGTTAGACTAGAGAAAGACCCTTCTGGTCATTTTTGTCCTATGAATCTATAAAACCTTATTCCCTTATTCCCACCACTCTTCCTGCTGCAGGAGGTTTAGACAGGGTTAACTGTCAGTGGTGGAACTGGATAAGAAACAGCTCCTCTGCTTCACACATGCAACCTGCTTATTCTACATGATATTCCTCTCTTTCTGCAGAGGCAGCTGTAGATTAGGCTCTTATTTGTGGGTTATGGTGAGATCAAGGTGTTTATCTTTCCTTACTCATTGCTGGGCTTCCTGTCTAGCTTTTGGTGAGGATCTGAAAGGTGATGAGAGATATAAGGAGGTACCGGGACATGCTATTAACAGGTCTGCAGCCATTGCATCTCTAGCTTTTATTAGAAGCCTGTCTTTTAAAAATGTCACGCATTATACTTACAGTAATTCACCTTTGTTCTTGTGATGTTGTACATTATAGTGAAATCAGCATGAAATCATTTTTCATCAGGTAACCTCCTGTCTTAAGAAATCACTTTCTCCAAAGATCTTATATAGGGGTCAGCAATATTTTTGGCCAGAGTGCCAGAAACACCATAACCATTGGATGTTGGCTTGCCAGGGGAGTGTGGCAAGGGAGCTGCAAGGGGCCCAATTCCTGTAGTGGCAGTGTAGCCACAGCCCCTTCCCAACCATCCTTCTGCAGGTGCACATGCACCTGCCACCAGCAGTGAACCAAGATGGGGCTCCATAGACCTCAGTGCAGCAGTTTGCAGCCTCCCTGCCACTGGCTGCAAGCAGTTTGGGCTGTGATGGATATCAACGGCCTGCTCAGAGCCTGGACTGACTGTGGCAGGTGGCTGAGAGGTGCAAGCCACTGCACCAAGGTTTGCAGAGCCCTGGTCTGGCTTATTGCTGGCAGCAGGTACATGTACGTCTTGGGGCAGATGGTGGGGAGGGGACCAGGGCTGCACTGCCAAAAGGACTGGGCTCTTCACAGCTCCCCTGCTATCCCAGGCTCTGGGCAGGCTCCTGCCACCTGCCATAGAGCCTGTTCTGCTCACAGCAGGCAGTGGGGAGGCTGCAAGCCACTGCACCAAGCTCTGCAGAGCCCCGGCCCGACTCATTTATTGTGGTGGGTGCACACGCGCCTCCAAGCAAATGGCAGGGGAGCTGTGAGGCGTCCAATCCTTGTTGTGGTGATGCAGCCCTGGCCCTTTCCCTGTCATCTGCCCCAAGGTGCATTTAACAATCAAAATGCTTTTGTGTGCCACACTGTGCCATGCATGCCAGGGGTTGCCAACCCCTGACCTGATACAGTTTTGTTTGGCTTTTCCTTAAAGATTGGTTCTTGCTAGTCTCCTTGGTATAGAAGTATAGTAATATGTGAATGTTTGTCCTAGTATAAATGAAAATTAATTTCCAACACTTTCACAGGAAAGTTCTTCTTTCCTCATTCAATTAAATAGAGTTGCTTAACTTAGTCGTACTACCCCATGTCATCTACTACTGTTTGCAGTGGTTTCCAGCACCCTTAGTCCTGATTAAAGCATGTCTTGGTTTTGTCCCACATTTCTCTGCTTCCTGTGCCCATGGATGGAAGGGAGATCTTCTATTTCTGCCATACCTGAATTCCTCAGGGGTGGAAGTCTCCAGTCTTGCACTATCCATTGCTCACATTTGTGTATACCAACTATTTTGCCCATGTTTTAAACTCTCTGTATACAGTATGATGAAGTTCTGCTTTGTAACTCACTGCCTTGCCCATTCCAAATTGCAGTGCTCCTCTAAAACTTGTGACTACAAAGTTCATGTGGGCCTAGTGTTGAGGTGTATTGAAATACTATGCAAAATCTTCCTTCAACTCAAATATACCCCTGCCTCAAGTTAAAGCTGTCCTCCTAACGAGCTTCTCTGCACCCACCAGAATGATCCTACATCTTTTTTCCATTTTGTATGCAGGCCAGAACCTTTATGTTGTGTTTCCTCTGTGCTTTTGTGCAGAGTTGACTGGATGGGATTCTGGTTAAAGCCTACCAGCACAAATCCTTTGAGTGGAGGGGATGCTGTAAGTCACTCCTGTTCCTCCACAAGACACCTGGGTAGGGAATTCTTTGATCAGTACCCCAGCCTAACATTGTGCATTTGGCAGTGGAATCTGATTGCTGAGCTATACTAATGCTGATGAAAACAACAATTGTATCCTACTTCCAAAACTAGGTTCACAACTTCTTCTTGTCCACGGTATTGTGGTACAGCTCTGCCAACAGGAGCTTGACTCCCTGTCCTTTTAATTATGAGCAACTCTTGCTCACAGACAAACATCTGTATTACTCCCCAGTGCATGCTATAACACTTATGGTACCACATCAGCTTGATTAATAGACATTTCTATATTCAGGTTGGTGCATGAGCCAAATCAGGAGATTTTCAGGCTTTGACACAAGTTTATACATGTCAAGCCTGATTAATAATTGTTTGTGTTACAGGAAGTGTCAAAAGGTCCTAAATGAGGTTAGAGGACCCCAATGTGTTAAACCAGTCCCTGCCTCCAAAAGCTATAAACAGATGAGTTAGCAAAGATGAATGGAGGTGTAGAGTCTCAACCAAAGTCACACAGCAGGACACTGAATAGCAGAGCCAAGAATAGAATCTGCATCTCCTGAGTCCCAAATCAGTGGCCTACTCACAGGACCATGTTCCTTCTCCAACTATTGATGTCTTCCAACCACAGTAAATATTTATTATTTTGTAAAATGTTTCACTGCCCAGGGGATCATTTATCTTCGCATAACTTCAGTATTAGTTATAGGAAATCACTGCATTAGTTAGAAAGCAGATTAACAAAAATAAATTGAAGAATATATTGAACATATGGTGCTGCATATGAATGAGTTTAAATACTTATGCTGTTTATAACACACAAGAAAAGAAAAGATTTGTTTTAGGAATGCTTTAGTTATGATCTGTAGTATTTTGAAACCTAAAATAACCCTAGTTCAATCACAAGAAACCTGCACAAAGTTTGAAACTGTAGAATTCAGTGCATGTTGTCAGCCAGCTGATGGCCTGATTAGAGTGGATTTACTTAACTAGTAGGGGTTCTCCTGCTCCTCCCATCCAGGCTAGAGCTCAAGCTGTATGCGTGTTACTGCAGTGGAGGAAGAGACTTTACCTGAACTCACTGGGCCTAAATTCTGCTCCCACTTATGTTGCTCTAACTCCTGAATAGTTCCATAAGCCTGTAGAGTAACTTTGCATTTACACTTCATAGCTCAGAGCAGAATTTGACACAATGAGAGCTTTGCTGTTGATTTTAAATGGATCAGGATTGGGCCTCAAGGCAATTCTGATATAAAGGCAGCAATTCTATCAAGTAAAACACAAGAGAGTGCTTCTCTGAGTAAACTAGTAGGAACAATTCTGGGTTTGTCTGAGCTGCAAATTGTCCTTTGAGAATAAGAATAAATGGAAGTTGTTTTACTAAAATCCTCCAGTGTACTGAACCTGCCATGCTTTTGGATGAATGGTTAGGACATAACATCTTTCTTTTTAGGCCTTTATTTAAAGGCTATTTACATTTATTGAACAAAATAATTTTTCCTGTCAAGTCTCACTGTGCTTAAAACCTGCACAATCTGAAGAATCTGCAGAATTCTGCTGTGTCACTTAAAGGGGCGAAGATGCATAAGTTTTTCCTCTACGCAGAGATGGAGAAAGCCATTAAGGAAGTAGGAGAGGGAAGTAGTCTAATTTACTTTAAGAGGGAGCTGGACTACAAGGCATCAGAAAATGGATACAGGGATTAATATCTGTTTCTTCTGGGGGTTTACAGCTATGTCCTGGAATGCTTGTCAGATCAGTCCAACTGGTAGCCTGAGAGCTGCATGTGGGCCCCAGCTGCCCCCTGTCCACTGCCATGTAGTAGGGTTCCACATGCTGCCTGTGCAGGCTGCATGGCAGGGGACGCGGGTCACACTGAAGTTCCCCTGGCCACACTGAAGTCAAACAGCCCTATTATAAACTATTGCAAAAATGAAGCAACACAGATTTTGCATTCAGTCTACTCCCTATAGTTACTCAACCTGATAGCTGTTTTGTCTGGTAATGGAGATTATTACTCCTCTATGAAATGTGCAAGTTTTAACCTACCAAAGCCAAACGTACACCTCATGTGAGTGATGTCATTATAGCAGTTTGAATTTTGCCCTAAAATAGAATTTTCATCGAGAGAGAACTTGTGACATTATGAATGTCTTCTACTCTTTCTTTCATTGGGATGCCTGAAGGTATTGAAAATCAAAACATTGGTTACTGTGTCATTACAGGATCCTGCATTTCATAAGCAATTTTCCTATAAATGAAACTAAAAATACACAAAGCAGTAAGGTTTCTAAATCCAAGTTATAAAATAAATTCAGTACACAAGGGAGACAATTATTGTGATGCTGGCCTTTAATCAAGTTCCCTAGTGTACAGGTCAGCATGGGTTAGATCTACTCTGTTATGCAGTATTGCTTACACATATGGGCTAGGGACAGACATTACTCATGAACTGTTTTAAGTTATCAGAAACTGGTTTAAACCTGTAACAGAACATCAATTCAGTGCACATAAACCACTTTCAAAATTGCTGAAACTGGTTTAAGATAAATTTGGTTGAATGTAGCATCAGACTTAACTGATTTGGGTCAAACCAGTTTATTCAGTATCTTTCCAAGACAGGGTTCTCCAGTGTTTCATTTCCAGCATGAGTAATATTCTTGGATTTTTTTCATCTCTTTCAAATATAAATCACTGCCTTTGTAAAAAAAAAAGAAAAAAAAAAGCAGTTTTCACCAGAAATTGTGTGTGGGAAAGGGAAAATTCTACCCTTTGTGACCTTTTAAATAATGCACTTGCATTTTAAACAGCCATGTCACAGAAAAAGCTAATAGAAAACATTCTGATTTTCTTTTTTATTAGTTAAAAGAATATAATCTTTTCCCCAGTATCAGTTTTATGCTGATGGTCCTTTCGAATTTTGGTGACATGTGTCTTATCAGTAAATGGCCATCGCCTGTTTCTTTTTCAGAGTTCCCTGAAGAGAAGAGGCAGCAGGGAAACGCACAAAGAAAAGAAGGCATTCACCCAGGTACCATTTTCAATAACACATACTTGGTTATGTTTCGAATCGTGTGTCTATTTAATAGGAAACTCAAGATCTCTGTTTATTGGGTGTTAAAGGACTCATAAAAAAATGTCAGATAAAACTTGATTAGCCTTAAATCTACTGAGACATTTCAGATAATTTAGAAACAAATTAGGACACAAATTTGATCTCTACGCCTTGCAGCTGCTCAGTTTTATTCTTATATCTGGTATTTGTGGACTCAGGCTGAAGGTTTTTGTCAAGACAAGAAAATCACCTTGCCTCATAAAGTAACTGGATCATATCTTAGGGACTAACAAAATTTTTATGTGGTGCTAAAGTTTGTATTAATGAGCATTTCGGCACTGAATGCTGTTCACATGCTGAAACAACACTTAGTGTGTTGTGTCAGAGCCTTAGGTTTTGTTTCTCATGTGAACTTAAAATATCTGCTTCCTCTACTGCAATTAAAATAAAAACTCTGAGCTACCCACCCGCCCTGTTAGGATTCTGATTGTACTAAATTCTTACAATCTGAGTTTCCCCTGGAAAGCAGTCGGCCTGGGTTCAGCTCCTTTTTGTGAAGACTGCAGTGGCTGGTGCTTTTTCAGCCCCCATTCCATTCACTAGGTAATAGATCAGAGATGAGGGGTAGGCTTCTCTCACTGAGGGATAGAAGGGAACCCAATAGGAGCATCACAGCTTTGTTGGAAAGGAGCTTTTTTTGGGTTCTCCTCAGCCACCATCTATAACTTGAGCCTAATCAAATGATTCTAGCATGTAATGCTTCTTAGTTTTCTTTAACTGGCTGGAGCCTTAAAATCTATCACTTTTTTAATCATTTTAATATATAGCTCTTAATTAACAACCAAAAGTTGAATGGGTAGGATGGGTGAATAGAAATATATTATTCCAGATGTAATATCTTGCAAAGGACACAAACATAGGAGTGCAATGGAAGCCATCTTTCAAGAGGTTACACTGTTCTTTCTTCCATAACTACCAGATAATGAGGAGGCTTATTTAAATCATCAGCTATTTGGGGCAGGCTTTCTGTAAAGCACGCAGCACACTATAGGGTGAATATCAGGGTGGGCAATTATTTTGGCTGGAGGGCTGCTTAATGAGCTTTGGTGAGCTGTTGAGGGCCACAAGGTGCCCTGCCCCCTGGTTGCCATCTTGGGACCAGAAGTCCCGCTCCCTAATCCCTGACTTTTGCCACTGGAAGTCCCTCCCCTTGCCCCCAGAACTACTTATTTTGGGAAGGGGTTGGCACCTTGGAACCAGAAAAAAAACATATACTAAAAATTGAAAATTGATAGTAACATATTTTAATTTTATTTTAAAAAATATTTTTATTCTGATTTGTGTGTTTGCGTTGCATATATAGAGGTGATTACATAACACCTGAAAATGAAATATTACTCTTGTATATTGTGGGGGTATGGAGGGGTGGGGGGAT
>NW_017728992.1:91275659-91281847 GCF_001723915.1 Gavialis gangeticus | reverse complement strand
GGTGTATGGAGGGGGAGAGTGGCTACGGGGGTGTGTGGGGGTGTGGGGTATGCATGAGGAGTGTGGGTGCGTGTGCTGTGGTGGAGCCTGTGTGTGTAACAGTGACCAGGGCTCCCTCCAGTGGCATGTGGCTGTGTATAGGGGGGTTGCATGTGGGGCGAGATGTGGGGCTTGTGGGGGAGGGTGTGGATGGGCGTGTGACTGTCTGGGGGGAGGATGTGGTTCTGGGGTTTGCAGGAGAGGGTTTGTGGGTATGATGGGGTGTGTTTGGGAGCCCCCCACACATACCCCCCTGAGCTGGTCAGCACCTGCCCCTACCCAGCAAAAGCCCAGAGCCCACACACTTTGTGGTGCATCCCCACCACCACTAACAGTGTGCAGCTCCAGCCCTGCCTCATGCCTGCTCTGGACTCAGCCCAGCAGGACCAGATCAGCCCCAACCCAGCTTGCTCCATACCTATTCCACACCACACATCCGTGACGCTTCCTGCCACTCCATGGGCACACAGTGGGGTTGGGGTGGCTCCATTGCTGCAGCTCCTCACAGCTGCCACCGCTGTTGGCCCCAGCCACTTGCAGCTGCTGCCACTACTGGCCCTAGCCTCATAGTATTAGTGGGGATCTGCGTGCAAACCTCCAACCTGGCCCACCCCACACCTGCTCCTGACTCCCCTGCACTGAGCAGCGATGGCAGCCAGGCAGAAACTGTTGCTCAGCACAGGCAAAAAGTGGCCCCTTCCCTTCATTAATATCAGGCCCTTCCTAGTGCAGCTGCTCTGTGACTGCTCTGCACTGTCACTGCTGCCCCGCTGGGCAGCCTGGGGATGACAGTGATAGCCACAGAGATGCAGGGTAGCCCAGTGCAAGCTCCGGACAGCTGCAGCAGGAAGGGCCCAGCAGCAGCGAGAGGGAGGGTCTTCTTTTCCCTTGTGCTGAGCAATAGTTTCTGCCCGGCTGCCACTGCTGCTCAGCACAGGTGAGTTCGAAGCAAGCACAGGGCAGGCCAGTTTGGGGCTACGCGAGCAGGTCCCTACCAGTACCACAGGGCTGGGCCGGTGGCAGCAGCAGCCAGAAGGAGTCACCGTTGCCTGGGCTACCTAGAAAGGCAGTCCAGCCATGGAGCCGCCCCAGCCCCTCTGCATGCCCGGGGCAGCAGGACACACAACGGACAGCTATCCAGAAAGTCTAGATGTAACCAATGGGAAATGCTTGGCATGGAGCTGTGTTTGAACTCCTGTCCCACTTCAGTCTTAGGTACCTGATTCAGTCTTGAATGTCAGATGCCTTTACTTGCTTATAACCCACTACATTACACAAAGTCCTGCTTCAGAGGTAGGTACCTAGTGGCTATGTTAACTTGTCATTCAGAATGCTTAGTGCCACCCTTCAGGGTAGGCACAGATCACCACTGGCCAAACATAGAAGTCCTCATATAGGCATCCTGGAACTTTGCAACCCAATTGGAGATACTGTTGGAACATACGTACGTAGTGAGTTTTGTGGATTGTCATTGTGGAGTAGGGTCAAACTGAACCTCTTTTTCACTTTAGTATCTAAAACCAGTTGAGAACCATTTAGAACTTCTGGGAACAAACTGGATGGAAGTCTAAATTATTAGGAAGTAGTTGTTTACATATCCTTAGAGAATCTGAGCATTAATGATTTGTCCAAAACCACAAAGTCTAATTTTTTATCCCCTACCGATTTTTCCATCCTCAGACTTATTTTGCAAACAACAGTGAACTTGAAGTAGAAACTTTAACTGCAGCTTTTTACTATCTATGTACTATGCATAGACTATATAAGAACCAATTTTTCTCTGCTAGGCGTTCACAGTGAAAATTAACTTAAATGCCATAATACCTATAAAATTATTTTTGTCTCAAAATAAATGAAAGACTTTGCAATGACTCTCCACCACTAGTTTTGTTGAAGAAAATAAGTTTTTATTCAGCAGAATTGCAAAATGGAGCTTCTTGGAAAATGCCAGGCAGCTGTCAAAACACAAAGGAAACTGGTTCTCCAGCGCAAGGTAGGAGCGCTGGCACTCAGCCAGCTGCTTGGTCCCAGTTTTGGTGCCTTTCATCAAACTTGCAACCTAGTGAATGCTTAACCATCTGTTTGCTTGGCAATAACCTTGAGCAGATGGTGGTGGAAGTGCTGCTAGTTTGTGTCTATTTCTCTTTGTGTCCTGCCAGAAAAAGAAATATCATATTTTGGGATTTTTGATGAGGTCCTCAGTTTCCTGATGACATTTGTTGTTCATAAGTAATGAGTTTTATTCCTACCCCTTTCTTTCTTGGGCTGCATGGTCTGTCTTTTCTTAATTTAGGTTATAAATGCATAAAGAGTGGGCTGATCTTGTTTTCTTTTCTTTTTTTACCTCTCCAAACTGCCATGCAAAGTTATGGCACCATAATATATAAATATTTGCTACCAATAATCATGAATTACTAACTGTCCTTAATGATCTCTTAAAGTCAGTACCATGACTGTTAATGCTAGGCGGGCTTTAGATTCATCATTAGCCCCCGTCTTAGCCTGGCATACGTATATCATTTTGGAAAGTATTCCATATGTGAGATATAATCAGACTAATAACAAACTCACCTTCATCTCCATGTGTTGGCCCTTTATTTTGGTCCTTTATTTGCCCTATTTTTTAAACCTACATCTAAACCTATCCTGCCTGCTTTCTTTTTAAAGTTTACTGAAACTGATAAAGAAATCACTGATATTTCTTGTACACAAAGCTTCCAAGTGGACATCTGTGTGAAGGTTGGAATCTTATATTTCTGGCATACTTAGATGTTAATGACATCTCTGTAGAACATTATTTCTTTGAAAAAATCTCAAGGAAGTAGTATTGTCTGTTTTCATGCACTCAGTGCAACAGAAAAGATCCATTGCTTTGCCTCCTTTCCATATTTGTTTGTTGGGATTATCATCCATTAGCTTTCTTTTATGCATCAACTTTCTTAATAAAAAATAAATTCAGGTCAACTTTGGCTACTGTGGAAAAATACTAGATTTGCAACTGTGAATATGATGGACAAAAAGATTAATAAAATATTAAAAAGTGGTAAAAGAATAATGAGTAAACACACTTTTCAACATATAAAATAGTACTTTTACTTCTAGAATAACACGTAATTCTGTAGAAGCATTGGGCTTGTGTTGTCCAACATCATTGCGCAAAAGAGTTAAGGGCCTGATCCAAAATCTGCTAAAGTCAACCAGCATCTTTGTTTCTTTAAAAGCAGACATCATACTTTGGCTCAAATATGGCCAAGGGACCGTTGTTTATACTGCTTGAAATCAAGGTAATATTAATTACGAAACTTTACTTGACTTTAGTGAGAACACGTGCATGCCCCAATACATTAATAAGATAGCTACGTGGATTAGCCTGTCTTGTGACTCTAGTGGTTAACACCACGTTGGGCTGGTGGAGATAAAAGAGAAGTTACTCAAGCACTCATGGAAAGACTTGTTGAAGTTCTCTGAGAACACTGTAGCCACACTCCTGACTTGCACCGAGGGAGTAAAGAAGCATTCCCACTTCCTGTTCTGTCAGTTTCTTTCCTCTTGAAAAGAACTTGTGGTGGTTAGGAGACCAGCCAGCTTCTGCCAGATCATTTTGAAAAGGTCTATGATGAATAATCATGAGGAAGTCCATTTTTGTTAGGCTGGAGTGCTTTAGGATATTAACTAGTCTGTGTGAGGACTCAGTTGCTTCCCTCAGGAAAATAGGAAGATCCTTAGCCATATGATATATCTGGTCCTTGAAAGCCCCTGAACTGATCCATTTGATAGAGTGAATGAGGAACAATAGTTTTGCAAAGGGAGGGGTGCAGGTATGGATTAGTGTCCTGCAAATCTCAAACCTGGGTCCAGAGAATCCTTTCAATCTAATTCAGCTAATCCAAAGGGATCAAAGATACTAAAGCCAATGAATGGGGTGCCAGATGGTCAGATCTATCCCCAGATTAATGGCTGATTGGACATCCTAAATCCAGTAAGGAGTTCATGAGAAGGAGTGAATAAGCACTCTGAGGCCAGTGAGCCTGAAACCAAGGGTTTTGTGTTAACACCTTGGAAAACATGGACTGATCTTCAAAGTCTAGATCTTTGACCTGGAACCGCAGATAATGCAGAGCCTGCTTAGAGTCTGTACTCATGTGCCAACTTCTATAGGCAGTACCACAGTGATCAGATCCAAAGCAGGTGCCAGGCCTGAAACATCAGTTGGTTTTAGATAAAACTCAGAGATATAATTTTGTTACAGTCACACAGGACTGAAGGTAATGGTTCCCAGGGTAAAATAAAAATACTCAGTGCTGTAAATGACAAAAGCAGACTGCTGAGATGATGAGGCGAGGTGTAACCATCCTTTCACTTCCTGTTTGCATGAAATCTGTCTTGGAGATTTCAGTACTGGAACTACAAAATTTCACCAGATTTGTGACCCACTAGAGGCCTTTCTGGAGCTGAAGAGGTGGCAAGTGTCTGTGAGAAGCCAGTGTCGGATAGCACAGAGCACCTGTTCAAATCCTTCAGACTGGAATTTGAGGCAGAACCCCTATATTTGGCTATGAAGTACATCTGGAACTGTTGTTGTGGTTTAAACATGTCTTGGCTATAAAAGATCTGCATTTTCCAGGAATATGGGATTCTCACAGACAATAAAATTGTACCTTTATTGTCCATCAGATGCAGGGATGGGACTTTGGCATGCCTTAAACACCAGAAAGCCTGAAAACCCCATAGCAAGATGACTTCAGAAGCAGTAAAAGAAAAGAAGGGAAAAAAGAGCTCCTAATTTCTCTCCCCAGGGAAGAGAGAAAATATAGGCAATAGGCAGCTTCTAGCATAGCATGACTGCCTTGGCTTAAAAGAGGGTGGGGGGTGCAAAGCCTCCATTGGCAAATGGAAATAAATTGCTGAGAAATAAATGTTCTCTTTCTTTGTAAAAGGATGAAAGAGAAAAATAAGAGTAATGAGGAAGTGGTTTAAAAAATCTTTGAGTAGAATTGCAAGCCATAGCACAAGCTGGCAGAACTGTTTTGTTGACAGCCAAGGTGGCTGAGAGGAACTGTGGAGCAGGAAATGCACACTGTCCTTTTATTCCCTTGATTCAGGGTATCATGGAAGGAGTGGCTACAACTTGGGTTACAGTAGTGATAGTCTTGAGGTGCATTCATACCTACCAATGGAGATATGCATGTGGGCAATCACTTGAAAGAGAATTAGGCAATTAAACAGATTCCTGAGTTCTGAAGCCAAAGAAAGATGCTGAACAAGATAAATTATCTTGCATTTCAGAGAAAGCATAAAGAAAATGTCACATGGGAGTGCTTACGGCTGTTGAAAAACAAATAAATGCAATTTGAACAGCCACACGTGAGTTCTGAAAAATAAAAGCCTCAATTTTAAATGTCCTTAAAATGGACCAAGCATTCATCTAGACATATAATAATGGACCTACCTTTGGTTCACGTACTATGAATCTGTAACAAAATCGTACTTGTGAACTGTCATAGTCTTGCTGAGTGTGAAACAACACACAGTTTATTGCCTATGGCCTTCCCTTGATGAAATGTTGATGCAACCTACAATCTTATGAGAGTGTCTTTCACTTTTATGGTGATACTGATGAATTTATCTTTTGATCCCTGTGCCTGCATCTCCATCATAGTTAATGAAAGTGAGTTATGTAAGCGGTTTGTTCATCAGCTTAAAATTTACTTAATGTTGTGTCTCATTTCTATGTGGAGTTTTAATCTAATATGGTACAATATTTTAAAATTGCCCTGTCCTCCAAAATATAGGGGAAAAAAACCCTCAGACCAGTTGTACGATGGTCTGTGTTTTCTGTAAGATTTTCGAAGGGAGTTAGACTTTGATTCATTCTTTTTTTTTACCAACGTCACTTGTTGAGGGTTCAGATTATTTTTTAGATCCCAAAGAACACAGTTGTCATAGATATGTTCTAATAATAAAAATGATAGCACTTTTCATTTTCAAGACAAGTCACAAATGTTACTTATCCCATAGAATATTTTGAGGATTCATTATAAAACCTAGAGCCTACTTTTTAATATTGGAAACAGTTTTACAGTTCAGCAGGCTTTGGTGTTCTAGACAGACTGTTAAAAAACCAAAAAGAAGAATAATGCATTACTTAT
>NW_017728992.1:91258159-91270659 GCF_001723915.1 Gavialis gangeticus | reverse complement strand
TAATTTTGGCACAAACTGTTTACACTATACCAAAATGAGATGTTGCCTGCAGGAAGCTGTCT
The DNA here is from genome assembly GCF_001723915.1 of Gavialis gangeticus. Classification (NCBI taxonomy): domain Eukaryota; kingdom Metazoa; phylum Chordata; order Crocodylia; family Gavialidae; genus Gavialis; species Gavialis gangeticus. The sequence goes on along the minus strand of NW_017728992.1, from coordinate 91,270,597 downwards.
CAAAAGATGAGCAGATGGAAAAAATATTGATGGAAAACTTAGCCAGACATAGATAAGCAGGTAACTATAACTGAAGTTACAAAAATGTCCAGTTGTGGTCTAGCTGTGTCAGGGAGATGATTGTGGATGGGGCATATGGAAGTATCAATATGAGAGGGGATAAATGGAAAAAAAATAGTCAAAAACCTATTAAAGCTTTATGGCACATTATGTTGCATTTCATTGAATGCCAGTCTGTTGGGAAAATCACTTGTCAAAATCTATGAAAATCAGTAAGAAAAAAGCCAAGTGAAGCATAAGATTTCCCCAGCTCTTTTTTTTAACGTTTGATGTTGCTTTTCTTTTTTTTTTAATGTATTTTATTTATTTCTTTAAGTCTATGCTGCAAAACCTGAAAGGTACAAGTCATGTGGTGTTTTTGTGCCAGGAAAGTAAAAGGAAAGAATAGATTTCTAATAGAAAAAAAAGTTCTTTCTGTTACTGCAGAAATTTCAGTGAAAAGCGATAAATAAACTCCCTAAAACAGCAGTAGCCATATATAAGCTTGTAACTGCTTTTGAGGTTTTTTGGAGTGAAAATTTTCACACAGGTCTAATGGGTATAATGGTTTCATTTTCTTAATGTGTGTAGCCTTTCAGAGAGAAGGACATGTTACAATTATACAAATAATTCCACAGTAAGCAAGCACGTCTTCTCTAAGTCCAGTTTTTTTAAAGGAAATGTTCCCAGGAAGAACAGAACAGCCTCCATTCACCCATTTCTCTTGTATAGACTATTTTTTAAATGAGCATTGTAGGAGTCTAATTGTTTGATTAAATACAATAGAGGCAGACTGCCTCATGCTTGAAACCACCCCTATAGCCTAACTGTAAACATCTGCCTTTGTTTGGTCTTTGCACCACAGTTGTTAATGCAACAGTATTATTAGAATGTATTTGCATATTAAAGACTTGGGTTAGAGTCACAGTCCAAGGGAAATTATATACTGAAATTTCTTTAAGAAGAGGACTTTGTTTTCTTGATGAAAACAAGTCATTGAACTGGTTTGATAGAAGAGAGGAGGCCAGCATGTATTAAGGTGAATATTCAATACATTATTCATGGTTTCTGCAAGGCTCTTTTATGGTGGGTGGGAGAACTGGTTCTCTTAAGTCCACAGTGGAATGTGAATGAGTAAACAAAATTGCCATAAGTGGAAACAGACAGGAGGGATTAGAGAAGGTAGCAAATACTATTAAGAAGCAAAAGCATGACACAGATCATAACATTGCTATGGCAACCAACAAAGATCAGTAAAAAGTTGGAAGTAATATTTTGTCTGATATAGCTGACCTCTTTTTCTGTTAATGCAATATCTATAAATAGACCACAGAATGTACTTCACCCCCAAATTATTTTATTCTTTTTGATTGATTACAGATTTGTGCAAGAATTTGATATTAAATGTTTTACACTCAAGCAGGGTTCTCTAGATCGGGTTGCTCAAATAAGACACCTGGTGTGATTTCTTTTCTGCAAATGATCAAGTAAACAATCACTTACATTTTCAGTTGGGATTGTGTTTTTGCTCACCTGCATAATTTTTGCATACTTTGTACATACTTTCTGTGGCACACTTGTTTAGAAAATATACATTTGTTTGCAGAAAATACATGTAAAAGTGTACCCAAATCAAAGCCATCATTTAAAAAAAATGGGAGGTTAATTTTTATAAGAAATCTTTTCCTTAGGATGGTAGTCATAAATAGGAAACAGACAGATCTTCACACTTAGCTTTTAAAATGGGCTGATGAGAATCACTGAATCTAGTTCTGTTATTTCCTTTGTTCATAGTAAATATAAATACCTATGCTAAATGTATGTATGGGTTTGATTTTTAAACCAAGTTGTAGTTATTTCAAATTAATTCTGTCACTTCCTCTTCTACCTTCTACTTTGCCTCTGCATGGGAATTTTCTTCACAGTTAAATTTGGGCACATGAGGATATAATTTTGAGTGTTTGCTTGAAATGTCCTCCTTTTGTTGCTTCCATTTTACTTTTTGTAATTCTGCTTGAGGACTTTAGTATGTCTTTTGCAGCATGCTGTATTTTTCTCAGCATTGCATTTTTTGCACTGTTAGAATTGCATCTTCCCCAAAAGCAAAGAATGGGGGTTTCATGCATTGTGTATTCTTTGTAGCAAAAAAGCCACAAAATGGAAAAACACATCCTCCAGTATTTCTTATTCTTGCAGTTTGAATCCATGCAAGAGAAATGACAAAATGGCATGTAGAATACTGACAGTGTTCCTTCCCACTAAGATTAGGAATAGTAAGAAAAATGTATGCTGAGGAAAAGTGTTCTTTCTTGCTATGTAAGATTCCACTAAAGGTTGACAACATAATGGCCTGAAAGACCCATTATGATGTAAATGTTGATATCTGAAGTTTAAATGAACTCAATAGGACTTTGTATACATATACTGGACCAGATTTTTCAAAGGTTTGCAGCTGTTTCATACATCAGGGCTTCTTTGTGCAAACAAATGCGTAAATAGATAATTGCACAATTACCTAATTTTCGTTGGTAAAGGATGTATGTGCACCAAATTTCTTTGAGGGTGCAACTTAGCAACCTTTAGCAATTTATCCTTATGTATACCAAATGTTAAAAAAAAAAGAAACATATAATGCATCAGAAATTCTAGTCAGATACAGCAAATTCTATACTTGTTGTGGTCAGATTTCAAATGTAAACTGACCATTTAGAATGTATTTTTTATGGTGTCAACATATGAAAGGGACACAATACATGTAATGAACTAGTACAACATGTTTATCTTTTGCCTTCCTCAGAGGAACAGAGCATTGGAAACCCAGCTCTTCCACCTGCCCACTCAATCCTTATTTTTCATGCTTTTGAATGGAGAAATGGCTAAACACAAGTATTCTATCAAATTTGATATGCACAGTCCTTGCATGGAGGCTGGCCAAGCTTCAGTCATGGGAATCAGACTGACTGCATTAAAAAGCCTTTGCAAGTAGATTCAGCAATAGAAAAAACTACCAGATGTTTTAACTTTAGTTATACTGGTATTAATTTACGGTTCAACAACAGCTGGTTGAGGTGGCAGGTATCTGAGTGGTTTATCATCATGCACTTATTTATATAAGATTCTTGGTCTTGCTGGGTGTGGTGATCCTGTAAAGCAAATCATTGCAGACCTATAGGCTGTATGAGAAGAAAAATAACCTGTACCAACAAAAGGCAATCTTAGTGGGGGCAGAGGGGTCTTAGCACAAAAGGTAATATTTTGGCAAAATCCTGATTGTGTTGATAATATTTCTTTAAGTGTCCTGTTGACATCAGGAAATCAGCATGGATTAGCTTGTTCTTCAGTGAAAACAAGTGAGAGGGAGTATTTACTGATTCAGTGGAGGTCTCCAAAGGTGACAAGAACAGAAGCAGAACTTGGAAAATTCATTTTGGGTTCACTAAAATTTTTAATCATTCTCAAGGTTTAAATATAGTGTGTTGTTTTGTAGTACTGTGGTGAAGTAGAATTAGATTGTAGTTCATGTGTTGTATTTTATGCGTTTAGTGAGAGTGTGTCCTTTCATGTAATGTTAGAACGTTGTTTGGTGTAGATGCCTTACCTCGGACACCATGGTAAATAGAGCATGCCTGGTGGTTTCTGTCCCTCGTGTAGTCAATACATAAATATAACAAAGGAACAGAGAATGGAATTTACCAGGAAATCAAATGTGTTATTCTCTCAGTATTGCAGCAGTGCTGCATCCAAACACAAATCCTTAGCATTTTTCTGTTGCATCTTCAGCTAACACATATCATATTTAGATCTAGGGCCTGATATATAAGGATAATGAGCGCAATTGCACAGATTTGGTTATATATGCTTAAATCGCTTGCACTTATGGACATGGTTAGAAATGATAAAAGTCTACATAGTCTTCATTAAAAGTCCAGCCATTGGTCTTGACTCTACAAGGTCCTTAGCCGCCCCCAAATCCACTGAAGTTATTTGGAATTCTTTGCACTTAAGGAAGGAAGTCCAAGAGTTTATGACATATGTAAAGACATGAAGAAACTTCTAGTTTGGATAGAAGGGAAAACTGAGGTAGGGGCTGGCTCTGTGTAGGACAAAAAAGTAAACCTTTTTTGAGTGCTTGTATCTGAGTACTCTATCAATTCTGACAGCTCATTCAATCTCTCACCAGTAATTCCAGCAATTTTAAAGGTTCCTAGAAACCTGGCTGTACTCAGGCATAATCAGGCTTCTGTCTGATTGAAAAACTTCATAAGACATTTCTTGTCCTAATTGTTCAGGTATAATCTATTTTTATGTACATATTGCTATAAGTGAAGAATTAAGCATCTAGTCTTTAGCAAATTACTAAGTACCATTTCATCCCTATATAAAATGAAATAATGTGCAGCAAAAACAGAAAGACGTATCAAATTATCTGTGATAATTCCCCAACTTTCTAAGAATTTTTGTTGTTATGTTTCAGCTTCCATTTTTCATAAATCCTGAGATGAACAATCTTTTTCTAACTTCCCAAATGTGAATTACTCTAGAGGATGATATTAAAATAATTGATTTCTTATGTATTTTGAAATAACTTCTTACTTATTTTAGATAAATCCTGCACTTCGCATTAAACTACATGGAATCTTTCAAAATTATCATTATCAGCACTAAAAAGTTGTCACTGGAATACTTATTTTCATAAAATACGTTTCATGTCACTCTAGATAATCACAACTTTCTGAAACAGGTGACATACTTTTCTGCAACTGCATGCTAATTAACCATATATATTTATTCGTACATATCATATTCTAAGCACAACCTAATCAAAATGAGAGAGAAAATAATAAAAGTCATTAAGGAAAGACTTCTCTTGCTACATGAGAGAGCTAAAATGACATACCCCTGCCAAATCAAGACAGCCTTCAAAGGGTTCTGAAGGTCTTTTGTAACAATATCAAGATTTACCAAAAAAAAAAGGCCAATCTTTGTATGCAGGAAATCATTATTTTCCTAACTGACTGCAAGAGGAATTGGCCTTAAAAGCTTAAAAAATTTATAAATATATTATAATTCATAAGAAAAAATAGACTTCATAGATAATGAGTTAGCTCACCAATGATCAGTTTAAATGCATGTACTGTAGGACTACAGAGCTCACTCTTCAGGTGCAGAACTGATGCATACGCAAGTCAACTGTACTTCCTAATGTTAGTTAAAGAAGGAATGTATCAGTCCCGAATAATGTTTATATTATAGCTTTAAGTGTCTGAAGTACTAAAAAGTGAGAATGCGTACGTTCAGGCCTCCAGTGGTCCTTTTAGAAAAGTACCGCTCTGTTCAGACAATTCAGAGTAAAAATGGCAGTGTGAGTTTCCTTTTTGCGTAACGTTGTTTTCCACATCTGGAAATAACTGTCTCTTTCAACCGATAATGTTCAGCTTGACTGTCCTATCCATACCTGTAAACAGCCAGAGCCTAAATATTCAAAAGATACAAAATGAGAGACACAGAAATGCTGATGCAGGAAACGAATTGCTATGAGATTAATGTGTTGTGTTGTTTTGTTTTGATTCTTGGTGTCAATACATCTGTGACATTTGTTTATTGAATCCTTGTTTTTTAATTAAATAATTCTCAGAAATAACATTTGTGGAACACCAAATTCATAGGGATATAGGTGGCTTTAAGATTAAATTGAATATTATTCTGGAAAAGGAGAGATATAGTCAGACCCCAGTGACAGTGTAAGATTGACCTAAGAATCATATCTGAGTGCACGATACACAAAGTTATTGAGACACAGTAAATAAAGAGTTGCATGGTGTAATTTTAGCTACTTTATAATATAGAGTAAAAATTAGAAGTAAAAATGTGACTTGTGCAAAAGCTGTCCTGCACCAAAAGAGAAGGACCATTTTGATGCGAAACAAATTTATTGTCTTAACGAATGACATCCCATCATGTGAATTGTCAAAAACTTTTACAAACAAATAAAATCAGGTTCGGTGTGGTTGATGGTTTTTGCTGTGATGTTAAAAGTGCACACCTTAAACTGTAAGAACATACTACCAGATAATATAGGCAGACCATGAAGAGGGCCTGATTCTGCAGCCCTTAGTTCCAGTTACTTCAGTGGAAGTAATAAGGGCTGGAGGATCACATCTGAAAGAAATTTAACATCTAACATTAAGATCCTACTTTTATTTTTTTTACTAGGTAATAACATAGGAAATCCTCCTACATATTTAGGGCATTGCTACATCTTAGCATGCTACGCTTTGCTTATAACTGTATAATTGTGCATTGTGCGGATGTCTGTCCAACAGATTTTTTTACACTATTAAGACGCACTTTCCACTAAACCTATCCCTTTGTCCTACTGATCAGCTCAGGGATTCCCATGTTTTACCTGTACAGAATGTATCGATACAGGAGCTTCAGGCTCAGCTTGAGCAGGAGACAAGACTTCACCAAGAGGAGCAAGAAAAGTTTACAGAGAGGATCATTCAGGTAAATACAAAACCCATCCAGTGGGAGACGTGCTTGACCACAGCCTGCAAAATACAATTTTGTTTGGCAAAAAAAAAGAAAAGAAAAGGGAAGTGTATCTACATGTTACTGTTCACTCCCAAAGGCTTGATTTTTTTTATTTAAAAAAGATCTAAGAAAATGAAGAATCTGGAAGTTAGTTGAATGTAAACTGACATGTTTGAGCTTTCTGCAGCTTGATTCCCATACACATTAGCCAAAAAAAAATATTCCCAAGAAGTTTACATTCATTACCTTAAAAAGAATGGCTTATTGTAAAATGGCAGGGCTGAGATGGATGGTCCATCATACTGTACAAACACATTTCTTTCTCCAAAGAGTTTACAATCTTAATAGGCAAGTCAGACAAAGGATGTGAAAAGAAAAAGGCACAGAAAGGTGTCATGCCACAGAGAGATTGCCTTTCAGTTCTTTCATGTTTCAGTTCTCCATGTGGCATTGGAAGAACATGTGCTTGAACTCCAGAAACCCAGCTCAACCCTGTAGACCTGATTCTGAACGCACTAATCAGACACATCACTATAGTCAGTAAGTTACAACCATGCAAGTGAGACCGTAATTGGGGCCTCCTTGCATTTCTCAGTGCCTCACGCCCACTACTTTTGTTGCTTAGTGCTTGTAACGTGACTTTTGTTACCAGACAGTTGTTTTGTGATCTGTAGCTAACAAATCTGTAGCTTTACAGCTTGTAAAGAATAATTTTTACAACTATTCAGTTGGTCTAATAAAAGATATAACATTTACCCAAATAACTTTTTCTGACTGTAGCCAACAAGGAATTCTTTACAGAATTTCTTGGCTCAATTCTTGGCTCGATATTGAACTAACATTTTCAGACTGTACTTAATGAACAAATTCAACAGCCGCAGAGGAGTAAAATGCACCTCCCTGTGCCAGATAATCTTACTACGTCTGAGTGGTCATGCCCATGGTCTCTCTCAAGTGTTCTAATGGGGCAACTTTAAATTTTATGCAAGCTCCCTAGAAGCTCTGCTGATGGAAGTCTCTGTAGGGAATGACTAAACTGATTCACTTCCTAGCAAAATTGGATACGTATCCGTTTCAGAAGCTGTGCCTGTGACTTAAAACTATTTTTTCTGTCTGCGGTTGTAGCTACTATTCGTTGTCCCAGCCTAGACCCCTGTGGAGTTTCTTCTATGAGGGCCCTTTGCCAGAGTTTATGGAATACTAAACTGTGATGAATTAGCCCATTATTTCTTATAAATATTAATAAAAACTAAACAAACAAAAGCCACTCAGACTTAAATCCAGAAGTCTGTTTTGAAAAAAAAAATAAAATAAAGCATCTTCTGGATTCTTCACTTTTCCAAATTATGCCCATCCTGTTTACATTATGCCTTTATTTATCATCCTCCAGGATTTCTTGTGGAAATGATTCACAGATCTTGGATGCATTTAACATATCTTCATTTCAATTTAGTGGAACAAGGTTATGTTAACCCCAGTTATATTCATTTATACCAGCACAAATAACATTCATAATAATTTAAATATACTATTTTTTGGCAGCATGACATGATGGTGATCTAAATTCTGTCCTCAATATGCAATCCCATTAACGCAATTAAAATCTGAACATGCATTTTTAGGTTATTCTGTTTTTTTATTTACACTACTTTTAAGATTAATTACAAACATTTTAATTGTGTATGTTTTTGTAAAACGTTCTGATTCAATCAGGAATTCATTTACATGGTTTTTATGGTTATTTAAAGCATTTGCTGATGAACTGATTTCACTCTAACATCCTTCTAGCAAATAAGGTGGAGCGTTGGGTATACATTTTAGAGAGCTCCTTTTGAAGCTTTACGTGTTGCATTTTTGCATTGTTGAAGCCAGATATTTTCATACATGATAGGGTTGGGGTTCCTTACTTTAGATGAGTGTTTATCATGGAATGGTAGGCCACTTGTAGGGTTCTAAGCTTTCAGAGGAAATTAGATGCATGTCTCTGGTACTGTTAATAGAAATTGTTTTTCCACTTAGTCTCCTGAAAATGAACCTTCCAGGTGTTTTCCATAGGTAGGAAGATGTTGTCCATTACAGGGCATACTCTGTATTTTTTTTTCAAGACTCACAATAGTTTATTATGGATTTCATTAATTTCATGTACTAGATTAGTAACTAACAAATAAACTACTATTTAACATAATCTAGAAGGAAATTAAACAACATGACATTAGACGGTTAAATTACATTTCTGTATTCCTTTTCCAAACGCCTTCCCCTCATTAGTAGTAATTAGTACTCACTAAAATAGAAATATATCAATATTGGCATTGCTGAAAGGTAAATTTATGTAAGTACTATTACTACCAGGTCATCCCATTATCTGGTTTTCACATGTACAGACAGAAGTTGCATTTGAAGAATGACTTGTCTAGTAGATTTACCTCAAAAAACTGATTAATGTTTAATTTTCAAATTGCAAGCCTTTTCTGGAATTTGTAAAGTTAGAACTCAGTCAAGGAATGTTGAGGCTCAGTAGGCTAGTGCATTGAGCTATAGTGTGCTGTGCATCTCTGCTCTAGTTGGATGTGAACCTGTCGGAATTTATTATGAACTGACTGGCTCACAGAAGTTTTCCAAGTATGAATTCTCAGAGCTAGTGTAAGAAATCTGTAACTTGTTTCTGAGATGCTGGACATGAATGACAATGGATCTCTGTCTCCTGAGAGTGATGGGAATATATAATCTTAAAGAGTGATGGCACGTAAAGAGGAGAGAAGCTAGAATTCCAGCTTGTCTGAAGGATTATTATATACTTGTTTTATAGATATGGTTGAAAATCCAATTAATAAATTAGCTTTGTATGCAACCATTGTGGGCTAAGGGCCATGCAGGGGACATATTGAAAGGATGCAATGAAAAGAGGAATGAGAAGTATGAAGGGCATAAAAATGTTCATGTAGTAGAATTCTTATGTCTTTAAAGTAAACAAACTGCACGTTTCTTTACTAGGTTATTTGTGTGCAGTTGATTACATTGGTTCTATAAGCCATTGTATTTTTATTCTTTGAAAGTTAAACCTCTTGCCAAGTGAATAGCTAATATTGCTTAAAATTAGAAGCATCAGTTTGTCTGTCGCAACTGAAAACAAATCAGTGGGTCCTTAAGGACAATACCTTATTGATATTTTATCTCTTACTGCATTAAAGCTGGAAGAGGAACATCTGCAGACTATACGGAGGAAAGACTTGGAGGTGCAGAGCTTGACTTTGCAGAACAAACTGGAAGAGAAGACCTGGAGCCAGGAAAAAAATCTGATGCAGCAAGAACTCAGGCACTTCAAACAAAGCACTTTTCTGCTGTATGTTAAATTGAAGTGGCTGCTGAAACACTGGCGGCAAGGCAAGCGGATGGAGGATGAAGGGGAGGACATATTTGAGGTAACTGGCCCATTTCATTCAGTGGAGTCATCAAGCCCCAAGGATGAATGGGGCTGCAGTGTTGTCATGAGCTCAGTAAATAGTCGGCTATCCCTGAATTTAGTGCAGACCTCAACTATAGAGTGGCAACAACATCTCCATCATTATTTGTGAGCTTACACGAAACTAAAATGGAATTGGAAACTCAAGTTTATAGGTCTTTTAAAAAGAGTCTTGCAATGAAGCGTAATCCATGGGACATCACTATACTACTGCTCAATCATACCCTCCAAACTAGCTATATTAGCTCAAGCAAGCCAAGGCCTAGCATGCATCTCACAACAGAAATGAAAACCAAATACATTTCTTAATAATTGGACTCTGAATTATATCCGAAAAGATGAATATATCTGTGGGCTGATATACAGCTTGTTTTTCAGAAAACTCTCAGGTATACAGATGAAAAAATACTTGGTTTTCAAGCTGGCAGTCAAGTCGCACATCATAACATGAGAATTCAGCAGTGGTTCATTCTTGTACATTCCTTTCCTTCATAGGCACACACATCACCATCAACAATGGTCATGTAATAATTGGGTAGGTTTTTTTCTCATGCAGCATGTAAAAAATAACTTAGGTCAAGATTTTCAAAACTAACTAGTGATTTTGAATGCCCAACGAGACACATTTTTAAAGGGCTGAATTTTCAGAACATGAGCTTTGAGAAAGGGTCCTTTATGGAGTGTCAAGGGCTAAGTACAGACAGTCAAAATGGCTAAGGCTGAATCGATTCAGTCGTCTCAGATTAGTCTAAACTGCATAGATTGAATCAGCAAGCAAGTGAACAGTCCTTCACTTTTGATTCCAAAAATGCAGCCACATGCCTGCAGTGGTGCAGGCCAAAAGCCAGGGGGCACTAGAGCATACCTCCCTGCTTGGCTGGAGCAGACAGCATGGGCCAAGGCTAGCCCACCCACTTTGTGAGGGGGGTGTTTGCAGGGGAGGTACAAAGCATCCTGGGATGCAGGGAACTGTGAGTTAACTTGAATCTGGAGAGGATCTGGAACACACGTTGAATAAACTGATTAAAACTAAATCAGTTAAATCTGATGCTACATCCATCCAGGTTTATCCTAAGTTAGTTTCGGACATTTTGAATGTGGTTTATGTGCACTGAACTTTTGGGCTAGGATCAAACATTAGATTAGACATTAGGAAGAACTTCTATACAGTAAGGGTTACCAGAATCTAGACTGGGCTTCCAAGGGTGATGGTGCTGTCTCCCCTACCTTGGAGGTCTTTAAGAGGAGACTGGACAAGCACCTGGCTGGGGGCGTCTGACCACAGCGCTCTTTCCTGCCCAGGGCAGTGGATCGGATTCAATCTACTGAGTTCCCTTCTGACCATAAAAATCTATGAAATCTATGAGACATTACATATAAACCAACTTACGTGATCAGAAACTGGTTTAATCCTGTAACTGAACAGAAGTTCAGTGCACATAAACCAGTTTAAAAATGGCCGAAACTAGTTTGAGATGAACCTGGTTGAATGTTGTATCAGACTTAACTGATTTGGCTCAAACCAGTTTATGCAATGACTTTCTCAGAGCCCTTGGTGGTTTAAGTTAAATCAGAGTCCCCCAGCATCCTGGCATGCTCTCTGGGCTGGGCGGGGCTCTCTGCTCCACAGCAGGGCTGGCCCCTTCCCTCTGCTCTCTGGCTGGAGCTTGGCACAGGCTTGCAGGCACAGCAGGGTCTGCTGGCTTCCCCATGCTCCCCTCTTCCCTCCCCCTCCACTCACCACTCACTGCTTAAACAAAGATCCCTTCCTCCTCTCTGCCGCAGCAGGGACCATAGCCAGCATTTGGTATGCTAGCTAATGCTGAGAGGTGTCTGTGTGTCTCTCTGTCTCCAGTATCACTAGGATAGGCTGACAGAACAGTGACCGCTTAGGGCTTTGAAGCTAATCAATAGGTCAGCCAGTAAGCTGTTTAAGAAGTTTGAAGTAATGTGGAGAGAGGATATTGTTTTACTAATCAGGTGATAAGGACTGTTATCAGCCCCAGCCCTGCCCCTGCCCCTTCTGCTGGTTTGCTCACCTGTCAGTTTGCTGCGTACGGTATGACAAAGCAGGGAGGGAGATTGAAAAGCTTCATATAGTTTCATAGTTTCTAGGGTCAGAAGGGACCTGAGCAGATCATTGAGTCTAACCCCCTGCCATGGCAGGATAGAGTACTGGTGTCAAACAACCCCAGCAAGGTGTACATCTAGCCTCCTCTTAAAGACCCCCAGGGTAGGAGCCAACACCATTTCTCTTGGAAGTTGGTTCCAGATCCTAGCCGCCCTGACCGTGAAGTAGTGCCTCCTGATATCTAGCCTTAATCTCCGTCTGCCAGCTTGTGACCGTTATTCCTGGTCACTCCTGGTAGTGCACGGGGGAACAGGGACTTCCCCAGTGCCTC
>NW_017728992.1:91238405-91253159 GCF_001723915.1 Gavialis gangeticus | reverse complement strand
TAAGGATTTGGTGATCTGGTCATAGAAGGCCACCAGGTTGGTCTGACAGGACCTGCCTCTAATGAACCCGTGTTGATTGCCCCTAAGCATAATCTCCCCCGCTGGCCCCTCGTGGATATGCGCCAGAATAATTTTCTCAAAAAGCTTACCCAGGATTGAGGTAAGACTGACTGGCCTATATTTTCCTGGGTCCTCCTTCCTCTGCATTTTGAAGATGGGAACCACATTGGCCCTCTTCCAGTCCTCTGGCACCACACCAGAGCACCACTGCAGGCATGTGCCTGAATTTTCTCTGTCCAGAGAGAATGTCTGTCCAGTTTCAAACCAGTTCACCCTAGTCGGGTTAGACTAACCTGCAAAAATTGAATAAATTCAGGCTCAGGCTTTTTGAACATCTGTCCCTAGCCCTGTTATGTTACAGATCTGAACCAGTTTCTGATCGCTTATCTCTATTTATGTGTAACTTCTGTCCCTAGTCCAGGTGGCTACACAGACTAACTAGTCTTTAAATAATCTGACTTGGACAAATGCATTTTCAGTCTCTTGCCCTAACCAAAATCCCTGGGAAGAGGATAATTATTTTTCCAGTTCATGTAATCCTGAGGCCTATGCGAACTGATTGGTTACAGTGTAGATAACATTTATTTACATCTTGCTCATAACACCTTTTCTTCATCATATACTATCCTTCTATTATTGCAGAGGGGGTTTTGCATTACCAAATCAAAATTAATATATAACTTGTATTATATAAAATCCTCTGATTTTTTTTTTTTCCTTTTGTAGAGGCCAGGGAGAAAGGTGCAGATGTATATTACTAAGAGACCAAAACTAAAACCAAGTGAATGACCATCTCAGCAGTTATCTGCTATAGTAATTGGAATTAGAAAATAGATGGTATGGCCATTTATAAATGCTACTATGTTATTCAGTTCAGATGAACTAAGTCATTTAACATCACCTACTGTATTGCTTCAGTTATTTTAACGTTTTCAGTTGTGCCTCCATGTTATGTTATATAATATGATTCAAGCAAATAATAAATAGCAGTCTAAAGGGACAAAGGAGGTACAACAATCCCTTTTCCTAGATTTTCATTAGGTTTTTGTTACTGTACTACTTGTATAGAAACAGTATCCATGAGTGAAATCTCTTGCCATTTTAGATTGAACACCTTGATGTCCTACCAGAGTTTGGCATTCAGTCTGAACAAAAAGGAGATGACCCAAATCGAGATGAGGAGGAAGAGGAGGACCTTGTGTTTGCACTGACAGATTATTCCCAGCATTCCAAGGCAGAGAGCACTGATCATGGACCACAGCTACAGACAGTAGAACTGTTGCAACATCAAAAGCAGGTACTGTACTAGAAAGGAAAGGCAGTTCTGTATTATGTCCTATGAATTAATGCTGTAAATGTTTATGATTCATTTTGTTCTGTTTCTGTGATATTTCATCAAAAATACCTTGTATCATACACAACTCAGTAATTCTGGCTACATAGCAGTTGTAATGGGTATGATTCATTATATTTATATTTAATCAGGAGCCAGGTGACTACTACTGCCTGTTGGCAGTTGCTGTGAGTGAAAAATCCCATTTCCTTTCATGGCTGTTTGCCCAGGCACATATATCAATACCTGATGGCTTGCAGAATTTGCATAGCCATCTTGGCTGATTAAGATGGAATTTGACCATCCAGCCATTAGTAAGGAAAGGTCCTTTTTATTTCATTTAAATAATTTAAGAATTTAGCATATGCATTTAATGTCCTTGTTAAAACTGCATTGTTAGAAAAACAATGCAAAAGTGCTTTCATCATATTGGACATTGTTTTTAAATGCCTAAAAGCAAATCCTAAAAGTCTCCTGGGCCACACCCAACTCAGGTTAGGGCTATCGACATATGGAGGATTTAACCTGCAATAGATGTAAACAGATCAGCCACCTGGCTTAATTTTCAGATTGTGTATTTTAAGATGATTTCAAAAGCTAACTGTTTGAACAGAAAAACTTCTTAGTGGTATAAACAACTGTTACTGAACATTGCAAAAGTTTAGTGTAAACAGCAAGTGTTACAACTCGAGCATGAAACAAAATGCAATGGGGAATATCTTTTTAAGTGTCTTTCTATATGACACAGCAGTACCATTAAAAACCCAGTTCTCCTAGAAATTATAGGCAATAGGCATATGTCTCATGAGACAGCAGATTCGTGCTAAGCCATCAGATTGTTGAACATACGCGAGTGTGGCTGTACAGCCCAATTCTTGAATGACAGTCCCTTCCACACTTATCAAACGTGAAGTTTGTATCTAAACCCTGAATGTGGTGCGGGGTTCTCTCCTCTGGATGTTGGGTTCTTCTTTCCTCAAACATCTCCGTTCCATGCTTAATAGATTGTGATCAAGTGCTTCAGTACTCAGCAGTATTCCCACCTTTGTTTGGCTCAATGTTCATTGCCTTCATATTGGTCTGGAAAACTTTGAAATGGAGATAAAGACCCTGTGTGGTCTTCTTCATGTAAAGAGTTCTCCATACAGGAGATCTTTGGTATACAGCCATTGTCCATTCTCTGCATATGACCAAGCCGTCAGAGTTGACACTGACTGAAAAGACAATGGGTGATCAGAATGTTGGCATGTTCCAGCATAGGAAACTTTGTCCTGCCAGGAAATTCCTAGAATGCTGCAAAAGCAACAAAAATGGAAATTGTTGAGGCACTTTTCTTGAGTATAAGGTTCAGGATTTTTCCTTACGAAAGGGTGTTGATAACACAAGCATGATATACTTTAACCTTGGTCTTAACAGTCAGCTTGCTGTTGCTCCACCCTCGTTTGCTCAACCTGCTCGTGATACCTGATGTTTTACCAGTATGGTTATTCAGTTCGACCTCAGGTATCAAGCTGCTGATAACAATGGAACCAGTATGTAAATGTACTTACAACATCCAGTACATTTTCACCTATTGTGGTTGCTGGTGCTGAATCAGTGTTCTGGCCCATAACACTGGTCTTCATGATGCTGATTGTGAGACCAAACCCTTGGCATGCATGAGCAAAGCAACAGATGTGGCTTTGAAGGTCACTCTCTGTGTGGGCTATCAGTGCAGCATCATCAGCAAACCAGCAGTTCATGAGTCAAAACTTTCCACATTTTAATCTTCACTTTAAAGCATGTAAGGTTAAATACTTTTCCATCTGAGCATGTATGTAGATAAATACCTTCAGTGGTGGTCCCAAAAGCATACATCTGAAGAAAAGAAGAGAAAATACCTAGTGGGTTTGGGACAAAAACACAGCCCTGTTTGACTCCACTTCAAATCTCAAAAGCCTCAGATGTTGATCCATCATAGCTGTTTCCCACATAGAAAGTGTGGATTATGCTGAGGAGGTTTGATAGACAACCAATCTTTTCCAATATTTTTATCAGGCCTTTTCTGATGACAAAGTCAAAGGCTTCGGTCAGGTCAGTAAAGGCTATATAGAGGGGTCTCCTTTGTTGCCTACATTTTTTTTGGATATGTTGGAGTGAGAAGATCATATCTATGTTGGACCTACTAGCTCTGAAGCTGTAGTGCAACTCATGGTAAACACAGTCAGCAAGGTTCTGAAGTCTTCTGAGCACCACCTGAGCAATGATTTTTCCAATAAAGCTTAGTAGTGAAATTCCATAATAGTAGTTACAGTTGCTGTGGTCACCTTTATTTTTGTACAGACTGACTATATTGAAATCTTGCATATCTTGTAGCCTGTCCATACTGTCCAGTAGTGAGTAAGAAGCTGATATGTCCTATGAACTACACCAATGTAAAGTCTGATTTTTCTACCCTAAAAAAGGACAAATAGCCATTGACACAAAATAGAGTATGAAGCTGTGGAATCTTGTCTAATTCCCCAGATATTTCTGCCTGGTACACGCTGTGCTGCTTAACCTAGTTCACAGAATATGGTAGAAGCTCTATAAATGACAACAACAATGATGTGCATTCAAACAGGGACAGAGCTAAGGTCTTTGACATACTGGTAGTTCTTTGTGAAGAGCATGTTAGGATTTCTAAAAGGAAAATGCTAAAACAAAAACATTCCGTTATGTGGACTTACTGGAAATGGTAGAATGTTGTGCAAGACCCATATTCAGCAGGGTAACTACTCCTGAAACCTTACTGTCATACACTTCCCAATCTCTGGCTGCCTTAAGATGGGGTGAATATCTTCCTGCAAAGGGATTTTGCTGGTAAGTAATGTAACAGGCTGTATTAACTTACTACCAGAATCTTTGTGGGTCTGGGGGGGGAAGTCTGTTTCCAATCTAGTCTTACCCCTTCACACTTCCTCTGCCCTCACCACATCCCCCAACCCTCAGGGGCTGTAGATGGCACCTGGGAGCAGGAAGATGGTGCTTCAAAAACGTAATTTCCATGTCTGTTGAGGGAGGATCATGCTCAGAAAGAGCCATCCATGTGCTGTGATCTGGACCTATGCTATTCCAAATATGTCTTTCCCAGGGCTGTGAGATCTGCTATAGGAAACTGTTTGCCTTCATTCTGTGGTAACACTAGAGTGTTTTTTAGAGGGATGCAACTACCAGTACTTCTCATGTTCAGTGCTTAACTTTAAATTGGACATTTTTATGAGAGAGAAGGAATCACAGAAGTGTGGTCTATAGACAGTTATAGTCTATAGACAACCTGATGAAGAATATTTCACATTCCATAGCTCGTTGTCACGGAGCAGGGTCCTAGGGGTGGCGGTGATCTCCCCTAGCACCCCCTACTGTGCCAAGTTTGCTTTAAAGCGCCCTCATTCTCGTCTGCCATGTCTTGATCTTAAATATATTAAAGGGAGGCTGCCTTTCCGTCCTCTTGGTCATGGTGCTCCTGCTACCCCACATCTCACTTCTATAATGGGGTTCCAGGTACCCCAGCCTTATGGGTTATGCGTGGCTCCAACCACCCCTGTACCACGCCCCAAGCCTCGCAGATGTACCAGATGTAGATGTTACTGGACGTTGTTTGGTCTGTCTCGCTCTCTGCGCCCTCTCTGGTGCTCTGGCTTTCCACAGCCTTGTCTCACAACCGCACCCCACAAGTGCTCTAGCTTTCTGCAGCCTTGTCTCGCAACCGCGCCCCACAGGCGCTCTGGCTTTCCCCATCCTCGTTTCACAACCATGTCCCACAGGCGCTCTTCAATCACTGCCCCTTTGCTCTGGGACTCCTCATGCTGCCCCCTTTGCTCTGGGGCTCCTCACGCTGCCCCCTTTGCTCTGGGGCTTCTTGCATTGGGGCTCAGGTGACCGTAGCCATGCCTGGCCCCAACTCTCCTCCTCAGGGTCTCGAACCCGGCTGCAGGGCTCAGGTGGCCTCGGCCTTACCTGGCCTCCAACTCTTCGCTTCCCTTCCCAGGGCTGGGGTCAGTTTATCCCAAAATGCTGTGCCCACTCTGGGGTCTTTCTTGCTGCTCCCCCTCTCTGGGGCTGGCGTTCCCACGCTGCCATGGGTCCCCTATGAGGCCTCCTCCAACCCCTAATAGCCTCACCCAAACCACCAACTGTCAACACAAACTCAATCCCTTTGGCTATAACATAAACTTATGTCATCTGGCCATAATCGCATTCAAACCTGTCACAGGATTTCTCCATCTCTCACCCATAACAACTGCCTGTGCATTCTGGCCTCTTCCTTTTCCTTACTCTGGCAGAGTTCCTACCCCTATGGCTGCTGGCAGAGAACTGCTGGCCTGGCCTCTGCCCTGGGTTTAAATGGGAACCAGGCCCTACCCCTTCCAGTCAGCTGACTCCCAATGGTTGCCCTAGCAACCTGCACCTGTGCCTCTTCACTCACTGCTAGGGCTCTTTCCCTAGCAGTTTCCCCTCTTTACAAGGAGCAGGGCACCTAAGTGCTCTGCGACACTCGTCTATCTTTCCCAATTATATAGTTGGTCCAATAAAAATTACCATCCTAAGAAATGCTTGCCATGTCTATAGACAAATGCATGCTCTCTGTGTAAAAATATGGTGGCTTTTGCCTTCCCTATTTTGGCTTTCAGTAATCAAGAATTCCATTCTTCTGCAATAGTGTAGGAAAGGACACCCAGGCCACATCCAGGCGAGCACGGCCATGCGGTATGTGGCACTGCAAACACCTCTGTGGTGCCACATACTGCATGTTCTGTTGTTCTCTGTGCTGCAAGTGTTGCCCTGTGGGGTCAGGCCAATGCTCAGTATCTCAGTGTCATGCTGTTAGACATGAGGGCATGGTATACAATTGCGTGCGCGCGCACACGCACACACACACACACACAAATCAATTAGATGCACACACACACTCTAGGTGCATGCACACACATACATACTACCAACTCAGGCACAGACACATACACATCCAAAATTACCAGCCTAGGCACATGCACACCTATCACCAATTCAAGCACCCATACACTATACACACCAAAAGTTAGACAAAAATCAATTGTCAATACTCGCACACCCAATACACATATGCAGATCACTAATTTGTGTATCGCACACACAATGACATTATACTCGCCAGTTTACACACATACCACCCACCTACACATACACACAGGTGAGTTCCTAACTTGGATGGTATGGTGTGTGCATGTGTGTGCTTGGGATACCTAGGGTGCTTGGTGACTATGTGAGGGGAAATCAAGGGTCAGAGATCTCCAGAAGAAGGGGAAGCAGGGAGATGGACAGGAGTTAAAATGAGAGAGTGAAAGTGCCAGGAGTAAAAGTTGCTGGGGCCAGGATTAGAACTGGCAGAATGGAGGGGAGCTGGGGTTACTTAAGGAGGTCACTGGTGCAAGGGGAAAAGCCTGGTGGCAAGGAGGAGACAGCCAGGAAAGAGAGAGAGGCAGAAAGCTGGGAGATCAGGGGGCAGATAAGTGGTGGCAAGGAGGAAACAATCAGGAAACAGACAAAAACCCAACTCAGGGTTTCAAAATAACAGGTTTATTAAACAGACAACACATTACACAGCTGCATGAAGTTATTGGTTCACACACGCGCACACACACACGCACACACAAAAGCACTCATAATGGTAGCAGGAGAAAGAGACTCTGTGGAAGTGTTGGAGTCCAGGTAGGGAAGAGAAACAGAGTCCAAGTCCTTGGTTGAAGAGGGGGTGAAGGGTGATAGCTACCTATCCAGGCTGGAAAGGGTTCTTTGTCCAGCAGGTGTTGTCCAGAGGGGGTCGCCGGCAGGGACTTTGGGTGGATAGGTGGTGTGGTATGGTGCTGGTCCAGATAGAGAGGGCGTCCCACTGGGTCTGTCTTCACTACCCCTTTTTATGGGGCAGACTCCTATGACCCTAGTGGCAGGGGCATGCCCAGGCAAGAGTCAGCCCCGGTGTAATGAGCACGTGCACTCCTAGGTAAGGACATGCAGTTTCAGGTGTCTGTAATGGTGGGTTGACTGATTTCTGCAGCAGTCTCTGTCTTCCAAATCTTGAGGCGGGGAGGGTCAGTGCAGGGCGATAGTTGGGTCATTGAGTTGATGGTTCGGTCATTCAGAGGGAGCTATTTTTAGACCTACTGCCATAGCCTCTCAGGCACCCTCATTCATCCCCATTCATTCAGGAACCAATTTCCAAAGGAGGGGTAGGTCTGAGTCATAGATTACAACATACTTACACAACAGGGCATGGGAACAAGATAGGAACCTGACGCACAAAATGGATACTTGGTATCACTGATGCCAACCAACATTGCCGGCCTAAATCATACAATGTTAATATGAAACAATAAAATCAATGCACAAATAATATCAATACAACACAATATCAATACAAACATAACAGAACACTATTTACAATATATAAAAAGGGGCTTATTACAATAATTAGTATACAAGAACTTAGGTTACCTAGTAGTGCTTGAAATCACTTATAAGGGATAGAGAGAGCAGAGAGAAAGTCAGAAATGGTTGGGGAAGAGGAGGGAATGCATTTTTTAAAAGAAAAAAAAAAGAAAAACTGGGGGCTTTGCTACATAAGGGAGTAGCACAGAGGGGTTTTTTGACCCCTGAATACCCAGGTAAGGCACCTGGGGCCAGCACTGGGCTGGCCCCAGCCTCTCCTACCCCACCTGGGGTAACTTTCCACATGCCAGAGCACACATGGCACAGGCATTCCCCAGGGACAGCTAGCAGCAGCACAAGGTATGCCACCACTAGTTCTCCCCAGGGAACCAAACGTCCACACATGTCTGGATGTGGTTCAGAGCCTCCACTCAGTATTTGTGTGAAATGGGCCACCAAATATTCAGTCTGGCCTTGGAAAGGATTTATTATTTATTACATATTATTCATTTTGCTTTTGGAGGTCAGCTCACACAGGTTGCAAGTCCTTTTCTTACAATGATCCCATTTGTAAAATGCTCTCTGTTAGGCTGAGGCAGGTCGCTGAAGATATACTCATCAACATTTTGCATAGTGTATCCAACCTTGTAGATTCATTTAGTCTCAAGAATTAGTAAAACAAATGTAAATCAGTGTACCATCTTAGTAAGCTATAGTCACATATTAGCTTTCCAAGTACAGCCTTAAACTGCTATCTTACCAACAAGGAATATGTGAATAAAATATGTCCTCTCTGAAATAATTGTTGCTCAGAGATTAATCTCAATTAAAGTGGCAACAATAGTAAGTAGGATTGCATATAATTCATTTTTTATAAGCGTTACGTGATGTTCTAATGCAGCATTTCCAGCTAATATCACTTAAGGAAATGAGCCATAGTAACAGATCATGTCTAAATGTCCCTGCTGATAGAAGCAGATATTTCTAATGAATACTGCATGAGACTGTAGTGTATTTGTGAAGGCAAAATAAGTTTTCTACCTTCCAACAAGGAAAAATATGTTGTATCAATACTGCAAGAATAGCAAATGTGCTAAACATTTCTTATTTCAGAAACTAGTCTTCATTTTGCATGCCTCTGCACGTTGTATGTGATACTGTACTGCATATATTACCAAAGAGTGTGTACTTGACAGACATGTGGTTCAGAGTGTTAAAATGAATTAGAACTGATAGGCTCCTTGTTCTTAGCAGTGAGAAAGGGTTGTTTCACTCTCTGACCCAAAAAAGAAAAACCTCAGTGTAGGTTGATTCTGATTCCACTGGCAATTCAGGGCACAGAAGGGGCTGTGCTCAATTCTCACCCTGGTGTCAGTCTGGAGTAATTCCGTTGGATTCATTCTTGTCCTTTTGTAAATGGAGGGCTTTGCAGGGCTGTGTTCTTCTCTCAGAGGTATTAGTGTGAATCTGGGCCAAAGTGTCTACATTACTACAAATGAGAGGGGCTCAACAGTGCAAGCCATCTACCTGGGAACTTCCATCCAGAGTGATCCCTAATCTGTATTTATTACAGAATTTCCACTATAAAACTGAGAATCCAGGCATACAAAAAGTTCACTAATAGATAACTGATGGGAAAAAAAGCACAAAATAGTTACCCCTCCTTTCCTTTGGAGTATCACTAAAAGGAGTTTCCATAGAAGCTCTAAGAGAGGTCTTTTCCTATCCTTGTCCACTCAGAGCTGGTAGAAGGACCCAAAGATCATGTACACCATCTCATCAGCATCTCCCTTTAAGAAGTCAACCTTTCTATCGTTGTGACATGTGGCATTAAGAAACCAGCAGTTGACCCTAAGAACCCTGAAGGATGTTTGTTTTGTACAATTGCAGCAGAGAACAGGCATCCTTCACTGTAGGATCCTTTACTTCTAATATTATATATGGCTACATGAGAGTGAATGTTAGAGTTGGAACCATGAATCCAGCTCATAAGGAGAAGACAGAATTCAATAGTGAGGACTGTGGATGTTTCCTACCCAGACCATGTTCTTTGCAGTAGTTGCAGTCACAGGTAGACCGCGCAGTGATGGTGTGGGCTTGAATTTGGACCATTCAGTTCCCTTTTTCAGATTAAAAATAAATTTTGGTAATTATCTATGTATGACTGAAAGAACCATGTCAGTTTGAGAAAAGTAAGTCAGAAAAGGGAAATAGATTTAGAGTAAATCTTAGCAATCCACAGTTACGTTTAATAATTTATGGACTGTCTGGAATTTTCAATATCTCTTCCTGCTACAGACTAGCTGGAAAGGGGAATTGCTTTGAGAAGAAATATAAGCTCAGACCTTCAATCTAAGAAGTGGTCTCTAGGTTTTGGTGTCCTACTTTTGAGTCCTAAGCCTGAGGTATTTTGTATGTTAATATGCGGTGCATCCCAAAATTGACGTACATGCCACTTTCAAGAATCACGATGTTACCCCCTTAGAACGCTGATTACTCCTTGACTGAACATTTTGTGAGAGAAGGGGGTATGTCTTGTTGAAGGAAGGCAAGTAGATAAGGACTCTTGAAAAGAGTCAGTCCACCTCTCACTACCAAACTTCACTTATTTGGATGCCCTTTTTGCTCAGCTTGTTGTTTCTGACATGGTTCAATTCTCCTTGATGTTAGCTTCCTCCTGCAGCCTGAAATCTAGTATGGGCTGTGGAAGGGTCGGGCGTGGAAGAACTGCCATGAAACGGGCAATGTGAAAGAGCAGGATAACACCTGGTAGCAGAGAGAAGGCAAGTGAGGCTGGTCTCTTGGCAGAGAAAAAGAGTGTGGATGGTATGTTAGCTAGAGAGGGGAAAAAATGCTTGCTGGTTGAGGTGAATACAGGACAGGGTTCAGCTAAAATTCCCAATAAGATTCTTGATTGAAATATTTGCTGCAAGGTTTACGGTATTTTTTTTCATTTGTTTGTTTGTTTTCTCATACCAAAAGAAAAAAAGCATAAAGGAATAGTGCTTCAAATCTAAACGTGCTAAATGCTTTGTACTGAGATCTAAGATCCAGCTGCACTTTTGCATGCATCTGTAAATGCAGAATGGAAATGTTCTTAAGATCTTCTCTGTTGTGGCCACTCCAGATCTTGTGCTTTTTGACTTGATGTCATACTGAGCTGCTGGCACTTCCTTGACTGCTGATAAAAACATTAAATGTAATTCTCTGACAGAATTATGATTCCCACAGCAAAAAAATCCTTTTAAAAAAGAAACTTACATAATTGTTTTTACTTACCACAAGTACAGTCATTGGAACTACAAGTGCTTGAAGGAAAGGGTTTCATTTTTTTCTATTTCCCTCCCAGATTTTCAGTATAGTGCATTCAGAACAGTACTCTGTGCATAATGAATTTTCACAATTTGTCTTAAAATGTAGGAAAGGGGGCAGTGGGGCCGAGACACAGTGGTTATGCCTGAAACGATTTTTTACTTTAAAAAATAGATTGATTACAAGTGAGATTTTTAAAAGCCCAGTGGCAGCTAAGGTCTGATGATTTTTCAAGACAGTTTGGGTGTCTTACTGCCATTTGTCCCTTTGAAAATTGCCTTTCCATCCTCAGATTCATGTTAATGATTTCCCTGTAGCATGGCCCCACTATTCCAGGTTAAATTCTAGAGCTGTTTGTTGTAGCAGGCGAGTCAAATAGACAAATCGAGATAGGCAAAGAGGTAATTCCAGTTCCTAGTGAGGGAGCTGGGTAAGGTTATAGTGATTGGCATCCTTCTGAGAAAGGAAAAGAAAGGGGGAGAAGGCCTCTAACAGTTACATTTTATGTCATGAAATAGCAGTAGGTATCTGAAATTTTTCAGTTGCTGGTGGGGGGGTTGGTGTTTGTGTGTATCGGTAAGTGATAAACTTTGGCCTGTAGCTATACATACTTGGGTGATGTTATACACATATCCAGCATGCTGAAGTATGTAATATTCTAATCTGCATTAAAAGTTAATGTTATTGATACACTTCCTTTGGGTATGTACTGCATCCTATTGCTCATAGCAGCAGCTCATTTCTTGCTTCAGTCCATACAGATGACAGTAAAATGAGTGAGTCACCTGCAGTCCTCTTCCTGTCTTGATAAGGCAGTTTCTTTGATGATGAACCACATTATTTGGAGAAGTAGACCACTTTCTTTAAAAAAAAAAAAATGCTTGGTGTGTTTGAATAATGATTACAAATGTGGTCTGTGTGAGTAGTCCGGATGTCCCAAGAGTCTGACATATACAGGAAATAAGTTTTCCATGCAAAATACAGCATTTAGAATTGGACTGCACAAAGCACTAGAAAATATAATATCAAGCATAAAACCAGCACTGGCCCAAGATAGAATAGGTGACCTAATGCGACATTGGAGTTTCTGTTTTCTATGATTCTCTGTAAGCCCATTTTACAAACCATACTCTTAATTCTGATTTACATCTCTATTGCAGTATGTTGCCTATGAACCAAAGGATCTCCTGGAGACTACAGGAATCACTAGGAAATTTTTAACCAATTCCAAGAGAGAACAAAATGAGATGTATCTATTATGATACTTCTGATTTTATGAGCTAAGCTTGTGCATTTTGCATTTAATTTGCTGTCCACAATTGGAGATGAATTTTTAAATAAAATTATCTTTCTTTAGCTCCAGTTAAACCACTGGTCTGAAGAACCTTAAATTTTGAGAGTGTTAAATCAAACCCAGATCTGGAATTTGCAAATGGCTGCAATATTTATAATGGGACAAAAATCATGGGATCATAGAAAAGTAGGAAATTGTTTAATCCATCCCTGCTGTTCAAGTGAGGATCATTCTTGTTTAAATTGTTCCAGATGATATCCCATATCCAAACCAAGCCAGACTGGAATGTTGTAATGTAGACCTGAATTTTGCAGTCTGAATCCCTCCTACCTTGTCCAAATTACTGTGCATAACAGTTGACCCAGTGGGAAGTAACACTCATTTGAAAACTTCTTCAGACACCAGATGCAAGAAATGAATAGAATCCTGTAACTGTTAGTGCAAAAATAGAATGAATTAGACAAGGATCAGTGTCAAATTAGCTCTTGTCCAGGGGCGACGCATAGAAGGTACACGGGGGTATATGTGCACTCCCTGAGAGTGCCGGTGCACCCCCTGTCAGGCCACACTCCCTGTTTAGCCAGTGGGAAGGGGGGCAGGCAGGAGCACCAGTGCCCCCCCTGTGAACGCTGGCCAGGGAGTGGGGCCGTGCAGCTGCTTTTATGGTGAGTGAGATGGGCTGCGCACCCCCCCAATCAGCGGGATCGGCCGCTGGAGGACCCCCCTCTCCAGTCACTGACTCAAGGGGCACCAGACACCCATGCTCTTGTCATATACTACAAAAGGAAAAGTAGACCACGTTGTGTTTGTGATTTCAGCCCTGTCCCCAAATCCGTTGTCTGTTGAACTGCAAAGGGTTTAGAACAGGGATTCTTAACCTTTTTTGTGCCATGGACCCCTTTGGCAGTCTGGTGAAGCCTATGGACCCCTTCTCAGAATAATGAGCATCTGTAGACAGGAAGACTGCGATCACGTGCGATCTAGCGGCGGGTCTAATAACTACCGTAATTTCGAAGTAGTGATGAGCGTAAACGATATTTCAAGATATCTGCAACAACTGTAATGTGATATGAAAATATCTGTGATTTCTGTTGGTGACAAAGTCACAGGTACTGCTAATACTACTGTGGTTTGTTGCCTACATTCATAATTGAAGGAAATGCTAAATTTCAGTTAGAGGTTAGTGAAAATAAAGATGTGCTGGAAGAGAAAGAAAGAGGCTTTGAGAGAATTGGAGTGTGGAAAGAGTGCTCCCAAGGAGGACAGAGTAGAGAGAAAGGAGTAGTTCCATGGGGGACAGAATAGAATCTGAGGAAGGACAGAGGAACTGCGGTGGCACAATAAAGACTTCTTGTTTGGAGCTGAACAGTCTGCTCTGCTATTTGGGTATTGGCACTCTAACTCCCCACACACACATCCCCTCTTTGAAGAAGAAAATACAACCCACCCTGAGATCTGACTAAAAAGAAGGAGCTTTCTAACTGTGGTGCTACTGGATCACCAGGGAAGCCAGAAATAAAGAAGAGCCAGGGTCTCAAACCCAGAGGCTTGGCCATTGTGAAGTTGCCAGGGCTGGCATCAGGGGGTCCTTCAGGAGAGGGAGAACAAATAAGGTTGCTTCTTGGGGAGTCTCCTAAAAGAGACATGATCCATGACAACATCTGAAGAGCAGGATAATTACAGCAAAAGCTTTGTTATCTGGCACCTATGGGGAATGGGGGGTGCTGGATAATCAAATATGCCAGTTTCCTGAGAGGCCTTTGCCTGTGCGGGCCGGCGCCCCTTCTGCCGCGTCCGGAGCACCACCGCTTCTCCTGGGGGCCCCAGGCACATTGGGGACAGGCTGTTATGCCCCAGGCCATAGGGGCTCGGCAAAACCAGAAGTGCCATGGTGGGCATTTCCGGTTTTGCTTTTGCCGTGTTGACTGGCATGCCGGTTAATAGAGCACGCTGGTTTGTAAGGTGCCAGATAATGCGGCTTTTGTTGTAATAGACTAATGAAGTGGCTACGGACCTGAACAACTATGCTCAGCTCAAAACATAGTTTTTTTTGTTTCAATGTCAAAGCAACTTTTTCTAGTTCTGTAGTTTACCTAATTGGAATCTTGGTTCTCAGTAAATGATTATATGTCGTATACAGTTACGTGTATTGATATACAGTTACTACATGCATAGCATAACTTCACTAGAAAGTAGAAACTTAAAAACTACAGAAGTTGTTATTTATAACCTCAGTCCTTAGAAATGCTAAGGACCTACTTACAAGTGTCGTGAGCATCCTCAGCTCCCACTTGGGTTTCATAGTTTCATAGTTTCTAGGGTTGGAAGG
>NW_017728992.1:91237471-91238394 GCF_001723915.1 Gavialis gangeticus | reverse complement strand
AGCACCTCAGAGTGCTTCTCCCCTGACTCCTTACTAATTGATGAGTATGGGTTGATGAGTACCATATAGGATCAGGTCCTGACACTATACATGTGCATCCTTGTTCAACTACAACCTTCTTGTTTTGTTTTGTCTCCGCAGGCAAGTGAAAACCGGCAGCTCTTAAATGCCCTGAAAGCCTTGTTGGATGACTTTCGGTCCGAACTCCGGGATGATGAGCGAGAGCGCCAAGGGCTTCAACAACAGTATGCCAGAGACAAAGCAGCTTGGGAAGTAGAACTGACAGAGCTGAAGTGCCATCTGGAGCAGGTACTGTACCCCCTATCTGTGCCAAAAACCTTGTCTTTTTATTGGAAGCATGGGATGGTGTGTGGCGGTGCTCTGTCCGCACCCGCACACACATACCCCCTCAGGTCTTCTCAAGTACCCCTGGGGGTACGTGTACCCCCAGTTGTCAACCCCTGTCTTACAGCATAAAAGCTTTAGTTTTTAATTAGTGGAACTGAATTCTGTCTGTCAATCAAATGCTTACTAATGAATACAGATTTCCTGACAAGTGGTTGCTTTTTTGAAAAATAAAATGTGATGGCATTTTTCCCCTTAAATTAACCTTTTCATGGGAATAAGAAATAAAAATATGGGAAAGAGACCAATTGCCATGGCAGATTTGGAGTCTGTGTATGGTTTGTGTATTTATTTGGCTGGTACACACCACTGTTGCCCCCCAGATGGAAAAGCAGTCAGCACAAGTTGTGGAGCTGAGTTCTCACTGTGTACTTGATACAGGGAAAAATAGGTTTCAGTCGTTAGTTTGTTTCATAGTAGTGGTTATATTGGGCTCAGTAAGACCCCTCTCTCTATCTTTATCATTGTGTGAGTCTGCCAATAATATTTTGTGACATGTGGTGGTAGTTTGGGGGGGG
>NW_017728992.1:91230519-91237327 GCF_001723915.1 Gavialis gangeticus | reverse complement strand
TTGGGGGGGGGGGGGGGTTTCCCCTCTCCCAAAATAAATTCAGAGGTCTAAACTGATCAATAAATAACACAGAGAGGTCATTTTCCTACCAACATCCCAGAGCAGTATTTGCATATCATGGCCAAAAACAAGCCCATTAGCACAACATTGCTATAAATCAGTGCCAATTACAGAAATCCAAGAATCCAAAGCAATCCAAGAATGATATCAGCATCCCACTGCAATATGTAATAAATGCCTGCAACCTCAAAGAAGTCGCATGTAACAAAACCTGATATTATTAGAGATTCAAAACCCAGAATATTTTTAACACAGGTTCCATTTCAGAGTCAACAGGGGAGGAACTGATGAATAATTTGTCAAATATAAAATATGAAGTAGTTGCATTAATATCCTTTCCTCTATTGTGAAAATCTGTGGAGCATTAAGAGTTTAATCAAGCATCCAAGTAAGTCCCCCAGGTCATATTGCAACCCAAGATGTTATGGTGGTTATGTCTTCTTAGACTAATAGCTAAGATAGTGCAAGGAGTACAGAACCCCTTCTCTGGAAAAAGATAAGGACAAACGTCCCTTCATATGCTGGCTTAAGTTTCTACTCAGAAACACTCCCTTTCCTCACGGGCAAAGTTACTGAGATCTCTTTTCCTTTTTGCAGTCTTTTTTTTTGGATTGACTGAGATTACAAAAGCACCCAACATTTGACAGTACATAATCAGCGGTCATCTTAGTTTGTCTCGCTGTCCTTGCTGTCTTTGTCCCTGTATGCTGTGAAGCAGGAGGTTAATGTGGAAAGATGGTTTTCCTTGAGATAGCCACTTGCTAATTTAAGGTTACTGAAGCAAGTTTATATTGGGAAGATAAAATCCCCCATCCTGCAGAAAAGCGCTACTTGCCAGGCCCAGAGATGATGCAATGCTGCCTGCTGCTTTCAGGAACAACAGAAAGGTTTAACAGAGTGTATATCATTCAACATAAGACCTTGCTTGTCATGGGTTTTCTTTAATGCATCTTGCATTAAAGGGAGATATTTAGGCTTTGCTTTTAACATATGATGTAGAGTGGTAATTCCTGAATGCTGGACTCTAATAATGCTTAGCCTTGAGACAGACAAACTAAAACATTTCCTTTTCTAATAATTTAGAAGAACTTAGAGCATTTGAGGGAATCAATATAAGGGCCAAGTCCTGAGCAAGAGCACTTGCATCAGTCTATAGACTGGATGGATTCTGGCAGAGTGGATCCTCATTAGGGTGAATTCTGGCATGCTGGTTTGGCTTTCATGCTTCTTTGACACTTTACAGCATGCTCTGTTGGCATGTTGGGACTTGTAGTCTGGTCACCAATTCCCCTGAGCATAATCTTAAATCCACAGTACACTTCAGAGGTGTTTCGCAGACACACCCCTTTGGAGCACATCCCTTTCCCTTGCTGTGTTTCCAAGCTATCTCTACACTTCTCAGGCAGGATGGCTTATGGATCTACACTTTCTTTGGCACCACTCCACTTCACCATTCCTACATTTATTCATCATCAGTAATAACAAGGGAAAGGTTTTACTCTTGGACAATTGGAGAAAGATCATTTATCTTTTTAAGATTCCCTTTTCCACTGTTTTCTTTTTTAATTTCCAAACCATAATGGATTTGATAAAGATAAAAATTCTATGTTACCAGAATATTACAAAAGGTGGGAAACTTGTTTTGAGGCTGTTTGGCACTTTAGCACTGTAGGTCATCCTGAAAATTAGTCATAATCAGTGGCGAGTGTTTACAGCTCAGCATGCTAACCACAGCTACTGGTTCTTGTGCCATTCTTCCCCAAGCAACAGCAAACATACAAGCATAGGTCTGCACACCAAATAGCTTGGAGTTGCTCCAGGCACTTTAGCAGCCAGTGCCTAGAGCTTTTGTTGTAGGATGCAAAATCCACATTACCATTAATGTCTTGAGAGATGACCTGCAAATATGTAGAAACTATGTCCTAGGAGATGCACTTTCAAGCTCAGAGGAAAGGAGCCCACATCCATTTTACTTCACTTTACCTTAAAGGATGTTGCTGGCTTTGGCTCTGCAGGAACATTGTGGAATGCACAGTTCTGTTATGCTACGGCTACTAAGCAAACCAGCAAGAGTTTGCAGATTCATTGTGACCCAGGGGAAATAAGGCAACAGTCAAAACAAACCCCCCATAACAATTCTAAACATTGTACCACATTGAATACTACAGTGATGTGGCATACCCCCTGCAGAGTGGCTACAGTGCTAATTCTGCCTTCCCCTTCTGCTGCCTCTTGAGGCATTAGGTGGAACTGGACTTAGCTGAACACAGGTTATGGGAAATGTAAAAAGAACAAAACCATCTTTTTAATTATTTACTTTCTGAGTTTAACCATTGGCACATTTGTACATGTTCCTGCAGCCATTTAAGTTATGTTTTACAGCCATTTTTGGACAGTGTTAGCAAGCATGCACCAGGATCAGAAGTTGGAAGGAAACAAAGCTGGCTATTATTAGTCAGTATATCCACCCAAGTGGCCATGCAGCACAAGCACATAGACAATAATGCTTGTCTGTAGTATATTACTGCTAACTGTTCTCCCCCAGAGCAGTGCAACTCTCAGGACTGTCCCGGGGGATAGGGGTGCGAATCAGGGCAACCGTCCTGGGCCCCATGCTTTGAGGGGTCCCGCAGAGCTGGGCAGAGTGATTGCAGCAACTCTGCACCACTGCTGCTGGTTTTACATCCAGCCGCTTGCCACCCCTCCCCCACCACCGCCACCATTGCTGCCAGTGGCAGTGGCAGTGACAGTTTCTTCGGGTCCAGGGTGCATGGGGTTGGGGCAGGGGCAGGGGCAGAGGCAGGGCCCAGACAGGCCGATTTGCCCTGGGCACCATACCCTGTTCCAGTCAGCTCTGGCAACTCTGCATCAGTTAGCAAAGGACAGCAAACTGAGGGGTTATTTATTTTTGGGTCATTGCTGTAGATAATCAGGTGAGAGAGGAGACTAGAGCCAAGAAAAAGAAAGATATTGGAAGATGCACAGAAAAAAAAAGCGGAAGTGCACAAAACCACTCTTGTACATACTTATTTTAGAAAAAGAATGTCGTTGCCTTCAGAACTATCACAGGTGACTGAGGTGTCGAATTTACTCCATGTATATCATTTTAGGGTCCCGTCACTCTGTTATCTTGGTGTTGTGAACAAATCAGCAGCTTTTGAGACTGACATGTTTGTGATAAAATGAAATTAACATAGTGCTTTGTCCCCCTTAAATGTTTTATGTAACTTTTTGAATATTTAGTTTGGAATGTTCTTGACAGTGCCTTTTTTATGGTTGCCTTTCTAGCACATAACTGTACTTTAAGATTAGCAATATTCTGCTAATCCTTTTCTGAGAATATTAATAGTGTGACTTTTAAAAGATCTTCCCTTTATGATGTAGGCCTTGCCTTCGAGAGGCTAGTCCACTAACAACTTTTTCTTTTAATGGTAGTTGGAAGGCAAGAATGAAAAAATCCAAGGAGGAGCTGGTCTCCCCACAGAGACAAAGGGCGCTTTTAAAAGGGAGAGAGAGGAACACAAGAAACTGTTGGCTGATAGTCACAGCTTGGTGATGGACCTACGATGGCAAATCCAGCACAGTGAGAAGAATTGGAATAGGGAAAAGGTAGAACTTCTGGATAGATTGGACAGAGACCGGAGAGAGTGGGAACGTCAGAAGAAGGAATGGCTGAGAAGGATAGAACAGGTAAGAAGTAGAAGTGCACCAGTAGAGATTTTGGGAGCTGATACTGATAGCCAATTTTTACAGAGGCATATTGGCTGATACCAATCTGATTTCTGATACAGCATGGAGAGCTGCGTACAGCTGGTAAGTCTGTTGTGGTAGAAAGGGAGGGGGGAAGGGAAGTAGCATGGGGGAACAGATCAAGGCCCCTGTGGTGAGGGAGGAATGGGGCTGAGGCATGGGCTGGGGCAAGCACTCCCCAGCTGGGGTGGGGCATGGGATGGAGCTTCAGCTCATGCCGGGGGAGGGGGAGCAGCTCCTGCTGCTATGCACACCCTGGGAGGGCATGGGGGGGCATGTGCCCCTGAGTCTGTGTGGGGCATGGGCAAGGCAGGTTGGGGCTGGGGCAGTGCTGGGCTCTTCCTAGCATGTGGGGCAGGGGGGGTTGGGCTGAGCTGCGGTCTTGGTGGGTGGTGATGGGAGGGGGTTATGGCGGGAGTGCAGGGCCCCCAAAATTCACCTTAGCCCCCCTCCCAGTGCTGCCAACCCTGAGCACAGCCCAGCCCAAACCCCCCCCATGGCTCCCAGAGGTGCATCTCTAGTAAGAAGTCATTGGCTATATATTAACAAAAGTCAAACAGAGGTCAAAAAATTTTACTGAGAAGCAACACAGGGTTAATGTTGGAAACATCAGTGTTTGTCATAACACACAATGATGAAATCACAAGGGAGTAAAGGGGAAAAGTAGTACTCTGTGTACTGACACTGCCTATGAGAAATCAGATTCAGGTTAAAGGTCATCTCCTGCCCCATTCTATTTAGCCAATCCATGCATTGCCACACTGATTCATTCTCTCTCAAAGCTTGTGTGAATGTTTTATTTCTTGATAAAAATCTAAATCTCAGATGCAGTTATTCAAGGTTTGGTATACAGCTACCTGCCAAAAAAAAGATCTGCTTTTCCATAAACTCACTACCAAAGATTTTTAAACAACTAATAAATGTTTCCCTAACTTTTTTGTGGTTTGATTGGACTGATGCTCTCCTATGAATGGAGTTCTAGTTAAAAAAAAAAAAAAAAACATAAAAAAAAAAAAAAAAACATAAAAAAAAAAAAAAAAACATAAAAAAAAAAAAAAAAACATAAAAAAAAAAAAAAAAAGCCACTCTCATGTGATCACAGTAGGTTCCCAGGCAAAACAGGAAGTTAGCTGTAAGGAATTTTCAAGGTTTGGTATACAGTGTGTTAAGGGACACAAGTATAGCATTTTGTTCAGAGAAGCAGTATAATTATTTGGATGTTCATGGTGCGATCCCTCTGAATTTAATTTTTTAAGTAATGTGTTGTTTATGTCACTGCAACACAATGAGGAATTTCACCTGATTAGAAAATACTGTTCATATCCCTTGGAGGTTAGGGATAACCTTCCTTAGCATAGCCTTTGGCATCAGTGTAACCTCGCAGGCAGATTATATATTTATGACCCCGTTAACATGTTAATTACCCCATAAATGGCAACATACCACATGGTCAGCATATAACACCACCATAAAATAGCAAACCAGCCACAAAGATGTTTCACATATAACATAAAATATTTTTGTGGCTGGTTTGTATGACACCTTAAATTGAACCAGAGCCTTATCCCCATGCCAACAATCAGCTGATTCTCAGCACGGGAACTTGGACAGCCCAGAGTCTAGAGCCTGGGATTGTATTATGGCTATGTTTCCAACCATATCCAAGTAGACATGGAATCCAAAAAGGAGATGAGAGAGGAAGGGAATCATTTTCAAGTGGCCTGCCAGGTGTCCTTATACAAAGGCAGATCTTCACAAAGGTGTTGACAACTGGGTAACCTGTTTCTGAGGTACAATTCTAACTAACCAAAAATAGAATCAACCTCTTTTTAAAGGATAGGTAGGCAAGATTAGCATTTTGAAAATCTGGTTATTTGCTGGTAAAAATTCATAAAAGCATATATTCTTATAATTGGGAATCCTGGTTTTCTCTCTTTAAAAATCACAGATTCTCTTACTAAAGTGCCCAAAATCTACATAGTCCCCACCCTGCCCAGCACTGCCCTCCCCCCTCCCCTCAGCAGCTCAGGCCAGGCTGGGATTGTCACAGCCCTGCTCATTCCCAAGCTGTCCACCTCCAAAGGGGTGGAGGAGGAGGGCAGGGGTGAGAGGGGGGAAACGTACCCGACTGCTAGCCTGGCAATGTCCCCTCCAGCTGAGGTCTGCCTGGCATGGAGGAAAAGCTTTAACCAGGAGGGATTTTCACACCCCACATCCTGAGCCAGACTGGAATCACCCAAGCCCCGCTTCTTCCCAAGCCATCTGCCTCCAAGAGGGGTGGGTGGAGGCAGAGTGTGGGAACACATCCCTGGAGCTGCACTGGGGGGGTCCCAGCCAAGGTCTGCCCAGCACAGGGGAGAAGCACCCACAGGGGGCTTTTCACATCCCTGCAGGTCCCAGCCCCAGCCCCTCCTCATCCATTTGCTCAAAGGCAGATAGCTTGGGAAGTAACAAGGCTGGGGTATCCTAGCTGAGCTCGGGGTGTGGGCAAGGCAGTGCGAAAAGCCCTCTGGCTTTTCCCCTGTCACAGGTAGAAGTTGGCTGGGGGGACCAGTGCTGGGCCAGCAGAGGAGGTCTGATCCCTCTGCCCTGGTCCCCACCCCCTGCCCCTCTCAGAGGCAGATGGCTTGGGAAATAGCAGGGCTGGGGCAATCTCAGCCTGACTCGAGCTAAGGCAGGGCAAAAAGGGCCCTGGTAGGAGCTTTGTCCTTGCGTCAGGGCAGACCTCAGCCGGGGGTGGAGAGGGTGGTGCATTCTAACACCCTGCCCCCCTCCTAGAGATGGATGGGTGAGGAAGGGCGGGGTCTGGGGTGATCCTAGCCCAGCTCTGGATGCACAGGGTGTGAAAAGCCCTGCAGTGGGTGCTTTCCTTCCCACGCCAGACAGACCTCAGCTGGGGGAGATCTGCAGGGGAGGATGATATGTTCCCCTCCCTGCCCTCCCCACCCTCGGAGGCAGGCAGCTGAGGAAGGGGTGGGGCTGGGATGATCTGAGCCCA
>NW_017728992.1:91227309-91230472 GCF_001723915.1 Gavialis gangeticus | reverse complement strand
CCCCCCCCCCCCCAGTTGGTGCTTTTCCCCTCCACATTGGGTGGACCTCTCTGAGGGAGTGCATTCCCGTGTCACCTCCCTCCCTCTGGTAGGCAGATGGCTGAGGAGGGTGCAAGGCTGAGCCAATCCCAGCCTGGCTCTGAACTGATGGAGGGGTGGCAAGAAGAGCTCTGGTGGGGGGCTTTTTACCCTCCCCCCTGCAGCAGACCCTGGCTGGGAGAGCTTTTTCTCCATGCCAGGCGGTAGCAGGGAAGGATGCATTCCATCTCTCTAGGAGGCAGAGGCTGGGGAGAGGGTGGGGCTGAGCCAATCTCACCCTGGCTTGGTGAGCTGCAAGGAGGGGAGCAAAAAGCCTCTACCACAGGGGCTTTTCCTCCCCTTGACATACAGCTGGGGGCTAGGAGGGCCTGGGGGCTGGTCCTTTGCCCCCTGTCCTAACAGGCACAGGCAGGAAACAGGCTTAGGAGCAGAGGCTTTATTGCCTCTGCTCTGTGACAGCTGGGGACAGAGCCAGCCCTGGTCGCTGGAGCAGACAGCATTGCCTAGGGCTGCAAAGCATCTTAGGATGCTGTGGGACTGTAAATTAACTTGAGTCAGGAGGGGACTTGGGACAGAGGTTCCTAAAACTGGTTTAGCCTAAATCAGTTAAGTCTGATACTACATCCATCCAGGTTTTTCTTAAGCTGTTTTCAGCCATTTTGAAAGTGGTTTATGTGGACTGAACTTCTGTTCTGTTAGTGTTAAACCAGTTTCCAGTCGTTTAAACTTGTTTACGTACAATTTCTGTCCCTAGTCTAGTAGACAGTTTTAAAACTATGTGCTACTTAGTTATCTTGTGAAAGTCATTATTACCACAGGAGTCTGTAGAGCAGGGATGGAAAATGTCGGATCTGGCCGGTGGCTTGGACTCCATTTCCCAGCAGCTTCTGCCCATACGGTTTGAGCCAGTTTCCACAGAGACCCTAGCAGCACTTGCACTGTGATAGCACGGGCTAAGGTTTTCATGGAGATGGGCCCCAGCAGTGCTGGCAGGGTGGGAAGCTGATCTGGGGCTGGGCTGGGATATTGCAGCAGTAATAGTGTAGTCCAGAGCAGAACCATGATCTGTAGCCTGAATGCTTCAGGCAGGGGCATGCAGGCAGCAGATCACAGCTCTGCCCCATCTCCTTGCGGTGGTGACAGCATGGTCTGGAGCTGGGGCTGAGCCACAATCTGCTGCCTGCACACCCCTTCCTGGAGCATGTAGGCTACAGATCACAGCTGTGCCTTGGCTCTGGACCATACTGTTACCGCTGCAAGATCCCAGCCTGGCCCTGAAGCAACTTCGTCCTGCCAGCACTGCTGGGGCCAGTCTCCACAGAAACCCCAGCCCTGTGCTATCACAGCATGATTGCTGCTGGGGTCTCCATGGAGACCAGCACCAGCCACGTGGGCAGGGGCTGCTGGGAAATTGAGTCCACTGCGGGCTGGACTTTGCCCACCCCTGCTGTAGAAACAGTAAGATAGCCAGGTTCAAAAAGGGACTAGACAGATTCATGGATGATAGATCTATTAATAACTATTAAACAGAAGAGTCAGAGATGTATCTTTTGGCATCTTGTTTAGATGGTAGATGTCGGGGAGGGTGATTCAGGCTTAACTCTAGGAAAAACTTGTTTATAGTTAGGCTGTCCAGACTGTGGAATAAACTCCCTCCAGAGGTGGTATAATCACCTACCCTAAAAATCTTCAAGAGGAGACTGGACAGTCACCTCACTGGGGTCACCTGACCCTAGTTGTCTTTCCTGTCTAGTGCAGAGGGGCTGGACCCTATGATCTGTCCCAGAGCTGAGGCAATAAAGCCTCTGCTCCTAAGCCTGTTTCCTGCGAAGTCCCTTCCAGCCCCTTACAATCTATGAATCTATGAACAGGGATTGCTCACTCTACATATACCCAATTCAGTGCTCTTCCTCTAAAGCATCTGCTCCTGCCACTGCTGGAGATAAGCTTGCTACCAGTGAGTATGGCACTGAGGCTGAAACGGGGCTGCCAGTAAGTTTGTGCTCACTGACAGCCCAGTCCCAGGGTGAGGGGACAGGTGCAGAGCAGGCAGGCTGCACTTCCCCCAGATTGCGCTTAGTGACTATCCACTCCATAATCCCTGCTTCCCTTATCCAAGGGTAAAGAGCACAGAGGAATGTGGGATGCTGGGGAACTGAGAGTCTCTGTGTAACACTATGTTGCACTGGATCCATATTACATGGGGTGCTACAAAATGTAACACTACAGAGAAGTCCCCCTTTCAGTGCCCCTTTCAGTCCCCCTCATTTCTATTGTTCTTCCATCATTTTTACAGTGCTGCAGGGGCAGGCATGCGTCTATCCCCTTGACTTTTGTAGTGCTACTATGGTGTTTGTAGCACTACAATAGTAATGTCTGTCCACGACCTCTGTGTCCTAAATGATGGAGCTTATTGACTCCCTGGACCTTGCAAAAAATGTTCTCAAACCCTTACAGTCAGTTTTAGCAGAAAATATAAGTTTCTAGTGACATTCCATTTTTACTAGAAAAATACCGTTAGTCATGTTATAGTTGCAACTTGAATGAAAATTATTTGCCTAATTTATTTTTAATATTGTCATTAGTTAATCTTGACTTCCAGTTCCACCCACTATCTGGTTTTAAGAAGTAGTCCCTTTAATGCTTCTCATGCCAACATGTACCTTCTTTAAACACATGTGTGCTCAATTCCACACACAAGTTTGTGACAGTGCTGTGGTATGTATTCTGGTCATTTACTATGCAGTGGCTACAGGTTTTTAAATTTTGCTGTTTGTAAAAGAGCATTGTCAGCATCAAGAAACAAGAGTTTGGAATGAGTCTTACTAGAAAGATACAGCTCTGATATTTTAGAGTCCAAAAGAATCATGTTTGTTTTGGGACTCCAGAATGTTTCCTGAGCTTATAATTGCATTGTTGTAGGATATCTTAGTGAGAGAAATTTAAATTGAGAAAAAACTTTGACTTTCTTCCTTTAAAAATCAGATTTATGAGAGCATTATTATTAAAAGTAATTCAAAAAATGAAGAGCAGTGTTTTGAAATCCTCTAAACAGCTCCCCATTCGGACATGAACACATACTACAGGCATACCTCGGAGATATTGAGGGTTCGGTTCCAGACCA
>NW_017728992.1:91226015-91227298 GCF_001723915.1 Gavialis gangeticus | reverse complement strand
ATAAAGCAAAGCGCAATAAAATGAGGTATGCCTGTATATTGCTAGTATCCCTAGAGCCAAGCATTGATACAAGCCAAAGTCCAAACTAAGACTACTGTCTCTGAGTGCCGTGTGTGGTACACTCATGGTAAGTTTCCAGAGAAATTGAAGAGTTTCATTGCACTGTCTTAATATTTGATTCCTGGAAAAAAAATATTCTTTCTTCTGGTCAGATTGGATCTAATTGGGTCTCTGTAAAGTCTTAATACCAATGCAATAATTTTCTTACTAAAATGATCAAACAAAATATTTTTTAAATGTTTTTGAAAATTAATTAATTTAGGAATATTATAATAGTTTGAGGAACCATAACTGCAAGCAAGCTACAATTCACAATCAAGTATTAGTGGGTGTGATGTAGATTTTCTTCCATGCTTCTTTTCTCCTCCTGTATACAAGAGCCCACTCACAGTATTAAATTGCTGTTTCCTATTGTGGAATCTCTCATCCTCTGCATCATGCAGTCATAGAATAGTACAAGTCTGCGTATTTCTACTGCATATTTTAGAAGATGCCATATATCCTGAGCTGCGGCATTCACGGTGGAGAAATAGAGCCTTGAAAAGCCAAGGTCTCTAGAAAATGCATGCAGATTTTGACAAACTACAGTTTATCTGTGGTAATTTCAGTTTTACTCTGTTCCTTTGCAGCTTCAGAAAGAAGTGAATCCACGGAGAGGGGACAGTTTCCTTTGCGACCAAAAAGAGAGTAACCTTCGTCCGTTTTCAACCCAGGGGAACCATCACGTGCCTCGTCCAATGGGGACAAGATCCTACTCTGATTCAGATGCCATACAGTTTGATGATCGGTCACTGTCTAAGCTGAAGGAAAGTGATAGATGCACTGCCACAGAAAACCTCTTTCTTGAATCACTGTCTTTGGATTCTCCTGATGAATCTGAGGAGCCTCAGCCTCGAAGATTAGAGCAGGAGAAGTTCTTGACTTGTCTACCTGAAGTATGTTTTTTTTTCCCCAGTCACATCCTTAATTATACCATAATCAGGGTAGCTGTCATTAGAGGTGTACCAATACATTGGTCTGATGTCGAATTGGCAGCAATATAAAGAAAGAAAATTGAGTGTATCAGAAATCAACCTGATTTGGCCAATTAAATGCCCATGCATGTGCACAGCCACTGCGCAGCACATAGGCAGCTCAGTCCAGCAGTGTGGAAAGCTGCGTGCAGCTGGTAAGTCTGTTGTAATTGAAGGGGAGGAGGAAGGGGGAGGAAAGAAACGTGGGGT
>NW_017728992.1:91218701-91221015 GCF_001723915.1 Gavialis gangeticus | reverse complement strand
CAGCAATATAAAGAAAGAAAATTGAGTGTATCAGAAATCAACCTGATTTGGCCAATTAAATGCCCATGCATGTGCACAGCCACTGCGCAGCACATAGGCAGCTCAGTCCAGCAGTGTGGAAAGCTGCGTGCAGCTGGTAAGTCTGTTGTAATTGAAGGGGAGGAGGAAGGGGGAGGAAAGAAACGTGGGGTGGCAGATCAAGGCCCCTGTGGTGAGGGAGGAGTGGGGCTGGGGCTGGGGCAAGCACTGTCCAGCTGGGGTGAGTCAAGGTGTGGGACAGAGCTATGACTCGTCTGGATGGCCCAGGGGGAAGTGGGGTGGCTCCCACAGCTGCACACACCCTAGGAGGGCATAGGGAGGCATGCACCTCCGTGTCTACATGGGGTGCGGGCAGGGCAGGCTGCAGCTGTGACCTGGGGCCAGGGCGGCTCTTCCTGGCATGTGGGGAGGAGGTTAGGGCCAGGCTGCACTTGGGACAGGTGGCGGCAGCACTGGGAGGGGGGGTTACAGTGAATTTTGAGGGGCTGCAGCCCCCCCATAGCCCTCTTCCAGTGTCACCACTGCCCACCCTGAGCATAGCCTGGCCCCAACACCACCCTCCCATGCACTGGGAAGAACCTAGCACCACCCCAGCCTGCAGCTGCAGCCTTCCCATGCCCTCCCAGGGTGTGTGGAGTGGCAGGAGCTGTTCCTCCCCACCCCACCCCATGCTCCCTGGACAAGTTGCAGGTTCATCCCATGCCCTACCCTGCCCCACCCCAGCTGGACAGCACTTGCCTCAGCCCCAGCCCCACTCCTCGCCACAGGGGCCTTGATCTGCCCCTCCATGCCTCTTCCCTACCCCCTCCCCTTCCACCACATCAGACTTACCAGCTGCATGCAGCTCTCCATGCTGTATCAGAAATCGGATCAGTATCGGCCAATATGCCTCCTTAAAAACTGGCTATCGGTATCGGCCCCCAAAATCTCTGCTGGTCCATCTCTAATTGTCATATTGCGTGTTGAGTAGGTGTTAATCCTGGTAGGAAACTAGCAATTAGTTAAGCTAATCTAATGAAACCAAAAGGATCTTAAGAAATTCATCAGCCACAAGCCAAGGTGGAGGATTAGAAACTGACCATTTTTATTATTATTTATACCGTATTATGCATAGGTTGCAAGAGCAAACACCCCTCCAGTTTTAAAAAAATGCAAAAAGGTAGGGCTGTACTTTAAGAAGTGCTCAGGTCACACAGCTTCATTGTTGAAAACTACCTCATCATTCAACATCAGTAAATAATTGGTGCTACTGAGTGACATGCTGGATTGTGGGCTGCCTTGTCTAGGGTGTGCACCCAGGATTTGAGGTGCCAACCAGAGTGGGGAAGAGTGAGCAGAATCCAGGTGCATACTAGCTTGGGAAACCAGATGGTCAGGCTGAGAACTGGATCTGGGAGCAAGCTGAGTCAGGAAGTCAGAGGGCAAGCTGGGTTGAGCAGTCAGGAGATCAAGTAGAGAACAGGGTTTAGGTATAGGCCGAGTTAGGAGGTCAAAGGATCAGACAAAGCGTGGAGTCAGAAAGCAAGCCAGATCAGGTAGCCAGGAGACAAAGCAGAGATCAAACAGAAGCACAAGCCAGAAGGAACAGATAGGCAGTTTGGGTACGGTTGCCCAAACAGTTCCTCTTCTGGGTCAAGGGTTGATATGGGAGGGAGTAAAGGGTCAGCTGACCCTGGCTGGTGGATGGTCAGCCCCAGTGGGTGGATGATCAGCCCCAAAGGGAGGTTTCTGGCCAGCTTTGCTCAGCCTTGATGGTGAGCTGGAGCAGTAGCAGGCAGGAAGGAGTGGCTGCTGCAGGCATACCAAGTCCTTGGGTTTGAGGCCATGACCTGACATTGAGTATTAGTTTGGATTGATCGACTGTGGTTCCTTTCTGTTAAAATTAACAATATAATTAACAAATTAGCAAGCACTGGTAATATAAAGAGTCTGAAACTGATCGTGTATCTGTCAGTCATGTACCCCTATATTAAGGCAAAACCCAGAATGGTCCAGCCATGCCACGGTAGGTGAACTTTGGGTCCCAGTGAAGTTTGCAGAAAGTCTAAATAATTCAGGAAATATTTTCGATTTTTTTCTTGTAGTCACTTATAAGTGTGTGTCAGTGGATGTGAGTGTGGGGGTGTGTAAAAATACATTGCCTCTCCTCAGTAGAATAGATATATTTGATAGATGGTATGGGGCAGTTCAGTGTTTATTGTCTCTCAGATGTTTTTGGAGGTATTCTTTTCTGTTTCCAGCACTTTAAATGCACCCTGATATCTGAGAGTCAGGC
>NW_017728992.1:91201380-91213701 GCF_001723915.1 Gavialis gangeticus | reverse complement strand
ATAAGTTTGCAGATACCCATCAACCACGGCTAAGGTAAATCTCATAGGGTCTGACTCAGAAAGCTATTATCTGAACAGGCAATGATTATGATCCTTGTGATATCCCATCAAATTAAATCATTTTGAATCATTTTAAAGAGGTGTCCATAGAGACTGAGCCACAGCTTTTCCTGTAGTTTGACATGGTGTTTATGGACTGTATTCTTAATACACTTTGAATTTATTTGGAATACTATTTTGGCCTTTTCATACATTGTTGCCCCTTTTCACAGATTTTTAAATAAAGGTTCTGCTAATGGGGTTAGGTCCCTAATGTCATTTGGGCAGATGCTTGCCTTCAAACCATGTTTTAGAGAAACCTGTACAAACACGTTCCCTTCAGTGGG
Organism: Gavialis gangeticus; assembly: GCF_001723915.1. Classification (NCBI taxonomy): domain Eukaryota; kingdom Metazoa; phylum Chordata; order Crocodylia; family Gavialidae; genus Gavialis; species Gavialis gangeticus. The sequence continues at coordinate 91,213,315 of NW_017728992.1, read as the reverse complement.
CTTGCTCAGGTAAAAGTGGAGCTTAATTAATGCACAAGAAACAAAATGAAATCTAGGGAATCAGGCCCCTAGTCCTTCAACATGACTCTGGATTGAGCAAAAGGTGCTATTTTTGTCCAGTAATTTAATCTTCAGGAATTTTCTTGCTTTTAAGGGATCAAATCAAATCCTAAATTCTAGTATTTTTTGTTTCTAAACTCATACTTTTATTTTGCTTAGTTTATATTTTGTACATTTAATAGTAACACAGTATACAGTAATATAAATAAATACCAAAAATAACCCTAGATCAGTTGCTTGAGGAAAACCCAGTTTTAAGAAACTAATTATGGGAGCTGTCACTGGGGAATAATTGCTCTAACAACACCTAAATGCTGTTAGGAAGCTGTAGGTATTCCCCAGATGAAACAAGTAATAGTCTTCCCACACATTTAATATAGCTAGTTTAATGAGTTTCAACTGGTGCCATTTGTTGGTACCTAGAGAATTTATAATAAAGCCTTATGTCAAAAGACCACATTTTTCTCTCTTATTGCAGCAAGGTCTTTAATTTGAAACAGATTAGCTCCAAAGAGCTAATTCACCCACACAGATATGAACCAGAACTTTAATATGCACTTTTGGAGGATTGTAATTTAAAGCTCCTTTTGTTTCATACTCACATGGACTAGCTAAAAGTGAAGATATTTTCAGATTTGGAAGTGACAGCATTCACACATGTGTATTAAAAAGGACAGTACACAGATATACCACTTAAATTTCTCTCTCAGGAAAGAAATTGGACATTTTTTGAAAAAAAAAACTTACAGAGCTATCAGGGACAAATGGCAAAATACTTTAGGCAAAGCACTAATATTATGAGCCACGTACAGATTCACAAATAACTTGTCTTTTTTTCACTGCAGGAAGAAGAAGCGCACAAAGGAAATCTTCAAAGGTAAGTAAAGCTGATGGGAAAAGCACCAGACAGCTAGCTAACTGACAAAACTTTGGACTCATTTGTGGCTTTGCCACAAACTCTGGTGTGATACAACTTTGCTGCCCCAGAACAAGACTGGAAAGCAGATAAATGGATTTACCCAGCAGTTAAATATGCCACAATATAGGCCTTTTCTTCTCTTGCTAGTTACATTGGGCCGAATTCAGCCATGGGACAAATAGGTGCACTATTGAAATGAATAGAGTAGCAGCCTGCACTAAGTCTGAATCTGATCCTAGTCTTCATTAAAAATTTGGTGTAGAATGTTTTTTTTACTCACTACAATACCACACTATAAAAATAATCAAACTTACTACTTACAGACATTTAAAAAAACCCAAAACAGTGCTTTACTTTAAACTCTGTACACCCTTGCACCAACCCCAGCACATGCCAAGAAGAGACGTCACATTAGTTTGACCTAGCTCGCCCAACCTCTGTATAGATAGGGCGCTTCAGCAGGGCTTTTTTGGTGCTTTTATCTAATAGCTGATTTAATTAGTTTTTAATAAAAGCTCAAAAAGCCCTGCTGAAGCGCCCAATCTATATAGTTCAGGTTGAACTAATGCACTGCTTCTTCCAGTAAAGCACTTTTTGTTTTGTTTTCTCCATGTTTGTCAGCATCCTTTGTTACTCATGGTCTACCCATCTAGTCTGAATTTGCTTATTGGGTGTGCATAGATAATTAAGATGATTTACATTTATAGAGTCTTTTCCATCCAGAATGATTCCAGTGTGTTATGACTTTCCTTACAGTCAAGCAATCAAAAGATTCAATTAAATGCTTTTACTTTCTAGTAATTAACAAACTTTATGGAAGCCCAAAAATTCTGTGTAATATACCACAGTTTCTCCACCAGTTAGAAATTTGCTTTTGTAAAGTTGCAGCATGAGCCAAACTCATGAAATAAGGTAAACATGACAGCCTCAAGGCTCAGAGGGCTGAGAAGTATCACCTGCCTGTGAGGGCTCATTGACTTCAATGAAAGTTATAGTACTCAGTAACACTCTATTCATTTCTGCTATTTGCATCTTTAAAAAATATGCCTCCTGATGTTATAGAGATTCATTTTAATGGATAATTTATGTTTAAAGTCTGTTCTAAAGCTATATATTTTAAATGTTTTTTCCCCAAGCAATAATGCTTGAGAAAATAGTAGAATAAGAGGCATGAATTAAGTGTTTCTTACATTTAATGACCCATCAGGCCTGTTTGCATTATACAGCAATTCAAAAAGCAATAAAAGGAATTTAAGAAAAAAGGAAATGGTTTTGTACATGACTTGATAAGGATGCTTGGGATCCATTTTTTGTTCTCTTTTAAAGTAGAAATGATTCTATAGCAGTGTTCAGGTGAGGTTGATATTTCTTTAATATTTCTATAAGCATTTGCAGTATTAATGTTTTAATGTTAATTAATATTTGTGTTTCTCTCATCAGGGCAATGTCTGTTTCCTCCATGTCAGAGTTCCAGCGTTTGATGGATATTTCTCCATTCCTCCCTGATAAGACCCTGCCATCTTCTAGCAGCAAGGATGATATAACACCTCCCCTCTCCCCTGATGATCTGAAATACATTGAGGAATTCAACAAAAATTGGGATTACAGTAACCCAAGGAACCACACTGGGACTACAGAAAAGCCCACAGAAGCCTGGGCAGAAAGGACAGAGATTGGAAAAGCAGGGAGTGACCCAAGTTCAGATCCATTCCAAGCATCATCATGGTACCTCACCACCAGTGTCACTATGACAACAAATACTATGACCAGCCCAGAACACTGCCAGAAGCAACCTTTGAGGAGTCATGTTGTAACAGAAAAAGCAGGAGTTAGGGTCTTTCACAGTCCGCCACTTGTCCGTAGGTTTGATAATTCAATGATAGGTGGCAGTGAAGGGAAAAAGCAGGTTGAGCCAGACTTTTTGTTTTCTGTGACCAAAGCAATGGGGAGTGTTGGTGAAACAAGAGGTGCTTCCTCAGATGTGTTTGGCAGATGGTCTTGTGACCTCACCAAACACCGTAAAGAATTTCTGGAAAGTGGTCTTCATCCCATTGAGCGTCCAATATGCACTACTGTGGGCTTTGCATCACCCTTGCATAGCCTGGAGTTGTCCAAAAACATGAGTGATGATATGAAGGAGGTGGCTTTCTCTGTCAGAAATGCAATACGTTCTAATTCTAATTCAGCGGAGCCTCAGTTTAAGGACACAGCTTGTCAAACCAATGGTGTGAGAACAACAGGAACGCAGACCACCCAGACTATCAGTGTTGGCCTGCAGACCGAAACCTTGCGTAGCATCACCAGCAGTCCACACAAGTGTCTAACACCAAAGGGGGGCTCCACACCTGTCTCATCACCATCTAGAAGCTTAAGGAGCAGGCAAGTGGCCCCTGCTATTGAAAAGGTCCAGGCCAAGTTTGAACGTACTTGTTGTTCTCCAAAATATGGTTCTCCAAAGTTACAACGGAAAATCCTTCCAAAAACAGATCAGCCAAATAACCGGGCCTTACCAGGTACACCTCAGAAAGGATTCAGTGAGTCAGCTTGGGCGAGGTCAACTACTACGAGGGAGAGTCCAGTTCACACCACAATTAATGATGGTCTGTCCAGTTTGTTCAATATTATTGACCACACCCCAGTTTTTCATGAGACTTTCCAAAAATGCACCAGGTCTAGCAGCCGCTCTAGATCAGCAGAACCCAGGTCAGACTTGGGGCCTATGCAGGAAATGTGTGCCCGTGGTAGATCACCCAGTCCCCTACGTTTGGGTGCAGAGATGCAAAAAGAAGAAGGGGCTGAGGTGGCAAACATCAGGCAGGACTTATCTGCTCCTCCAGGATACACTCTTACAGAAAATGCTGCCAGGATATTGAATAAGAAACTTTTGGAGCATGCCTTAAAGGAAGAGAAACGACTAGTCTCACACAGCCCGCCAAATCTTAGCAATGACAACAGCACAGGAGAAATAATCAAAATAGAACAAGGGTCCATTGAGGTAATGAGTTATTTTTCCTGCAATATTTTTTTCTTTTTCCTTAAGAAAATGTTACCAGAGCTTTTATTATTCTAAGTGTTTATCTTTATTCTTTTGGTACTGTGGTGTCACCTTGGAGCATCAGCCATCAACCCATTGAATATTAACTGTACAAGACAGGAAAAAAGAGTATCTCTCAATTCTACCGAGATTACACTTTAAAGTATAAGTAAAGAAAGAAATTTAAGTGCACAAATGCTAATGGTTCTCCCCCCATCACATGTCAGCAATCAGGGTTTCTTGCAATCAAGCACATTGGTAATTATGGATGTTCTAGAAAAACTGCATGTTTGGAGGGAATTTTTATAATGAAAGAAATGGTAGCATATATCATTTTCCAAACCAGCACAGACAATTTATTTGGTAAAAATCCACGGTAAAAGTAGTGCCTACAATAGATTTCCCTTCTCGCACCATTACCAAAAAACAGGTCACTTTTCTGGATATTTTGAAATAAGCTTGGCTCTTCTGTGTAGATTCTCAATATAAATGTGATCAAATGGCATAAATCTTGAAAATGTATTCTTGCAGCCTTGCAAAATTATCATAAAAATTGACCACTCAAGGCCCAAGCCTATTGTAAAGAAATAAATATCCATATTTTATTCAGCTCTTAAAAATTTACCAATCATAATTTATTCTATGAGGGTTACCTAAATGTTCTGGGTCAGATCTCCTCCTACAGGCAAAAAAAATGAGGGGGAATGCAAAGTTGAACTAATGCTCAATTACAGAATGATCTTCTATTACTGGTTAATGTTTATGGATAAATGTGTGGTGTAACAATTTTTTAAGTGTCTTGACATCTCTAAATATCTCAACCTGTCTCAGCTGGATTCTAACTTTAGCATGGTACAGAAACAACACTTGCCAATGATTGATCTATGGTTAGATTCTATGCCTTATTTTGTCCTTTTCATATCACTCCAGTATCTCCACTGTGTTCTAGCAGTCCATGGTGTACTTAGGACTATTGACAACTGGGTACAAATTGGAATAATTCTGAGTCTCATCTAGGCAGTGCAAAAAGATTGAACCAGGGGCTGAACTGGTCCCTGGCCAGCCCTAGGATAGGGTGGTGACAGAAGTATCAAAAAGGTGAGTTGGAGGTTTGGGTAGATGTCTAATACTACCAGCAGATTTCTCAGCTATTGCTTATGCAACAGATTATGACAAAAAAGATGAGTCCTCCAGAGGTGCCCTTGGGTGGCTGATGATTCCTGCCCTTGGGTGACTTAATTCTATTCTGTTAGATATCCCAGAAGGAAATATTGTATATTAGCTCTTCTGCCCTACTCATTTTCTCTTCAGTGTTACTTCAGGGCTCAATGCTATCTTTCCACTCATGGATGTGAGACTGTTAGCAGAATTTGTGAGGAAGTACTAGGTGAAGTGTTTTCAGTTTGCAAATGTTATCTAGCTCCATACCATCATTTCCTGTCCAACATGAGGTGTGTGGTTGAGTGCTGGCCAGACTTTATGCAGATAAAAGTAGAACGATTATGGTGATTGTGATGATTATGGCAGTATGGTATAAAGCAGGCTTCAGCAACAAACAGTCCGTGGACCTACTGGAGGATTTTGCCTCTGCCCGCACCCATGCTGGGGCTGGGCAGTGTGGACCTGCGTTGGCCTGGGCCACTGGAAACTGTGCCCACATCGCTGCCGCTTCCCATCCTCTGCTCCCTGGGTGCAGCTTCCAAATGACAGAGAACTGAGTGAAAAAGTAATGAAAAGCAGCGGCAGCAACATGGACGCAGTTCCCAGCTGCCCATCCCAAGTATAGCTCCTCATCAGTTGGTAGCTCTGCTCCCACCCCAGCTGTGAAGTGGGGGTGCTGAGAATACCAGTGGTGGTGCTGGCACAGCATGCAGCTATTTGGCCCTGGCACAGGTAGAGGCATCCCACACTTGCTGCTGATGTGCTGCCAAATCTACCCAGTCCACACTGGCCTGGACCTGAGTTGTTCCAGCCTCAGCTTGAAAAGGTTGCTGGCCCCCAGTTAATCAAGATACTGGTAGGAGCTTAGCCACCAATAAACGAGGAGTACTGAGCTCAGCATGAGCTAATTTAGCTTGTCAGTAACCATTTTTGTGACGGTAGTATAGACACACACTGTCTCCCCTTGTTCCCCTGAGATCTACAGAGCTAGAGTTGAAACACCGGTGGCTTATAAATGAGGGAATTGTTCGTAAGGATGCCTGTTCTCATTCAGGACCCCTCTAATTTAGAGGTTCACTCTTACCTTCCCCAGATAGCCTTAATTCATTGACCTTTAAGTCATGGCTTTACGCCCATTTGTGAAAGCTAGATTCTGGGAACATGAGTTGTGAGAGAATTTGATCTGCAATTTTGTTGTTGTTGTAATGGACTTAAATAGATGAAGATTGCTTCTCTGTTGTTTGTACGGAATGTTCTTATAAATGACAGCAGAGCATCTAGTGGTTCTTACCATTTTCAGACTCAAGTCACCCATCACTAGATTCAAGGCACCCCTCAAAAAGTCAGCTCTTAACTTTCACTCATTTTCTGACTATGAAAAAATAGTACAACAGTAATTCTTAATCAGGGTGCCATGGCACCCTTGCGTACATTGAGATCCTTTCAGGGGTTTCATGGGGTGTCACACAATGTTAACACTGTTAGGTGTATAAGCATGATTCACAAGGTAAACCTAGAGATGTCAAATAAGAATTTATGGTTTTAAAAACACCTTGACATATTGCAATCTTTCTGAGTTCTTTGCAACAGAAGAACTGCTGTTGAAATCTGTGGGGGGGTTTGTGAATTATGTGTATGTACTTGCACACTTAACAGTGCTAAAATTGCATGGCACCCTTATCCATGGTACCCTGGCTGAGGATCACTGATCTAGATCCTGGGATAGGTACCTTCATGTTTAAAGAGACATACCAGCAGAAAGAGAAAGAGTTAAACATAAACAAATTTGAAATTTTTATTTGTAATATATGATGGAGCTTGGGGTTTATGCACCCACCTCAGAATAAATGAGTAATGGAAGGAACAGCTTCAGTGATTTGGATTATTCTGGCTATTTATATAGTTTATGTTGAATTGAAAATCCAAAATATTGATGATAGATTACAGTTCCCTAAAGTTTAATGTGTAAAAATATGCTTTGTACTGTCACAGTTTCATCTCAGCTTTGCCTTCAAGACGTAAGTGAAAGCTAAAATTTCCCAGCTGTACCTTTAAATGTCTCAACCGATTTCAAATACATGAAAACTTGTAGCACATCACCACAAACTTTCTGATTAAAATAAGAAAGAAAAACTTAATTCTGACTTCAAAATCTGGAGCATGACATGGTGAGAGTAATGCCTAATATAATTTACCGGACATTTATTTATAGTGCTTACACAGATATGTGCAGATATTTTGAGAATTCTCAAATACCCTTTGCCTAGAGGGGCACATCTTTCCAAATGGCTAGACAGTAAACTGCACAGCCCTGCATAGAGGGTGTTACAGGGTTTGTAGCAGCCTGTAACCCTCAAATAATCTGGGAGAGTTCTCCCAGGTTGTCCTCCTGATAGAGAAACATATGCAGAGCCAGGTGTACAGAGACTTGAATGCTGAGGCCCTGAAGAGTAGAGAGCTTGCTGTGCAGTTGGTAGGTGGGCGGGGGAGGAGGGTGGGGTAAAGGACCACCCCCCCATGCACACATCTCAGCATTCTCTACTGGCTCCCTTAGTTTGCCTTGTGACAGATGTCAGTAGTGCGTAGGGCAGCTTGATTGGTTGCCCCAGACTTGCCAGGATCAGGATTTGTTTCCCTGCAACCATGAACGACTGGCACCTCCCGAGACTGGGGGGAAGCATGGCGATGAGCAGGGACCACCTGCAGCCACTGCCAGCAGTGTTGGCAGCAGCAAGCGGTGAGTGAAGGCCACCTGAAGCTGCCACCAGCAGAGTCAGCAGCGGGGAGGGGGGTGGCAAGCAGCAAGCGGGGACTGCTCACAGCCACCACCGGCCCTGTCAGTGACAAGTTGGGGGAGGGTATGGGCAGCAACCAGCCGCAGAAGTCAGCAGCAGAATAGCCAGCGGCCAGTCTTGGGGGGGGGGACACCCCCCATTTCCCCCTATGGGTTACCTATGCCTGCAGCACAATGTGGGAATTGTGAAAGGAGTGTGTTCTGCTCCCTACTGTGGCAGCAGAGTCCAGCAAGTGATACAATCTCCCTTGGGGTAGGGCATAGGATGGTAGGAGACTGTGTTCTCTCCTGAGCATGGCATGTACAGACATTCACACTCTCAGGACAAACTCTCTTGGAAGCAATTGAATCCTAGTTGTTACCCAGTTAATTTTCTCCTGGAGTAGCCATTTTTATTCTGGGAGAAAAAGCCTGAACATCTGTACTGTCATGGTTTTTCCTGGGAGAGCAGCGACTCTCCCCCCAAAAAATGAATGTCTGTACAAGGCTGCAAAGCCACACTGCCTCAGGGGAAGGGAGGTACCAGGAAGAAACTGTATCAGGAAGATAAGAGTTTCTTTTGGAGCTTCTCACATACACTGAGGTTACACAGTATATTCCATCTGTTCCCTCAGTGCACCAGCTTGACTCTGCAGTTTGGTGCAGAGATGGGTGGGACCACAAGAATACCATCTTTCTGCCTTCTTACCGTGCTCCCCACTTTTTGGGACCTGGTTATCTGGTACGGATTAGGAAGAAGTATACCTCTGTTTTCTAGAATGCAGGGGCTAGCTTGGGAGGCCTGTGAACTGCTGCAAACAAGGAAGAGGAGGCTCCTTGCTTCTCCTCACCTGGACCTGAGCAAACATTTGGGTTTAGAGGTAGTGCTCTAGCTGCGTGGGTTTACAGCAGCGGTGGGCAAAATATGATCCACGGGGTGAATGCGGCCCATGAGGCCATTCTATCCATCCCGCGGGGCCCCTGAAAAATTTAGAAAATTAATTTTTCTCTGCTCAGCACCAGCTTCTTCCCTGCCAGTGAGTAGGGGGTCGGGGCTGTGCACTGTCTCCTGCCTGTACTGCGGGGCTGGGGGGGCACTGGCAGTGAGTGGGCAGGGAGCCAGCAGGAGCACAGGGCCCACACCAGTGTCCCAGGGCCAGTGCCGGCAGGGTCCAGAGCAGGGTGGCAGGATCGCAGGGTCCCAGCAGGCAGGGGCTCTATGGAGCCGGGCCAGCTCCCCCCTCTCCCTGCTGGTGCAGCCCAACCGGGCTCCACAGACCCCTGCCAGCCTGTGCCTCGCTTTGGGCCCAACCGGTGCTGACGTTGGGACATGGAACCAATGTCCCAGTGTCTTGGGACCGAAGACTTTGGGATATTGGTCCCAAGTTGGTGACCAGGGGGCGGGGCAGCTGCCAAGGGGCGGGGCTACCCATGTGGCCCTCGACAGCCTGCCAAAACTGGATAGGCAGCCCTCCACCCAAAATAATTGCCTGTCCCTGGTTTACAGCCACTGAGTGTCCTGCCATCTCCCAAAAGTGTGTGCAGACTCTCCTGAAAGAGTAATATTGTGAACTCCACTCTAATGTCTTGACATTCCAAAGTGCAGTGGTGTTTGACAAGATATATTAATGTAAGGTAGATTTATTGCTGAAAATGAAACAAAGTTTAAGAACTGAATATATCGTGGCTTACTGATGGATTACACTGCCCAAATCTAGTTGTGCTAATCAAGATTCCTCAGTGTAGTGACTAATCCTCACCTAGAAGGCATACTGTGCTCAGTGCCCCAGGAGTCTTCCAGTGACTTTTCCGCAACTGTTTCTGGCCAGCAGAAGTGGTCATAATACCAAAGAGAGCATGCCTTTCTTTGCACTCATAGCATGATGTATTAATGACTTTATAACCTGCATGGAGCTCCAGTTGGTGGCTTATTGTTTTTTGCTCTTCTCTCTTTTTTCTTTTTTCTTTTCTTTTCTTTTTTTCTTTTTTCTTTTAAGCTTCTGAATGTTCTAATTATTTCTTCTTACATTTCTGCTGAAAATATTGGAATCTGTTTAATATATATATACACACAGAGATAGCAATAGCTCTGTGTTTTCATTGTAACTTGCCTGGAGCTTCCTACGAGCAAATCATATCCGCCCAATGCAGTCTAACAGTGCTTAATCCTGCTAATTCACTAAACCACTATCTTAATAGGCCATCGTGGGCTTTTTAAATATCACCATTGAAAATGCAGTCTGACTTGTATAACTTTAGCTGATTAGCCACACAAAAGCCTCCTGAAGATTCATTTTCCTGGGTTGGCAAAGACTTTAAGAATATCGCAGAAATTACGTGGTCATATTGCGGCTTGGGAACAGAAAACGCTCCTTGGACAAATGTAAGAGAAGCCCTCCTTTTCAGCCAGGGAAAAGGCTACATCTGCTGTGTTCTCTTTTTCTCTTCTCTTCAGAATAATTGTTTCACACATATAGCTAGACAATTCAGAAACTGGGAAGAATTAAAAGGGAAGGAAGGGAGTGTCAAAATTAAAGTGCTTTTTCTTCAGCTGGTCCTTCCTTTTAGTGTCATTTTTACACAGCACTAAGATGGAAAGGTGAAGCAAATATGTGTAATCAAAGCTTTATGTGTCTTCTAAGTAACATGAAACATCAATGGGTTTCCTTTTGATGATTTATTAGGCAAATGCACTTCATAGCAAAGAAGAAACAAAAATATTTAAGGATCCTACTTTAAGTATCCCTCCTTCATAGTAACCTTGTTTGTCCCTGACCTAAATCAGAATTGGCACAGTACATCTTGCTTCACTTAGAAGGAATGCTTGAATTATTTAATAATCCCTCCACTTCTAAGTCAGTGATAGGGTTGTTGCACTTTTGTTTTCTTTTGTTTTTCTTCTCTAAATTTGTCACTTTTTTCTATTTTCTTTACCTGTAATATGGTAACAGGATCTGAGTGGGTAGTGACACCCGAAGACTTCTTCCTTGCTGACTATAAGCCTTCATTTAAAAAAAAATATTTCCAACCTACTTGCTTTCTTTTTTTTCTGTCTGTTCTGTCCAGAACCAAACTGTCTTACTAACTGCCCCCTGGGGACTCTAACCCTGCCTGCCTCACTGCTGTAAGTTCTTTCTACCTTGTTTCCCCAACTTGAGTTTTGAAACTTTGGGTTAGTGGAGAGATGTAAATAGCAATATTAATTGACACAGCAAGATATAAGACAGCCAGGACTTCCAGTAACAGTTGAGTCTATACAGTTCTACCCTTGAAACATTTCTTACTGCCTTAGGATAGTGTTCTTTGGAGAAGCCTATTCTGTATACTCCCATTATTATGTGGGATGTGAACACAGATGGTTCCTATTAGCCTTTTTGACAGTTAAAGGGACACTGTTAAGTCAAATTTCGCCCCAAATTTAGTTTCATAACAATAAGCTTTTCCAAAACCTAAGACCAATACAGGTGCATCTGTTTGTTTTCAAATTGCTGGTGGAAATGTTTCAGAAAAAAATACACAGTCTTGCAATATTTTCTACTTCAATATGGCAGTACTCTGTCAGTGCATGAAAAATGAATCTAACTGGAACTGAAAATTTAAATTATCCCATTGTTCAGTGTGTTAAGTTTAGCAATATGAAAAAAATCAACCATTGTAGTAAATAGCAAAATGGAAATTAAAATTTGAAAACATTTCAGTTTCAGGTATCTTTGGTAGCTGCATTTGTTGAGTGAGAACATTTTGATTTATAAAACATGTTTGACAGTGTCCTTTTAATGGCTTAATTTCCTTGTACATTCAGAGAGAGGAAGTACAGTTAATGTAAATAAGGTTAATGTACATTTTACCATGACTTCTAGAGGAATTTGACTTTGCAGCCAACAGATTATGCTGCCTGTTTCTTGTGTGCTCTGAAGCCACAGGAATTGCTTGTGCCATGAGTGTTGTTGTGTATATGTGTACAGGGCAGATCAGAATGAGCTGTGCT
>NW_017728992.1:91190223-91196380 GCF_001723915.1 Gavialis gangeticus | reverse complement strand
TCCTTGTACATTCAGAGAGAGGAAGTACAGTTAATGTAAATAAGGTTAATGTACATTTTACCATGACTTCTAGAGGAATTTGACTTTGCAGCCAACAGATTATGCTGCCTGTTTCTTGTGTGCTCTGAAGCCACAGGAATTGCTTGTGCCATGAGTGTTGTTGTGTATATGTGTACAGGGCAGATCTGAATGAGCTGTGCTTCACCAGGGCTTTCTGTAAAAGCTGACCAGCATTTATGGAAATATACATAGGTTCATCTGAATTGGGAGATTACATTAAAAACAACTTTGCCTCCTACAATGCCATCGCATTCAGACAATTATAGCTAGGTTAGGATAGCCAAAAGCAAACCAAACATTAATTAAAACCTGTTGTTTCAAAAGAGACTAAGTCACAAACCAGGAAAAATGTAGCCTCATCTCATCCTGTGGTGCCTCCTGCAGGTATGGCTGAACATACGGACTTCTGTTAGCAAGGCTGAGCCCAGTGGCAGATTTCACATGCCGTATGTTCCTTGAGGCACAATGGGATAAGGTGAAGTAAGGACACAGAGGCAGCGTCCTTACTAGTATTGATTTTATACTTCAACCTTTAATGTCATTTTTACAGACGGCTATTTTTTAACATTTACAGCACAAACGTGTGTGTGCATGTAGGTGACTGCAGAGCTCATTGCTAACCAGCGCTTCTATCATTTCCCTTAATATATTGCCTGGTAGAAGGACTTAGGGCATCTCAGTATAATATTATTCTGAATGGTAATTTGGTATTGCTGAATCCCTTTTTGTCTATACACTGTGAAAAGCATGAGGTTGGCCTTTCCCAGAGGCTTCCCAATTTCTGGTGAAGCGCTCTCGTCTACAACATACACACACATGCTGAAGGCTGTTTCTGTGATGCCCCTCTTAGCTGTCATTCTGTCTTTCTTCCATTCTACAACATTCACCTTCCTTTCCAAATTGATCATCTAAGATGGTTTTTATAGCACATCATCTTGCTTATTCACTGCCAGTCATACCATGTTACCTACTTGAATATTCTGAATGTTTGGTCACTTCTCCCTCTCTGTCCACACATTGCATGGCATGACATATATTACATTCTTCACTTTCTTATTTATACTTCAGATGCTTTTTTTCTTTTTCCCCTTGGCTTATGCCATAGCTCTTACCTTATATCTTGTGGCTTGTAAACTCCAGCATCATATTTCAGAGTTTACATTCTGTTTTTACTATTGTAACTTGCTCTCTCCGGTGATCTCTTCCTCTGTGTATACATTACTATATGTTGACAAACTCAGCTGATTTGCTTTTGTATTTTCTGATATACACTAACTCTTAGAAATGTATGATTTTTGCTTTGGCAGAACAAGGCAGCCTTGTTTTATATAATCTATCATTCTGATGTAGTAGGCAGACAAAACTGCATATGCAGTCTGACTTTTTTGGGAGAGAAGTACATGTTAGAAGTAATTATCAACTCAAATATAAATAGGATGCCAGTGTGAAAAATCACAAGTGCAGTTTGTCTCTAATTACAAAGAATATCTACAGAACCTGCTGGAGGGAAATGTTGGTGAAGTAGATTTGAAGTAAATTAAGTTTTCTCACCTGCAGATTTTCTTCCGTGTTGCAGCTGTGAAGATGCATCTTTAACCTAGAACACCAGTGCTTATAGCTCAGGCAGTTAAGAACTGAAAAGCTATACATATTAAATTCAAATTTTTAGGCAAGCCTCATATTTAATGTAGATGGAAGAAGTAACTAGTCCTATATTCTGTTCTCTCCAGCTAAAGATGTCTTTGCTGCAGTTCAGGCTGTGCTCTGAAGCACATCCAATTTTGAACTCCCTTGAAAATGCAGTAACTGGCACTTTTTCCCAGTTTCACATTTGGAAGTACTACAACAGATAGTGGATTTTATTGAATTATCATGTAAATCTATATTTTTTTAATTTCTTTTTCTTTTTAGCCCAAGGAATATTAGTAAACAAAAGTTTGTCAGCTGCTTCAGTCCATCCAGTCTCTTTCATTCTTTCATTTTCTTTTCCATTCATCATAGATATAAATTCAAATACTTAGCTGAAAGAAGTTGGCTGCATGCTTTGGTCTTTTGATACAATGGATCCTTAGCTTTGGTTTGTTTTGTGTTCCCATTGCACATCCAAATGGGCAATATACAAGTCACTAATTCTGTTTTCCATCTTTTCGCTGCAAAGGAACTACCTTGTTCCGCATTAGCTCCGTCCCTAGAATCCTGCTTCTCCCGGCCAGAGAGACCAGCGAATCGGCGCCCACCTTCAAGATGGGCATCACATTCCCCTACTGCCTCACAGTCTCAGTCAACCGGAGATTTGACTTCCTCTGAGGAATATGGAAGCAAGGAGTCGCCAATGGAGAACCCAAACCAGTGATGCAAGCTTGCATGAATTATCGTGAGAATAATTCATTGTACTTTGCATATTAACACCATCACCATGGCCAGTCTCTGTTGACAAGGAGGGATCTAGTTATAGAGGTCAAAGAATGTTTTAAAATTCAGCTGCTGAATGTCCAACCTGTGAAACAGAGATGTTTCTAGAATGAAACAGTTAATGTGCCTGTAATAACTTAATTTTTTCATAGCTCAGAAAACTATTTTTGTCTCCATCTTTTCTACATACAGTATATTAACAAAAAAGGTAAAAATGATATAAAGATAAAGAATACGATTTAAAATAAATTGTACATTATGTTTTAAGGGAAATTGAATGCGTGCTCTCTCTCCAAATACTGACTGCCTTTTTGTTATATTTGCACTGTTATGTTTTGGATTTTGGTTTTTTGGGGGATTCAGGAGTTATTTTTCCATGTAAAATTAGGGTCTTTTCTTAAGTTAATTTTATCCTATTTTCATGTCAGTGTTACCTATTTTTAAAAAAGTAAGGTTCTTGAAGGTGCTTCATATATCTGAAGCGGTAAATTTTAAGTAGTGAAGAAAGCCATTAAGCTAGTTGACTAGAAATGTATTAAATAAGCTGGAGGGAAATACAGGTAAATACAAGAAAAAAATTATAAGAATGCCTCAGAAAGTCTTAGCTGTATAATACACGTACAATACTTGACTTGCATGCCTTTGGGTTCCTAGCACTTTTGTGCATGTACATATTGCTACTGTACTCCTACCATCACATAAATGTGCGTCGATCTGTTTCACTGTAGTACTATTGTGAATTTACCTGTACTGTACTTTTACTGTTGGTATTCTTGCATTGACTATACAAAAAAGTTTTTAAATTATTGTTAACGGTTCAACTGGCTCTGTACAGTGTTTACTGAGAACTTACTTTGTTTTGGGAAAACATTGAGAACTCTGGGCATACTAAATTGTAACTGGTCTTGTTTAAGAGTCTGTTGGAGACCATGTGAAGTGGAAATAAAACCCTCAGTATTTACAGACTGCTGGAGTGCTTTAGAATGGTTATTTATTTTTGAAGAGGTGCCTCCCCCTCATGACCATATGGTTCCAAAACCTTCCATATTTATAGACCTACAGAAGGGATGGAAACAACTTTAAGTAAAGGAAGTAAGTGTACATATTCCCTTTGGGACTGCTCCAGTGCCTGGTGTACAGACACGCATAGCCCCCTGACTTCAGTGGGCCTTCTATCAGGTTGTATATGTAAATTATGAAAAAGCACTTTCAGAGGATTTCTAGATTTCCCTGCTGCTGTCCTGAAAACATCTGATTCACTAGGATGACAGACCCTTCCTTCCCTACCCCTTGGATAATATTTTTTTACTGTGTTTTGCAATCATTTATAAGTGAGAAAGCAAGCCCACTTATCAGCTACTGTATGTAATATAAACAACTAAAAATACAGTTTTATGGCAGGCTGCATGTTGGTCTAGTATGAAATCTCAGCTCTAAGGAAACCAGTGATGTTACAGAGAAACAAACAAAACTATAGCTTTACCAGCAGCTGCTGGGAGTCATTTAAGTGTCTATGCAACCAAGTACTCAAACCACTACCATATTAAATAACTGTGAGACTTGAGATATGTTCAGCCTGATAAGAGGTCCATTTAGCCAGATCAGTTTTCAGAATGTAACTGATGCCCAGTGTCTGTCTGTGACTAGAGGGTTGAAATTTTTGTAGGACCAGTCATCTAAGCAGCCTGGGACTCCTAACAGCTTCCTTGATTATCTGTGTAAAGGGATTACCTTCTTCGCTGCTCCTCTAGACACAGAATGATGGTCAGAGTTCTAAAGAGTTTAATACAGCTATTAAAGGAAAATGCCCTTTAAAAACAAAACTATGCCAGGGACCACAGTTTCGGACAGCTCCCAAACACACATTCTATCTGAGGCCTTTCTTCTACCCATCAGGACATTGATCATGCCACCTCAGTTAGCACATTGATTAGGACAATGGTTGTTCATCTGATTTACATTTAGAAATGTCTACCTCTAAGTCCCCATCAGGAAGATGCAGCCAACTCAGGTACTAAATGAAAATCATTACTGTCCAATAGCTGTTTGAGCTATATGGCGATTTAGTAGTTTTATTCCTGCTCATAAGAAACAGTATTCTTATAAAAAATGAAATAACAACAAGCTTTATGTGACGGTGTTCGCTGAGAGAAAGGAATGAATGAACAATGAAACTGACTCTCACTTTCTTTCTCAGAATGGGTCCTTCCAGGTCAGGACTGACGTACTTTGATAGGAAAAGGGGAAAATCATGCATGGCTTCTGCCTTTGCTGTCTCTTGTTTTCAGAATGAATAGAAGCTATCCATCCCAGAAGCCCTGTTTAGCTCCTTCATGAGCTTCAAGAAAAATACTCTGTGCTGTACTAACAATGTATCTCTACAATTAAACTCTTCAGAGTAGATCTAGGGGAAATTTTCCAAAAGTTCAGCTATCAACTAAACATAATGACAACTACTCAACCTTTTTAATTTACTTTATGCACTACCACTTTTCCCCAATGTCCACTTTTCCCCCGGTTATCAAACAGTCATACTTAAGATACTGCAGTTAATGCCACAGTCTTTTCGTAAGACATAGCTTCACAGCCTCTAATACCTCTACAGAGTTAACTATCTATTTGAGGTTTTGCCCACTACTGTATTATGTACCAAATATATCAAATACATATTTTTATGTAAGAAAAAATATTTAAAATTATTGTGCTGATGAAGTTCAGGTGAATTCCCTTTCCTTTGAGTATTTTGACTTCAAAGGATCCAAGAATTCTTTTAGGATTTTATTTAGTATCTTTTCTGTATTAGCATTTTCTTGCTTTCTGTTATGGAAGGAAGAACTTGGAAAATGGGTGAACCTTACAGTATGCAACTAGAGCAAAAATATATTTTTTCAGACAACAAACATTTTCATAGATTCATAGATGTTCGCGTCAGAAGGGACCTCAACAGATCATTGAGTCTGACCCCCTGCCTAGGCAGGAAAGAGTGCTGGGGTCAGATGACCCCAGTCAGATGCCTATCCAGCCTCCTCTTAAAGACCCCCAGGGTAGGGGTGAGCACCACCTCCCTTGAAAGCCCATTTCAAATTTTGACCAACCTTACCGTGAAGTTTTTTGTGATATCTAGCCTAAATCTGCTCTCTGTCAGTTTGCAACCATTGTTCCTTGTTACCCCAAGAGGCGCCCTGGTGAACAGAGCATCTCCGATCACTTGCTGCATCCCCCTAATGAATTTGTAGGCAGCCACAAGATGACCTCTCAGACTTCACTTGTAGAGGCTGAAGAAGTTCAGGTCCCTCAGTCTCTCCTCATAGGGCTTGTCCTGTAAGCCCCTAACCACGCGAGTGGCCCTTCTCTGGACCCTCTTGAGTCTATCAACATCCTTCTTGAAGTACACCGCCCAAAACTGACGCAATACTCCAACTGCAGTCTGACCAATGCTGCATAGAGGGGAAGTTATCACCTCCTTAATCTATTTGTCATGCATCTGCTGATGCATGATAAAGTGCAGTTAGCTTTGCTGATGATTTCATCACACTGACGGCTCATGTTCATCTATGACTCCGTGATCCCTTTCCGCTTCTGTGCTGCTGAGAGGGTCACTTCCTATCCAGTAGGGGTGCTGGATATTTTTGCGCCCTAGGTGCAGCACTCTGCATTTGTCCTTGTTATACTGGATCCTATTGTG
>NW_017728992.1:91184993-91185223 GCF_001723915.1 Gavialis gangeticus | reverse complement strand
CTGCCCACTTTTCCAACCTGTCCAGGTCTGCCTGCAGTCATTCCCTACCCTCTGGAGTGTTCACTTCACCCCACAATGTAGCATCATCTGCAAACTTGGACAGAGTACACTTCACACCCACATCTATGTCACTGATGAAGACATTGAAGATTACAGGTCCAAGGACCAAGCCCTGTGGGACCCCACTACCCATCCTTCCAGGTCGATACTGACCCATCTACTACCACTCT
>NW_017728992.1:91184777-91184982 GCF_001723915.1 Gavialis gangeticus | reverse complement strand
CAAAGAAATTGTTAAATAGGTTAGCTTTGTCATCTGGTGAGCCCACCAGATTTCCAAGCGTGTCCTGCAGAGCCCCATGTGACCCTGTCATAAAACAAAACCAAGTTGGTCAGGCATGATCTGCCTGCTACGAATCCATGCTTGTTGCCCTGCTGCATTATTTTTCCCATTAGGCTCCTACAGATATGGTCCTTCATAACCTTTT
>NW_017728992.1:91175083-91179777 GCF_001723915.1 Gavialis gangeticus | reverse complement strand
ATTAGGCTCCTACAGATATGGTCCTTCATAACCTTTTCAAAGACCTTTCCAAGGATGAAGGTGAGACTGACTGGCCTATAATTACTCAGATCCTCCTTCCTCCCCTTCTTGAAAATAGGGACAGCACTGGACCTTTTCCAGTCCTCCAGGACCTGACCCAAGTGCCACGAGTGCTCAAACAGCTCTGCCAGTGGTTCTGCTATGACACTGGCCAATTCCTTCAGTACCCTTGGATGCAGCTCATCTGGGCCTGCTGACTTAAATACATCCAGTCCATCCAAGTGACTCTGCACCAAGTCAGCATTGACAGTTGGTGGGCTGGTGTCCCTCTGATGTCCATCTAAGCACCCATTAGGAGACTTATCTTGACCCCTGTTCAAGAACACTGAGGTAAAAAACTCACTGAATAGCTCAGCCTTGTCCCCCTGTCTGTCACTAATTGCTCCTCCTTGTTCAGGAGGGGTCCTATGCTGCCCTGTGCCTTCTTTTTACTCCCTACATACCTAAAAAAAAGACTTTTTGTTGCCTTTAATTTGTGTTGCCAGCATCAGCTCTGTAGTTGCTTTGTCCTTTCTAACTGCCTCCCTGCAAGTGTAGGCCAACTAGGTATACTCCTCCTTGGTAGCTCCACCCTGCTTCCACTGCCTATATGCCTTCTTTTTTGCCCTTAGGCTCTCCTGGATTTCTCTGTTTTGTCAAGGAAGTTTTTTGGCTCCTTTCCCCCTTTTCCCTCATACTGGGATCATCTCTAGTTTGAAAATCTTGAAAAACCTCAAGCAATTATTATGTAGTGTTCTGTACAAACATGAACTAATCACAATACCATGCTGCTATTTTGATCCTGAAGTTTCAGTTCAATTCTTGGATTATTAGAGAAGTCTCTTTGCAATGATTTTAAAAACACACCTGTGCATTTTTAAAAGGACTGTCTAGAGCGTGAACGTTCTGTCTGTGGACACTGTTCTGCATCTATGTATAGATAGATAGTTCTAGATATCACAAATCAAAAATGTAATTGTGTTCCTGGCAAAAATCCTTGTAACTTTTATCTTAGTAACTTTTATTTGGAGGAGTGGGGAGGAGCAAAATTGTGCATGACAAATTAGTAGCTTGCTTCAAAGAAGTAGCATTTGCTTGTCTGATCGGTGAATTCAGCCAACCATCTGTTCTAAAATAGTAAATCAGCAGGAATAAGCACCTTGCTGTAGGTTTGTCAAGTAAATAGCTTACAAAACATTAGGAATCCCTGAAACAAGGACAATAGAGCATTGAGAGAAATAGAAGGTTAAGTGCAGACAGAAGCACTTCAAATTATCTTAAAATCTTATTAATTAAACATAAGGTCCTAGCCAGTCAAATTAGCAACAGCTTAAAAATGCCATACACTTCTACAGGTTCTCTGAAAACATCAGACCTTTTATCTTTCATTACTGCTATTGCTGGGATTTGAAATTCTTCTCCTTAACCAGGCACTTTCTACAAGCACTTTGACAAGACTTAAATTAAAGTTTCATAAACCAGTTGAGGATATTGTATGTGTGAGATGAAAGTAAAAGTCTAATTTTTCAGGTCATTCCATTTCTGTAAGGTTGTTGACTTATATACCTCATAAGAAAAGGAGACAAAAGAGTCCTAGCAGATTGCTATATAAATTAATACTTAAAAGGTGCAAGTTTTAAACTGTTCTTCTGACTGAGATCAATCTTACTAAGCATACTATAAGAGGACATTTCAGTGCTTAGTAAGAGGCTTCTGCTAGATCATATAGTGTGAAGCCTATTAAATACTAACAATTGTAAATTGTGTTTTGTTTTGTTAAATCCTTAGTAAATCTTTACACTGTAATTAGATTTTTTAATCCCTCCAATAGGGTCTTAAAATGTCCTTATAGAAAAGATGTCATGACACATTCTTCAGATTTCATTCTGCTTCTCCCTTTCACCATTTTCACCACTTTAAGCTTTATGCATTAGGATCTAGAAGCAAAAACCAAGAAAAGAGCATGCTAGATCTAAGACTTATTTCAGACCAACAATTCATTATTGGATTGACCGCTTCCAAAACACAAAATCTGAAAAAAGGAACAATTAGAGCAAGACTTTGGAAACTAAAAATGTTGGAACCTTGACCCTTCCTGGCCCACCCTATTATTTTGTTGCCCTGTTCATTACATAAACCAGGATAGAGATTTTGTCCTCGCATCATACAAGGTGAGATTATTTTAGCACACCTAACTACTCAAATCTTTCAGAGCTGTCCTTATACAGACAGACTGTCAATAAGAAAAATACTCTGTGTTGTATGACAATGTATCTCTACAATTAAACTCTTCAAAGTAGATCTAGTGGAAATTTTCCAAAAGTACCCAAAGGATGTAGAAGCCTAGAGGTACATCTACACAGCAGAAGAGATGACAGTGCAGGTCACTTGCACACTGAAATATTTCTGTCAATCACTGGCCCTGCCCTCAATATTTTCCTTTTTTTTGTTTTCCAGGGTACTCACAAACCTAAATTCAACCCTAACTTGAATGTAAGCTCCTAATGAAGATGTTAGCATAGACAGGATGCATAAATTATGTGTGTTATTTTGTTAGGATTTTTTTACATAAGTTAAACAGAAAAACGCTTAATGTATAAATATGTGGAGACAATAATTAAAGCAGTGATTTTATCATAGCTATTTCCATGACAAAAACCAAGGATTTTTTTTTGAGTGGTATTTTTGTTGTACAAATCACATGGTTCGTTATAAAAAATGCATCTGTGACAAAATCATTTCCCTACAGGGCGGGGCAAATTAGCTCCATTCCTCTTTTCCTATGATAAAACCTACTTTTCTGCCATAAGTTTGTATTTAAAATGCAAACAAAATCTTCTGTGGTTTTCTATGTTCATATTGTATCTATGTATAGTCATATAAACACCTAGCATTAATGCAATGCTGATGCTGGAAGAGGGAAAGTACATAAAAGCCAGAAAAACAGAGTTAAGCTTTTAACCCTGTGCAATAAGATTTGAGCTTTAAAATAAAGAGTGTAAATTTTATCTTAGCAACTTTTATTTTGAGGAGCAGGGGGAGCAAAAATGCACACGACTGATTTGTAGCTTGCTTCAAAGAAGTGGCATTTGCTTCTCCAATCAGTGAATAAAATAAAATAAATGGAATAGATAAAATACTATAGAATAAATACAATAAAATAAAAAAAAATCCCCCTGAAACCAGTGGCCTTGAAGTGGGACTGATGATTTGCACCATGGTATGTCAGGTCACAGTTTTGGCCCATTTGCCTGTCTATAGCATTATTTCTCAAAATAAGGCAGTATATAATCAAATGGGTTGATAGAGCAATTTGTTATCTCTGTTTCCTACAAAAGCTCCTGTTACAAGGGGGAAAAAAAAATCAAACTGCTGATGTGATGGACTGACCTGCTAACTGATGCCATCTTAAAAGACATACTCATTACCCAGCAGTAAAACAATACTGTGACGTTATTTCCTGAATGCTAAAACCTTTTTATATGGAGAGGAAGTAAATTTATATTATTTATTCAGAAACTGCAGCATATCAATATGACATGTCAGCATTAATCATCTCCCCATTTATGTGGGTTACTTTTTTACTTGGCAAATAATTAGTGCATCTCCCTGGCACTGAAGTGAATAATGCAATAGAAATGTACTTCTAATCACAAGTGTGACAAGACTCTTGGTTAGAAGGACTGCAGCAGTGATTAGCAGCCTTCCCCACTTCCCCAATCCCTCCTGAAGAACTGTGAAAAACTCCCTTCATTGTAAACCTAATCCTGCAAGCACTTTCTGCTCATTATTTATAAAACCCCCTTTATAAGCCCCATTAATTTAACAGGTCTTATGTTGAGCCTAATAAGGAGATAGCTTTTCTGGGCATGGAGACATCACCTCGCAGCACCCCAAAGGAGACTGAGGATCCGTGTCATACTCAAAGATTACATGAACTAGACAAAGGGAATTCAGGATCAGAAATGGGGAAAGGCAGGAGCCTGAAACAAGGACCAAACTCTTGTACTTAAGGCCGTTGTTGACCTGGAAAAAAATAGAATAAATCCACCCCAAAATTAAAATCTCATTTGAGCTGCTTAGTGTGTAGCTAATTTTACTGTGACCTACATACCAGAAAGAGTCAGAAGCTTGGATTTTTTTTTCTTTTTGCTACAAGAGTCAGGTCACTCACAACAGTCTGGTATAAACTCATACACGTAATTGAAGCCTGTATAGTTCATAAAGCAGTGAGTGGCTAATTTGAAGAAGCCATGCAGCATTTTTAACCTTGATATGCATGAGACTAGGCCTCTGATGATTTTTAGCCTTTGGTCAGGGGGATGTACACTGCTGACAGACGAGCTTATTAGCCCTGTTGCACAAGGCACTACAGACAATAATTACAGCCTAGAAGCAGCAGTTTAAACAGAGAGTAATGGATTATGTACAGAAAGGTCATCGCCAGCTGTCTGGGGATAGCAACCTAAAGGCTGCTCTTCCAAAGTAAAGCACATTGAGCAGCATGTTTCTTAGCAAACTTCCTTTAAAAAAAATATCACTTGAAAAGTGTCCAATATGTAAGCAATTAATCTAGACAGAAAAGGAACAGGATCATACACACATGGGAAAATGCAGATCCAAAGAGAAATACATTGTCAAGCAGATCAGAGAGG
>NW_017728992.1:91146505-91170083 GCF_001723915.1 Gavialis gangeticus | reverse complement strand
TAGCAAACTTCCTTTAAAAAAAATATCACTTGAAAAGTGTCCAATATGTAAGCAATTAATCTAGACAGAAAAGGAACAGGATCATACACACATGGGAAAATGCAGATCCAAAGAGAAATACATTGTCAAGCAGATCAGAGATGGGAGGGGGGAGGGGGAATGAATCTCTTACAATCCGTTCTTTATGTTGTTGGTAAAATTTAATCTTGTAAAGGAAGCAAAACGGCGGGTGGGAGAAGCGGGCTTGCAGGGTTGTTCTTTACTTTTTAGCACCACTTGGTATCCTGGCTGCCTAGTTCCCTCTTGCTCAGAAAATAGCAAAGCACCAAAATGAGGTTTGGAAAGTGAGGAGAAGCATCATCATTTACTGTTTTTTTCAGCTGAAATCATGTTGTTCATGGTTTTTAAGTAGATGTGTTCAGGAAGGCTTAGCCCACAATGCAAAGATGAGAGACTAGCATAACATGTCTTTAACATGTTAAACGGACATTCAAACCACCCTTGAATTTGCTTAGTATTTCTTTGTGATCAACGCTCGCATTTTTCTATGCTCATGAAGGACTAGACATCAAAGTGGCTGAAAAAGCTCCAAGGAATACAGTGTAAGTTATTTTGTTTTAATTTTTGTCTTTTCCTTCCTTTCTTTACTTAATAATTGGTGCTGGTAAATTTCAATTTCTTTTTTTTTTAACTCTGCCTTATTTTTTACTCCAGGCCTCAAAAGAGGAAACACACTACTGGAAGATATGCACAGTCCCTTCCTGTCTGCATCACAATGAGTTTCTCTTTCTAGCAATCATCTCAGAGCATTCTCATGTACATAAAGCTACCCTTGGTGCACGTTTTATGCAAACAAGCTTTAGCTTTAGGGGCCAACATACTGCAAACTGGCATGCATATCAAACAACACACAGAGACTTCTCCCTTTAAGAACTTTTATAGGGTGCCACTAGAGTCTCAAAATATAAAGCATCATCAGTTAAATGTTTTATGCCTGTGGAATTATGCTATATTATGTTGAGGGACTTGGTAGTGGGGGTCTACTATAGACCACCACACCAGGAGGATGGCCTGGAATTCTCCAGACAGCTCTCAGAGGCCGTACGATCGAGAGATATGGTTGTCATGGGTGACCAAAACTACCCTGCTGGGAGGAGCAGTCAGCCAAATCTAACCACTCGCATAGGTTCCTAACCTGCATACATGACCTTCACCTAATGCAGGAGGTATACAATCCCACTAGGGGAAACGCCTTCCCGGACTTGGTGTTAGCTACAGGGGATGACCCGGTGGGGAATCTGCAGATACAAGGTAACCTAGGGGATAGTGACTATCGATTGATTGAATTCACTATCCGGTAAAGGGTGGGTAAACTAACCAGCAGGGCTGAAGTGCTAGACTTCAGAAAAGCTAACTTCAGCATGCTCAGGAGATTAGTTAGTGAGGCGTTAAAGCTCAAGAGCATTGGCGAAATGGGGGTCCAGGACGGGTGATCGTTCCTCAAGGGAACGATCCTACGGGCGCAGAAGAAGACAATCCCATTGCACATAAAAGGTGGCAAAGGGGCCAAGAAGCCCTCTTGGTTAAACAGGGAAGTCCAGGAAAGCCTAAAGACAAAGAAAGTGGTATACAGGCTATGGAAACGGGGTAGCTACCAAGGAGAGGTATACCTCCCTGGCTCACACTTGCAGGGAATCAGGAAGGCCAAAGCAGGTTTCGAACTTAGGCTGGCAACAAAAATTACGGACAACAAAAAGCTCCAAGAGCTTCTCTAGTTAAAGCACCCACAGCATCTCGCGTGTCAGTGTCCCCGCACTTAAAAATGGCAGCAGGGGTGCTTTAAGTAAAGCTCGTCAAATAAGCTTTACTTAAAGCACCCCTGCTGCCATTTTAAAGCATGAGGACACTAATACACAGCACACTGGAGTCTGCTGGAGTGCAGTAATTACCACGCTCCGGTAGACTCGATTAATCAATTAATCAAGTCTGCTCTGATGCACTGTAATTACAGTGCATCGGAGCAGTCTCACTGCTCCTGTATAGGCACCCTTTGTGCATGGAAAGTAATTGTGGAACTGTTGGGCTCAGTTCAGTATGGCTTAAAAGAAGATTTTAAATAAGCCATTTGGCAATGCAAAGTTGAAAGGGAAATTGACTTTTTCTTGATACTACTGCATATCTTGTTTGGGATATGCTCAGAAGATTTTTAGTAGTTTGCCCTTATTTTGGTATATGTACTAGTAGCACAATGTGTTGCTGGGAGCTTGGGTTTGTACTTATCATAGAAGCATGGCTGATGTCAAGTAAGCTTTATAGAAAGAATGCTAACTTTGGTATTGAATGATACTTTATGGTGTCTATTACATCTGTGGAAATGGGAACAGGAATAGGGAATTGATTATCTTTATTTCTGGGACTGTAAAGAAAAGATTTACCAAGAGATGCTTGGAACTTGGCGTCTCTGAATGCAGCGTATTGTATCCATAGAGCCTCAGGAAACATAATAATACTTCAGTAGCACTGTGACTACACAAGAAAAGAGCCACCTGTAAATATTTTTATAATGCTGCTTTGGTGTCTTTTACCTATGCCCTTTAAATAACGTTGTATGATGGAAGATGCATTTTGAAGATCATTTTTTCTTTTTGATTTGTTTTAACTTAGAATGAAGAATAGCATTTCAAAAACTACTAAACTGGCCATGTGAATTTCATGACAAAATTAACTGGCTAAGGAGAAAGGTAAGGTCATAGCAGAGATAGGAGAAAAGTTCCACAGGGAAAAGGTAACTGATAACAAAGTGTTAAAAGCTGAGCAGTGCAATCCACACCACAGAGGTTCAGGCAGGCAAAATGATTGTGTCAGATTTCATTTTCAGAAACCAGAATAGTTTAAAAAAAAAAAAGTTTCACCTATTCTTTTATGCAGTACTTCCCACCTTCACACCATGTTACAAACAGGAGCAGACTGATTAATTAGCACCGCTTGCCTAGGCAATATGTAGATTATCTCTATTTGACTAGGAAAATGGCAATACAGAGAGAATAGATCATTTATATAAAAAGGAATAGCAAGCCAGTGCAGAGCCAAAGTTAGAGCTCATGTTATGTTTATAACACTGCACTCCCTCATAAGGTAAGGGCCCTGGTCTTTCCCTCTGCAGCAGTGGCACCCCCTGGGGAAGAGTTGGATCAGGCCGGATGCTGCCTCCGAGCTGGGGCAGCATCTGGCCTGCTGGCAGCTGACCCAAGCAGCCCTGGGGGGCACCACCACCGTGGAGGGAAGGACTGGGGTCCCCCGCAGCTCAGGGGCTGCTCAACTGAAGGCAAAAGTGGCGAGGAGCCTGATCCTTTTTTTTCTGTGGAGCCTGCCCACTTCTCCCACAGCCAGGGAATAAGCCGATTAATAGTTTCAATGCATCATTGCAAACTAAACTACATTGTGATGCAAATTCTTCTAAAAGCCTCAGAACTTGTGTTCATGTAATGTATGATGCCATTAAGTGTCACAAAGGGAAATTTTTGTCACGTGCAGCATGACATCATCACATGTACAAATGCCCACAATGAACAGAGCAATCTTGGATGGGAAGTGCCAGTGCTTATGTACTTAGCTACAGCCTCAGTTATCAGTGGTTTCACAGTACCCACGCTAGACATTACACCCACTTGCTTTCTGTACTGTGAAGTCAGTGTGAAAGAGAGTGCTGAGCTCAGCGATATCACTGCAATCAGGGCAGCTGCAGACGTTCACAGTTCCTCCCACATTTGTGTTTCCTGCTATTTTTTAAAGAATTACAGCAGAAAAGCAATAGGATAAAAATTCAATGCTTAAAAAGCATTCCAAGCCAAATATTTGAAGGATGTACTTTTCCACATGTTCCTTATCAAAACATTTCTTGAAATCATGATGTTAAAAGTTCTTATTGTGAGCCTCAGGAAGTGCTATTGCGTGCATGTGCGCGTGCGTGCGTGTGTGTGTGTGTGTGTGTGTGTGTGTGTGTACATGCACACTTATATATACAGTGTGTAACTTTCATGGTGATGATGAATAAGCTCCAGATACCTATGCAAAGAAACTGCCTGCAGGCATGTCAGACTGGCAATATCAAACTCAGAGCCAGCAGTGGCTTCCTCCCATGTCACAGTGCAATTAAAGACAGGCTTGGCAAGCAGTAAATACATTATATGGGTAGCAGACTTACCTTTTGAGCTCCGGATGAGTCCTGGGCTCAAGATTCTGCAATTCCAATTGGTGGAGCCCATCCACCAATCAGAAGCAAGCCAGGGTAAGCAAGGCCATGCACTTTCCCTGAAAGGAGGGGGCAAAGAGCAATCTGGACCTGGTTGGAGACTGCGCCCTGCCAAGTCCGGAGAACTTTGGGGGTGGAGCCCCTGAAGTGTGTAAAAGGAGAGCGTGCTCGGCACACTAGAGGGAGAGCCGCAGTGAGTTCCGGAAATGACTGTCCTTGGGACCCCACCTAAGCCTCAACGATGTGCAGATCGGCACATGGTGCTCAGGCTCTAGGAGCTGCTCAAGGTGGCTTGAGCCTACCAACCCAGCAAGCGGCTGGGTAGGCGATGCATGGATTGGTGCACGGAGAGCTGGCCCTGGGAGCAACTCGAGGCTGCTCGAGCCCTACCCAGTGTGCAGACCGGCACATGGAGGGCTGGCCCTGGGAGCAGCTCAAGGCTGCTCAAGTTAGCCCCAGCTCTAGGCTGAGAAACTGGAGCCCCGCAATGTGGCTCTGCATTAAACTAAAAGAGCCCTGGTGCCCAGAGCCCAGGAAAGGGAAGAACCCCGGTGTGAGACTGGGGAACCAGACCCAATAAGGACTCGGCTCCCATGGGAGCCCCCTGGGTGCCCAGTGCGGGGCACCAGGCTATCGAGAGGAGCCGGAGGCGCTGCTGGAGAGGAGCCGGAGGCGCTGCCGGAGAGAAGCCCTCATGGAACTGGCCACCAGAGGACGAGCCTTGGCTGCTTCAGAGCGGGAGCATAAGTTGCTGGGGAAGCAGGTCCCACAGGGGAAGCAGGCTTGGGAGAGGAGGGTCTGCAGCCTCCACCCTCCTCCATTGTGGGAGGGGGTGTATCCACATCCTGGGGCCCTAAAGGGGAGGGGCTACAGGGAACACCCCATGGGGTGCTGAGCGCACCCCATATTTTATGATTATTATTTTGTACTGTAGAGATTAATATAATTATGGGTACTCCTTAAGGGAGTTTATATAGGTTTAACTATCTTCATTGCCTATATGTGTTTATTGTCTATTATCAGAACTTACCTGTATTGTTGTCTGTGTATGTCTGTGGTATAGCTACCTCAACCTACCTGGATTTATCTAAGTTGATGTTCATATGTATTTATTATGTTGATGCCTTAACTTACTTGTTCCAAAGTGCTAATTCTTATTCTGTGCAAGGGGGTTAATTATTGCATATGCTATGAATCACCCGGTTTATATTTTGACAATCCCTCGACATGATGCAATATGTTGATTGCAGGTTATTATATATGGTGTCACATACTAATTTTACTGTAAATATTTAATATTTCTTATTCATATTTATTTATTGTAGCAATACATGTGTATATAATTGAGCACTTTATCTCAGCCTGACTGTGGAGAAGAGAGGGAACTGCTCCCAGGTGGCAGGCTCCTCTCTCAGCACTCTTGCCTGACAACCCCAACCCTTCCACTGGCCGGCAGCGCACACCCCTGGGTGTACCCGGGCTACATATGTAACTGTTTGCACAGCAAATATGGTGCTGCAGAGCTGCAACCTGATAGCTAGTGTTGCCTGGATCCTTTCCCTTATGTGTACTGTACAGTCAGTGGGAGGGGGAAGGGGATGGATGGAGGGGAAAAAAAAGATGTGCCATATGTTGTATATGTTTCTATATGTGGCACTAAAATTCGTATTTCACTTGCTAAGCATTGCCCAACAGTCATGCATCTGTTACTGTATCAGTCCTTTTTGAGATGGAATTCCTCTACAACTCAGTAACCCATTGTAAGCTCTCTTCCCTAAGACACTGAGGTGCTTTCGGGGATCCTCAGAGTTGGTGGGAATTGTATGAATTACCAAATAGCTCCGTAGAAATGTTCAGTTGTAATGACAATGGTCACAATGTGCCCCAGTTTACTGCATGTGGCACCAGTCAGATGTAAGTGTCCCAAGCCATATTAGGTTTGAATACAGTGTGGACACTATTTAAAAAATTACTCTCTTGTGTTTTCAGCCTTTTATGTTCAATAATCTCAATTTATCCAGAGAAGCGGGGTTCACATCTTTCATGCACTTGAGTCCTGACATGGAATGCACCCTCCATGTGCACTTAAAAACTTCCAAGGACTGTAGTGAGACTTGAAAGGATGAAAGGAATATAAGATCATATCCTTGCATTTTGTAGCTGCCAAAAGATAGCTACTCTGATGAGACCACAGGTTGTCAGACTGTATGGTGGGTCTCTGGAGCTCTCAGCAAATCGATTACATTAATAGATCCCAGACACAGACTGCATTAACTCTCCAGAAATAGTGGCTGGTACGGATTTGTTACAAACTAAGCTACGTGAAGTAAAGGACAACAGTTCCATAGTCAAAGTGCCTTGTAGATTTGCATCCATTATTCTTCATCTGAACTACTCATTATGGGTGTCATATTCCATTTTTAAATTCAAGGTTAGATACGGAGGTTCATATGTAAACACCAAAATTACATTTTAAATGAATATAGGAAGTGAAAGCTATGCTAAGTGCGCAGTGGAAAATTAGCCCTGTTGTTGAGCACACTACTCAAGCCTCCTTAATTGGCTAAGATTGATTTGATGGCCATGAGTGGGCTGGGTTAGCTTTGGCCCTTAAGACTATGCAAATAACTCAGTAAACTAAAAGCATAGCAGAGTCTCTCCCTGACCAGTTCTGTTTTCTCTCCCTTCCAGGTAGATTCTTCTGTCTGTCAACCACCTCCATCCTATCCCTGGACTGCTGACGCGGGGCAATAACTTCAGTCCCCGGACAAACTAGATTCTTAACTGTAGCCTATCTTTAACCCTAGCATGAAGCATATATCTACATGACACAATTAAATACTATGTTAGAGAGACCGGAACCAGCTCAAGTACTATAAGTAGTGACTATATGAGCACAGCACTCCTCCAAGGCTGCTATACCATTTTCCTCAGCAGAGCTTACTAGCCTGAGCATAGTGCCATGCTATTGTGGCTATGCTGCTTTAGGTCTCCAAACTGGCTTGTTCAGAGCTAGCCCAGATATGTCTGCAGGGCAGTGTGTTGTGCTGGGTAATTCTCAACTAACTTGCCCCAATACCCTGAATCCAGTATTCTAACCTGAGATAGGCCAGATCTCCAATATCAAATCCAACCTTATTATAGATTTTAGTCTTCCATCTTTAGTCCAGACTAAAATCCTACCCCTAAAACAGGACAAGCCGAAGACTTAACTCCTTTTAATCAGACTAGCCAGAACTCCAGCACTGAGGATATTATCGTTGCTTGAATTTCAGTAATATTAAAGTTAGCATGGTGGATTGTTAGCTATTTGGGCTTCCTGTTCTATTTCAGATCCAAGTTGGGGCTCTTGCCCAATCCCTAGTTACATGTATACCTAGTTTTATGATTACCACAGCATTAAGGATGCATTGCCTGATTCTCTGCTGCCTGGCACCTTGTGCAGTCATTTACATCTGGGTGAAAAATGGTGGGCCAGATTTTCTTCTTGGCACAGTCACTCTGCTAGCATGTTAAGCTAAGTCCATGAGGGCCTAGCCAGCCAGAGCTGCAGCAAGGCAACTTAATGCAGGAAATGGGAATTGTTCAAGTGTTGACTCCCTGTTTTCAAATACTCGTGATCAGCCCTTAGTAAAGTTTTTCACCATTCAATCATACTTACATTTTAAGTTTTAATAAGAACAGTTTTAAATTAGAAGCAAGTTCTATTTAGGTTATAAGCTCTTTGCTGCAGGGACTGTTTCCTACATTCTACAGTGCCTACCAGCCTAGCATGGTCCTTTCTTGGTCACCAAGTACAATGATAATTATATAGTATTAAAATAATTTTTACACCAGAAATGCTTGCTTATTTTGGAATGTGATAGGATACCCTGGATGTAGAAGGTACAGGGCAAGGCCACATACTGTCACATAGATGAAACATTCCCCTATACTTCTGTCTATAAAAGTAGAAGAGCTAAGTCAACAAATTTCCATTATAGAAGGACGTCTTAATTGATCCTTGAAGCATAGAAAGGTCAATAGTTTTGCATATTGCTGTGGTATCCATTTCCCTTAATCAATGGCAAGTAGGTAGCCAAGGCCCCCATTTTGTACTTGGATCTGCCTAAAAGTGGTACTAATAAGAGAGTGAAAGAGATCCCCCTACATGGATACATTTGATTGCAACATTTGATTCAAAAAGTGAGAAGAAATGGGCTGAGTTCAAAGGAAAATGAACATTCATTTGGTTTTGCTGTTTGTGGTGTTTTTTGCTTGCTAAGCACCAGTTTGCTATTAGTTTTCTAGTATGTGCAAAAGGGATTTTTTAAATGTGAAGATATCACAGAGGAGCTCTGGACTGAGACTATCAAAAACCTAATTTAATGCAACATCAATAGTAATATATGCAATTTAGAGTAGCTTTTCCCCATACAGAAGGAACCAAGGAGAGGAGAGTGCTTATCACTGGGATCCTGGACCTCTGGGAGAGTATTCAGCTTGCAAAATCTGGCCACTTGAATTAATTTGTTGGTTTGAATCAATTGCAGGGTGTGACGGATATTTCACAAAGAGAAAGTATATGCAAATTGGAGGTAAAACCCTCATTTCATTTTGCATTGATTTGACACCACAACATTCTCCACATGTGCTTGTAAAATTAAGTCCCAGTCCCATTTTTCTACTGAGTTTGTCATTTAAGTGGGTCCTTTAGACTTCCTTCAGCTATAGTATATCATCTGTAACTATTCTCAAATTCATACTAGAAAGCTTCAAATGAATTTACTAAACTTTTAGTTCAAGAAGATATGCTGGCTTGACTACTATATTTGTAGGTTGATCACTTCAGTTTGGGTAACTACATTCTTCCAAAATTCCCTCAGTAATGTCACTTTCAGTTGATCCCTCCCTCTCCTAAACCATTGTGTAGTTCTGCTAGGTACCAGGGGACGGGGCACTGCATTTCAGTTATCTCTGAAGTGATTAGCACTGTCTCCTCTGAAAAAGCACTGAAAGGCTTTGTGAAGATTGGAGTCCCACTATGCTCAGCACTGTATACAGAGATATGGTATCTCTCCTGAAGAGCTTATAAACTAAGACCGTGGAGGCCAATCTCTTTGTGCAATCACCTGTGTGCCACATCTCCCAAGTGCCATTCCTATCCCTTTCCCTTACCTAATCTCCTGCTCAGCTTCCCGTTCCATGTCTTGTGCTCCCTTACCAAGCTGCTATTCTGCTTTTTGTTTTCTGCATGGCCTGATGCTCTCTTTTTTGCACCCTGCCCTTTTTAGCTCCACTGTGCTGCCTGTCCCCTCCTCAGTAGGCATGTCTATAAGTGCACTGTTACTACACTGTAACTTAGGTTACTGTGCAGTAACCAAAAATTACTGCTCAGTACAGGCACACGTCTGTACATGCGCACCCAGACTGTGTAGTAACTATGGTGTCTTATGCCAGCTTATGATGCAGGTAGAAAATTTACTCTTGAGTAGTTATTGCACAGTACAGCACGTGTAGATGACCTACTGCGCAGTAGCCCTGTTTGTGTGGACTGACTTGAGAGTAACTTTACTACCAAGTCAGTGCACACACAGAGTTACTGCTCTGTAATACCTATACATGTAGATGCCAGTCTAAAAACCACTTACTGTGCAGTAAGTTACTGCACAGTAAATGCACGTGTAGACATGCCCAGTCTGTCACATGAGGCTGCCCATGTCACTTGTGCCACAGGTTGGCCACCCCTAATCTAGCACATGCACTTAAAGTCCACTCTCATGGATCAGATGGAATGTATCTTGATTTATAATCTGTAGCTTGAAGCAAAATTTGGCTGTCAGAATCCAAATTAGGGATATGGCCATACCTCTGCAAAGGAGGCTTAGGGCATGTGTAGATGAAACGGGAGCCCTAAATTGAAGTGGTGGGTTTTTAAAAACACCGCTTCAATTTAGGGCAAAGTAAACCCCCATGTCATGTACACCCGTGTCTTACCTGCCTCTCCGGCAGCAGGGAGGGGAGGGCAAGCTGCCAGCAGGTGGAGCAGTCCCTGGGCTGTGGGGGGAGGGGGGCTGGTGCTTCCAGCCGCAGCAGCAGCGGCCCACCCCCTAGGTGGCACACGCCCACAGGCACCCGGCTCAGGCAGTCCCAGGGGCACTGCAGCTGCTCAGGGAAGGACTGGGACCCCACGCAGTTCATGCAGACATGCAGACTCCAAGTCGGGGGGAGATCATCAGGCTTACTGCTTTTTTTTTCCTCCTTTGGTGGAGCCTGCCTTCCCGGGCTGCTGCCAGACTGCCTGCACAGTTGCTGAGCTGCACAGAGTCCAGTGCTTTGCTTTGTGGCTGTAGGGCAGCAAACTAAAGCTCCTTGGAGATGTTTCAGTTTGCTGCACCCCAAAGTCATTTAAGGGACATTACACTGCCGAATGTGCTGCAGCAGCTGGAATTAATGCACAATATGCCACCGACACATGCAAACACCAACACCATTAAAACAGTGCAAAAGCATTTAACCCACTTTAAAGTGTTGTGCATACATGCCCCTCGTTTCGTCTACATATGCCCTTAGTGACCACATTTGAACCTGTGAAAAGCACTGTTCTGGCCTCAGGATCTGCCTTGGATAAAACGGAGATAGGGCCACTGTATGGGGAAACACTCATCAATATTTCTTCCCCTTTCTTCCCCTGTACCCCAGGGGCATTCCTTGGAAAAAGGTAATGTCCTTCTTCAACCTCTCTGTGGGTCTAGGTCATTGCCTTACAGGTTTCCCCTATGTTTAAGTGGATCTAGACCAGGGGTGGGCAATTATTTTGGGCGGAGGACCACTTACCAAGTTTAAAATGAAGTCTTACCCTTGTATGTTGTGAGGGGTGGGTATATATTTGTGGGGGGCTGTGTCGGGGTGGCTATATGGGGTCTGGATGGATATGGGGTTTGTGTATGGCAGTGCAAGGGAGGGGGGGGAGGGCACCCACACAGACTCTCCCCCTGAGCCTGCACACACAATTACCAGCACTGTCCCCAAGCTCCGCACTCTGGCAATGAAGCCGGGAGCCACCTGGTGCTGGAGTAGAGCTGGAGAAGAAAAGCAGAGAACTGGCTGGAGGTGGGGCAGGGCTGATTACAATGGCCAGATAGAATGGCTTGGCAGGCCAGGTCCAGCCTGCAGGCTGTATTTTGCCTGCCCTGAGCTAGACCTACAAGAGGATTATAGTGAATCTCTTGGGCAACTTAATGTTTCAGACCGACCTCCTGAAAGCAACAGACTGTGTTTGGACCAAAGTTGTTTCTGAGCATGTGATCCTGGACCTGTTGTATTGGCCTGACTCCAAGGAATCTACTTTGGCTGCCTCTCTCTTCTTTAAAGCACCAGAGACCAATTAAAGAGACCACAAGCCAAGGAAAAGGTCTGTTTTTAAATAATTAATGAGTGATTGGGGGCTGACAGATAAAATACCAGGCTGACAATTACAGCTGCACTGACATCACTCTCAGCTTTATCCTGTTCTTTGAATGCCCCCACTGCAACCCATATGTTGGCCAGTCTCTTTGTTCCCCTCACTCTCTATGATGCAGAGAAGGTTCCTGGAGCATCATCTTGTCAGGCCCAGTGTCAAAGTGGCTTTTTGTTATTTCAAGGTTTAACACCATTTCTGCATTTTGCCATGTTCTTACACAGCACAAGGTTTGGATACACTGCATAGTCTCATTTGTTCCCCATCACACTGTATTTTTAGATTCCCATGTACAGAAGCTAAAGCCTGCATGCACACACTCTTGTCAAGTGATTGACAGATCCTCTGAGTCAACACATTTGGTTAGCAAAAAGGGAGTTGTGGGGGAATGGTTCTTAATTCCTGACCTTATAACATACCACATCCTTTCATGGAAAAATCAATAGTGCCTGATCAGAAATGTGTTTTTTGTTCAAGCTAGGCACAGGATATAGCTCTGATCTTACTGTTCATGGGGAGGGTTGGTAAATTTACCCTTTTTGTGTTACTGCTACCTCGGGGGTGGGCAATTATTTTGGCTGGTGGGCAACTTAATGTGTTCTGGTGAGTTGTTGAGGGCTGTGCACACAAAATCTCTTAGAAGGTGTCATTTTAACAAATTATAGATAAAAACAAATCATATACTAAAAATCAAACATCTACTATAACACATTTTAATTTTATTTCAAAAAATATTTTGTCCTGATTTATATATTTTTGAGTAGTGTATGTAGAGATGATTGTGTAATAGCCCAAAATAAAGCCTTACTCCTCTATATTGCGTGGATGGGTTGTGGGAGGTGTGGCAGGGAGGTGTGGGGGGCGGCCTGCACACTAGGTCCTGGGAGCCAGCCTGGGGGGGCAGGGGGCATGTGCATCAGAGCTCACCCAGGTGGTGCAGATGTGATCCATCCCCCCACCCAGCCTGTGGCTGCCCCCATGGTGCTCCCTGTGGGTCCAAGCCCTGTCTGCTCTTGCCTGGGGCATCCCGTGCCCACTGGCCCTGGTCCCAGCCAGCGCACACAGCTTCCCAGAAAGGCTTCTCCAGTGCAGCCGCCTGGGTGCTACTTTGCTCTCCCCACATCCAGAGGCTCCTCTTCCCCTTCTGCCCTGCTGCTGTGCTCCAGGTGGGGGAAGTTGCAACCAGGCAGCTCCTGCTCCAGTGTATAGGGCTCCAAGTTCAGCTCCCAGCCACCCACTCACTCTGCTGATACAGCATGATGAGCAGCTACCAGTGGGTGGCCGAGTGGGTGGAAGGCAGCTGGGAGCTAAAGCTCGATCCCCATGCACAGGAGCAGGAACTGCCCAGATGCAGCTCCCCTCTTCCTCAGTGCCTGAGACAGCACAGCAGAGGAAGGAGAAGCAGGAGCCCCTGGAGGTGGGGGCAGCCAAGCAGCACCTGGGTGGCTGCAGCCATACCGGTAACAGCCCTGAGGTGAAGCTGTGGATGCTGGTCAGAACTAGATCAGGTGCAGGTGGGAGCACAGTGCAAGCTGCCCTGGGCAGGAGTGGGCAGGGCTCAGCCCCACGCAGAGCACCACAGGGGCAGCCACGAGCCAGATCTAATCAATTGGTAGGCACCTGCCTGTGGGCCAGATCCAATCAGTTGGTGGGCTGGATCCATCCTGTGGGCCACATTTTGCCCACCTCTGTGCTACATCATTTTCACTGTGTGTTTTTTTTCAGATGCTAACCTCCTAATGGCTTGAGACTTTCAAAGAACATGAAGATGTGTCTGTATTCACTGGAAGATAACTGAAATCATGAATCCTTTCCACTGTTTTCTATGTCAAAGATGTTTTGATAACAAAGCAACCAGGACACTTTCTTGAAGCTCAAATGATGATAGAGACTCCACCCAGCTAGACTTCATTAGGAACTAAAAGTCTAGAGGAGAATTAAGGCCAGTACCCATTTTGTTTCTAATGTTGAAAAACCATCTAGAGTTCTATTCAGAAAATGAATATGTAAGAACAGGAGCACCCAGCTCAGACATGCTAGGCATGCATTACCTACACACATCTCAGGGTAGTTTATAGCCAAATTCCTGTCTTCAGAAAGTCAGCAATTCACCCACACCTTTAGAACTTCTTGGTTGGTTATTGCCTGGTTAC
The DNA here is from genome assembly GCF_001723915.1 of Gavialis gangeticus. NCBI lineage: Eukaryota > Metazoa > Chordata > Crocodylia > Gavialidae > Gavialis > Gavialis gangeticus. Next base: position 91,156,237 of record NW_017728992.1, on the reverse strand, counting down.
TGCTGACCTCTCCAGGATTGGTTCCTCTCTGGCAGGAATCTTTCCTGGAAGGTTCTTTTGCTATCTGGCCCTTAAACCTAGGACCAGTAAACAGTTGTAGGCAGAGATGGTAATCCATATTTGTCTGAAATAATCAGGCAGAAAGCAGAGCAAGGTGGCCTAGACACTAGGGTTAGGTTAGACATTCAGAAAACCCAAGGTGGAATTGATCCAAGTTACACATTTTTTCTGTAAGTGGTGTAGTATAGGTCAGTAGTGAACAGAACACACATTCACCCTTTGGTGGGGGGAAGCAAACATAGACCAGGTTCCACCATTTTTAAACCAATAACACATACATGTAGAACTTCTGTTCTGTTCTGTTATGGGTATAGATCAGTTTTGTGTGCCAAACTTCTGTTCTGTTACAGGTATATACTGGTTTCTAATCACTTATACCCATAAAAGTGTAATGTCTGCACCTGGCCTAGTGATCCAAAACCATGATGTTTTGTAGGCAACAACCTGCTTTATCAAATGCCATTTGAGGTATATATTTGTTAGATTGCTGCAGTCTGCTTCTTCCTTTCTTCCAGGTGGTAAACTTTTTTCCTATTTATTGAGGTTTGCCTTTCTCTTATTCCTGAATATTGGTAGCATACGTTTTTTGAATTACTGATAAATTGAAACGAGTGTCTCACCTTCAGCAGGAGGTTGGGTTTGTGTGTAGCCAGTGCTACTATTTAAAGAGGTGTGCAAGAAAGGTACTCTTTTAGTATTTCACTACTGTTTATTTCCTTTGCATCCTTTCTTATTTATCCCCCAAGAAAATGTGTATGAAGCCACTTCGTTACTGTAACATTAATCTTGTGAATTTAAAGTAACATAAAAAGAAATGCAACAAGTAAGATTATTCACTGCAGTGTTACTAGGTGGGCTATAAAATGCACAGCATTAATCTTAACGACCTACACATCTCTGAGCTTTATGTAGCAACAGCTCTATTACCTCCTCTGGCTCCTTGACACTGCTCACCCCACAATCACTTGCCCCACCACCTGACTCTACTGCAGGTGGATCTAGATCTGAATTCCAGAGAGCCCTGCTGTCTGGATTTGCTCTGAGGCTGAATGAGTTTGACACCCCTGCTGGGAAAGATATGTTTAGGTTTGTATCTGTTTGTAATCAGGTACAAATTAAGAAACATTGGTGGACTGATCCTGTGTCCTAAGGAAAGGAATAAAATGCAGGGCTAGTCATTTAAGAGGGAGATTTGGAGCCAGCAGAGCCTAAGTAGGTCACATTAAAGGAACTAGGAGTTTGGTATGTGAAGGGGGGAACACTTGGGTGCCTATACACAAGAGTGGAGGCTGCTCCAACACATGGTAATTACAGTGCGTAGAAGTAGACTCGATCACTGTAATTACCGTGATCCAGCCAGGCTCCATGTCTCATGTATCAGTGTCCCCACACTTCAAAATGGCAGTAGGGGCACTTCATCTAAAGCTAATCAAATGAGCTTTAGATAAAACACTCCTGCTGCCATGTTAAAGTGTGGGGATGCTGATACACAAGACACTCCAGGAGCTTTAATTAAAGTGCTCTTGGAGCTGCTCTAATAAAGCATCCCCTACCCCTGGAGCATGTGTCCTGCACAGTGGACTCTGGGTAGGTGGGTAATAGCTGGGCCTCAAGGAAAGGATCAGTTAAACTTTAAACTCTTTATTGTGGAACTTGGCAAAAGGCTGTGAAGGCCCCATACCCTGGTTAAAGAAATCCATGAAAATCCCATTTGTGTTGACTTTTTTGCTCTACTTTGCAAGGGGTGAATACAGACTTCATCATTTGGCCACTGCAGGGGCTACATGCTTTAGCTATCCTATCCATAACAAAGAAACTAAAATATCTGAAGTTGAAAAAGAGGAAACTGAGGCAAAGGGAGCACAAGGCAAAGGGGTTGTGTTGAAGTGAGTGCAATGTGTGTGCAGCCATCTTGCTTTTAACGGATCATGGCACCATTTTTGGGGTTCAATATTTTTTCTCACAAAATAATAATAATAAAAAAGCCATACTAGTGTGCATCACAGACTGATCACCCGTGCAGTCTGACTTTCAGAAATGAAGTAAGCATTATGTTCAAAAGCCTGTGCAGTGGGTGGAGGGGATAGGCACTGCTCTAGCAAATGATTCTTTGGTAATAAATAATGTATAGTGTATCTCTCAGGCAGGAGAAGAGTGCAAAGTTCACACTCTTCTGGCTCCATCAAGTCTTTTCTTTTGGTGTCTACGAATGGTAACACAGGCCCTAAACATGGCCTTGTTGGACGTGGTCCATAACATGGGATCCCTCCTGAGCACGCGCCCACTGATGAGAGGTTGGGGAGGTTCTCGAATAGCTAAACTTTCCACCGTGATGATGTCAGTGACCCACGACATGTGGGGGGCCTGCACAGTAGCTGGTGTGGTCCAGTAGTGCCGTGTGCTACACCTGAGTGCCGAGAGCACAAGAGTAGGGTGTCGTGCGCACATGAGTGTGATTGATGAAAAGAATGACTGATGCCTGGTGGGATTTTGGTGAGTATTTAAGGAATCCTGAGGTGTGATTCGGTGCACAAATGGAAGATGGAGGCTTGAGAGTACTTGAGGTTTGGACGGTGTGCAAGCTTACTTGATTGGTGATTGTACCTGTGTGTCTGAGGCATATAAGCAGTGACTGTAGCAGTGAGAGAGAGGGGGTGACCTATCCAATTGGATTATAATTGGATACTTACCTGTACAAGCGTTATTGGACCAGGACCTCAGTCATCCATTGGATTGGTAACTATCACCCTTCCCTCCCTCTTGGTTTGAGATCCTCTGAGAGAAAAGACTGAGAGACTGACTGTCACTCCAGCTCAGGGAGCCTATGAAGGCCCCGACGCTGCCCTTCGCTGCCCCGGCAGGTCTGGTTATGGTGCACTGCAGTTAACCAGTATATATTGTTAATACTTGATGTTATGTACGTTTCCTACTGTGAATCTTGTTTTTCTTGTGATCGTGAGTTTATAATATACTTTTAAACTTTATTGGAGCCTCTGTGTATTTCTAGGGTATATGAGGTTAGGCTGTAGCTCTATGTGTATCCCTGACCCCCAAATCAACCCCTAGCTGAGATAACACATGAAAGGCCCTGGCTCTCTGAGGAGGCCTAACAGCCCTCCACCCCTTCGATTTCTCATAGGTGGTCAGTATCCAGGACACCCAGCGGTGTCCGCCTTTCAGCCTCATACACCTTTGTTTCTGCAAACATCTTGTTAATGATCCCTAGTTTATCAGGTAACTCATAGAATACCAAGGCTCTCTTTTTTAAGTAATTTGTGTCTCGAAGACACTCATCTAACATGTCTACTGCTCTAACTTGCTAGGTCTGTACCCTGCACATACTTTATTTGGGGATAATTCTATCTCAGAGCTATATCTATCCCAGATAGTTAGGACCATTGGCCTGTATTATTTGCTGCTTTTGTGGTGGTGGTTTTCATATTGCCAGCCATGGGGAGGGGGGGGTTGTGATGTACTTGTTTCTCTGTTAAAGCGACACCCTGCCCTGCAGAGCTCATAAATTAGGTAATGATAAGATGTAGAAGTCAGATGAGGTACCATTTAAGCAAGCAAGTTATCATTCACTAATTACAAGTCCCAGCTCACTTCTTGCCTGGCTGTTGTAGTCACAGGAGGGATGAGCTTGGAAGACTGTTTGCTTTTGTAGCTCATGTTGACAATGCTTAATTGTTCATTAAAAGTCACCCTTATCCCACATTATTTTGTCCTTTGTGACAAAGAAGTAAAGATACTTTTCTCTTTCCCCTTCACTGTTTGGGTTTGCATCAGGCTGCATTGTTTGATTTCTTCTGTATGTCAAGCCTAGGGTTTACTACACTGCAGTGCAGTCTAGCCTGGCTCATTCAATATTTAGAAAGAAGCAATATTAAACTAATGGCTACCTCACCATGGCTCCAAGTTCCCAGGAGCTCTATCATTCTGTTTTGATTTCTTATTTACTGCTGGTAATGGCACTAAATAAGGCAGTTTCACTCTCTGTGAAACTCTGATCTGCTTTTGGGGGAAATCTGCAAACTGTGGGATTGGCCCACTTACACATTCCCATTTTTGTCAGATTACAGCTCTTCTCTTCAAAGTCTGGATTGCTTCAGCCTTTCATGAAGGCACAACTCTCTATTCTTCCCAGGCTCAGCAGGACAAATTCTACAAACAAAATCTTTCTGAAAATGATTGTTTGAATCTTTTAACAATTTTGCCCAAACTGTCTTGAAGTTTTTAAACTCCCTTCAAATATCCTGGCCCAGAAAGGGGTATTCACACACGTACAGTCAGTGTTAAGGTTAAGTGTCTAAACCAGAGGTCGGCAACCCCCGGCACACGTGCCATGCTTCGCACACGAGGCCGTTTTCCTCAGCACACAGTGGGAGCATCCACACATGCAAGCATGTGCACTTGCAGCAGCTCAAATAGAAGTGGTGCAAATTTGAGCTGGGGCTTTTTGCCTCGGTGCACATGCTTGAACATGTACTTTGTTGTGAAGCAAATTGTGCGACTTGGGGCAAAATAACCCTGCCTGGCTCCTCCCGGATCTGCAGCCAGGGGGAGCTAGAACCCAGGACCAGCACCTGTGCTGTCCCCAGCAGTATAAAAAGCTGCTCTGTCCTGGTCCCATCCATACAAAAAGCTGCCCTGGCAAGCAGCTCAGGGCTACTCGCTCTCAGGAGCTTCCAGGGTCCAACCAGTTGGTACCTGGGGACACTACCCCTTGTGCCAGCTGGACTGCTGCAACAGCATCCCAAATCCATTTTTAAAAATTCCCCAAAATCCTTGTTCTTCCACAATTAAAGCAAAAGACCACTCTACACACACACACACACACACACACACATATATATTTAGACAGAGAGAGAGAGAGAGAGAGAGAGAGAGACAGCGATCAGTTGGGTAATGCTTTACTGGTATATTTACAGTGTTAAAGCAGTTTGGAAGCTGCCAGTTTGGAAGCAACCAGTGTCTCTATCATCATGATAAAATAAATTCTAAATACCTATATGTGTTGATGTGTACTTTTGGTTTTCTTCACACATGATGGGTGTGTGATGACGGGATGTGGTGTTTGCAGGAAGAGGGTGGGAAGGGGTGTGGCGGAAGGCATGTGGGTGTGCGTGGAGGGATGTGGGTTGGTCTGTGGGTAGGTGTGGGGCAATTGTGGGAGGGACTGTGGGTGTGGGGGACCTTTTAGGGGGGGCTGCTCAGGAGGGGTGGGTCCCCTGGCTCCCACAGGGTGCAGCCCCCCACACAGCACATGGAATGCCCCCCCACAGGGCCCCAGCCCCCCTCACCCAGGGTCCCAACCACCATGGAAGACTTCAGCCCCTCCCAGGGTCCCACCTCCACCCTGGAAGGCCCCAGTCTCCCTGCCCAGGGTCCCAGGCACCTTGGAGAGCCACAGCCCCCCCCCCCCGGGCCGTAACTGACCTTTTGCAGCAGCAGCAGCGGGGGACCGTGTGCCGAGCCCAGCCACGTCTTGCCAGCCCTGGGGCTGCTCGTGCCCCTGAGCCAGGCTGGTGTCATGGTGGCAGCACCTGGCGCGGCATGCGGGGACTGCATGCTGGGCCCAGCTGGGTCCTACCGGCCCTGGGACTACTTGTGCTGCCCAGCCAGGCTGGTCCCTTGGTGCCAGGCTGGTCCCTTGGTGCACACGCCATGGGACCGGCCCGGCCAGGCAGCACAAGCAGCCCCAGGGCTGGCAGGACCTGCCTGGACCTGGCATGCAGTCCCTGCATGCCGCACCAGGTCCTGCTGCCATGACACTGGCCTGGCTGGGCAGCAGAGGGGCCTCAGGGCTGGAAGGACCTAGCTTAGCTAATCACACGGTCCCTGCATGCTGCACCAGGCCCTGCCTCTGCACCACTGTGTCTGCAGAAAGGTGGCACATGGTGTGACCTGGGCCAGCCCCATATGGCTCACTAGTCTGGCTTTGCACCGGAGCAGGTCACATGGCTCCGGGAGGCATGGCTCCTGTGCATGCCTCCTGGAGCTGTGCAACCCGCTCCAATGCAAAACCGGACTAGCAAGCCACACAGGTCTGGGCCAGGTCCTCACCCCCCACACCCCTGGAGACATCCCCCTGCCACCCCTCGCACCCCCTCACCCCCATTTGCCATTCCCCTACTTACCATGGACAGCACTGGGGGCCAGGGGCAGTCAGAGCACCAAAGAGACACTCTGGCCAAAACCAGAGCATCTCTTGTGGAGGACTGACTCCCTGCTGGCTCCAGGCATGGTCTGGGACTGTGCCTTGCTCCGCTGTTCTTCTGAGTGTTTTTTTTTTACCTCTGGATATCGGGGGTCTAATTTTCTTCCCGCAATGCAAACTTCCAGTGCGGGGAACATTTTTTCGCTCCTGCACATACCTCTTGCCCCATCTCAAAGAGGTTTGGGCAGGGCAAGAGGCACATGCAGGCTTGTCTGCATGCGTCTGGTGGGGCTGGGGCCAGAGCAGGGAGGCAGTAGCTGTTTGCAGCCTCCTGGCTGCAGCCGGCCCCAGCTCTGGGTAGCTGCTGCCAGCTGGGAGCCTGGGCTGCTCCCAGCAGGTGGTTGGGAGGCTGCAAGCCCTGCTGCAAGCAGCCCAGGCACTATGGCTGGCAGCAGCTACCCCAAAGCCTGGGTCGGCTGCAGCCAGGAGGTTACAAGCAGCTGCTGCCTCCCCGCCCCGGCCCTGGCCTGGCCCCAACAGGCACAATGCTGGCACCTGGGGCCTTGGGGCTTTGGGTGAGGGCCAAGGGGCATGAGCAGGGCTGGGGAGCAGGGGCTTTGGCTGGGGGCAAGGGGCACAAGCAGGGCTGGGGAGCTGTTGTGGGGGGACCCGCACAAAACAAATACACAAGATCAAAGGCATTATCAAGTTTTATTTATTGTCACTGGGTTTACAATGTTTAGACAATCTGGTATTTACCATAAAAAGGGCAACATTTATGATTATTAACTATACTAACATGCAGTGCATCCTGCCATGTGCCCCCTACCCTCGTTTTGTTTTTCTAGCATGCCAGCACTCCAGCACCTTCCAAGGTAGGCATTATGGGTTTCGGCACTCCAGCCAAAAAACATTGCCTACCCCTGGTCTAAACACTAACTTAAAGCAAATTTTAAAATACTAACTGACAAATAATAAAGCAGAGACAGGATTGTACGTTGCAAATTGTATCCAATTCACAATTTATGTATAGCAGTAAGTCAAGGAACAGCAGCACAAGCACATGACTAATAAAACTGACAAACATGGAGAATGTCTTCAGTTTCTGAGATTTAACAATAAACTGTTTGTGATTAAGTCACACACAAAAAATTATAGTAAATAATTCCCTACTCCTTTTGTTGAAGAAGGAGTAGAGAAAACACTCTCAGATTATTTGAGGATCTTTCAAGTGTCTGCTAAAACTTATTTTGTATTTTTTAACAAAACAAAACAACATAATTTGATTAAATTAGTCCTTATGAATTGTCTGCTCAGCTCCAGTAGCTAGACACTACTTCGATTAGGAAGAATTTCCTAATCTGCTAACTCATCTCTTTAAAATGAATGAAAAACATATAAAGACAGAAAGGTAAGGCATTTTGTATGACAGAGCCCTTGCAGCAGATGCACTGCAATTGATTTTCCATTTTCTCTGCTGGGGCAGACATTACAGATCCCTCACCTGTTATTACTTCCATGTGGTTGTTTCTTCCCTCTTGGACTTGTGGCTGTGCTTTTGAATTCCTGATGAACCTTTAAGCTTCAATCTTCTAGCTAGCTACCCATTTTAAAGGAGCCATCATCTTTAAAATCATTTTTGCAGATTTAGAGACTGGCTACAGACCCCTCTGTTTTTACTGATTATTGTTATCTTTATAATTATCCATCAGGGCTTTAAGGACAGACTTGCATTCTGCCCTGGACAGAATACACTATATACTCTTTATGAAAAATGTATTCCTCCTATTCCTTTCCCTTTCATAATTAATTCCATAGAGAGCCAGCATAACGGTTTTTAACTCATTGTGCCAAATTAAGTCAAGGTTTCATATGCTACATTGCAAATGTTCAGTTAGTAATAAAAGAACCAAATTGTGGAGTGTTTCCTCACAATGGTGAGCAATTATTCACACTAATGGTCTTGTTGAAATGACTGGGGTGAGTCATTCATGTGAGTCACTGCTCAGCAATACCAGCGAGGATTGCACAAACCATCCCAAACTGAGTGCAGATCGGTCTATTCCAGAGAGTTCTCCAGATGTGCAGTGTGAAGCTCAGCTACTTAGAGGGGTCATAAGCTTCAGATAGAGTCATTTGCCCTGAAGAGATGACTGGCCTTATGTGAGATGACAAAGCCTATGGGCATCTATACACATGTTCTGGAGTGGAGGGGGAGGGTGCTTTAATTAGAGCAACTCTGAGGACACCTATACACATGACAGACCTCTGCTCTGCCATGTGCTAATCAGCATGTGTCAGAACAGACTCAATTAATCAAATCTATTGCGAGTCTGTTGGAGCATGCTAATTAGCACGCTCCAGCAGCCTCCACATCATACGTATTCAGCTTCCCTGCATTTCAAAATGGCGGAGGGGGCACTTTAAAGCTTGTTGAACAACCTTTAGTTAAAGTGCTTTCACCACCATTTTGAAGAGTGGGACACTGAATATACTTAATGCTGCAGGTGCTTTAATTAAAGCGGCTCTGAGAGTCACTCTAATTAAAGTGCCTTCTCCCCCCCCGCCCCCCTGACACACCCAGGAGTATGTGTATAGACACGCTGAGAGTCACTCTAATTAAAGTGCCTGCAGCGTCACATGTATTCTGCATCCCACACTTCAAAATGGCAGCGTGGGCATTTTAACCAAAGCTCATTAACTAAAGTCATTTTGAAATGCAGGGACAGCGCAAGGTGGCAAAGGCCTGCAGCAAGGCAGCAGCCCTAGATTTCAGGAGGGCGGACTTCAGTGAGCTAAGGAGAATAGTTGGGGAAGCACTGAGGTCCCAGAGGGGAGGGGAGTCAGGTGTCCAAGGAGAATGGTCGCTCCTTAAGGAGCCCAAAGGGAGGTAATCCCAACAAGGATCAAAGGGAGCAGGAGGGCACACAAGCCCCCATGGCTCACCAAAAGCATCCGGGAATGTCTCCTAGCTAAAAGGGAGGCATACACCCAATGGAAAGGAGGGGCCATCACCAGGGATGACTATACTGCAGTTGCTCGGAGATGTAGGGGGGCAGTCAGGAAGGCCAAGGCAGAGATGGAACTGGAACTAGCTTCCTGGATTAAGAACAATAAGAAGTCCTTCTTTAAATACTGAGGGGGTAAAAAGAAGTTTCTGGGTAATGTGGGGCCCCTGCAGGACATGTTAGGAAATTTGGTTGTCACACCAGACAACAAAGCCAATGTATTTAATGATTTCTTTTCCTCCGTCTTCCTAAGTAGGGACCGGAACAGCCACCCCCCCGTTGGGCCCCCCTCAGTCCCCAGGGGAGGCACACCTGGGTCAAGGGTTAGTGAGGAACTAGTTAGGGAGCTTCTGGAGGGACTGGACGTATTCAAGTCAGCTGGTCCGGATGATCTCCACCCTAGAGTACTAAAGGAATTGGCCGAGGTCATTGCAGGACCCCTGGCACGGCTTTACGAGCACTCGTGGTGTTCTGGTGTGGTGCCAGAGGACTGGAAGAGGGCCA
>NW_017728992.1:91100075-91146379 GCF_001723915.1 Gavialis gangeticus | reverse complement strand
GGATTCAACACAGACAAGTGCAAAGTGATGTACCTGGGGAAGAACAACCGGCACCATACCTACAGGTTGGGGAACTCCATTCTTGTCAGTACAGAGGCGGAAAAGGATCTTGGAGTCATCATTAACTCCAAGATGAACATGGGCCGGCAGTGTGGGGATGCAGTCAGGAAGGCCAACCGTACCTTGTCATGCATCCACAGATGCATCTCAAGCAGGTCCAAGGAGGTGATACTCCCCCTCTATGAGGCACTGCTCAGGCCGCAGCTGGAGTACTGTGTCCAGTTCTGGGCCCCGCACTTCAAGAGGGATGTGGACAACATGGAGAGGGTCCAGAGGAGGGCCACTAGCAAGGCAGGCCTTATGAGGAGAGACTACGGGACCTGAACCTGTTCAGCCTCCACAAGAGAAGGCTGAGGGTGGATCTAGTGGCCTTTTACAAACTAGTCAGGGGGCATCAGCAGGCACTGGGGAAGTCCCTGTTCCCCCGAGCACTACCAGGAGTGACCAGGAATAATGGTCACAAGCTGGCAGCGGGTAGATTTAGGCTAGATATCAGAAGGCACTACTTCACGGTCAGGGCGGCTAGGATCTGGAACCAACTTCCAAGAGAAGTGGTGCTGGCTCCTACCCTGGGGGTCTTTAAGAGGAGGCTAGACAATCACCTTGTTGGGGTTGTTTGACCCCAGTACTCTTTCCTGCCATGGCAGGGGGTCGGACTAGATGATCTACTCAGGTCCCTTCCAACCCTAGAAACTATGAAACTATGAAACTATAAGTTCTGAGGTACTGGTGCTTTACTGCTTTGCACCTTGTATAGCATTTTGCACATGTGAAAACCTTTCTGCTATTGCCTTATACAGGTGCTGGTTATTACAACCGCATAAAAAGAGGCCTTGAGTTGAAATCCTTTGAATGCTGACAATACAGTGGACAACTGTAGAATATCAGAGCTAGGTTCTTCCTACGCCTTTGCCTGTTAAAATTATGCCTTTTCAACTTTGTCCTGTCAAATATGTTTTTTTCTCATATCCAAATGTCTATTTCTCCTGAATTCTACAACACTTCGTGTCCTTACTGATACGTTGCAGCAGTGAGTCCCCTCAGTTAGTTGTACAATGTCGGGGGAGAAACAGTGTAATTAGCTTTAGATTTGATGCTTTTCAGTTTTACTGATAATTCTTTTCTTCTTGTCTCATGACAAAGTGGATTAGGACTTTCCAAACATCCTAAGATTGTTAGGTGCTTGTGAAGATCCCAGCCAACATAAGAAGCACTTATTAGATCCAGTTTCTACCACTCATATAGCATCTTTGAAGCCTTGCAACTAATACTACTAGCAGTTAATTAAGATTATCCTTATGATCCAAGTAGAAAGAGCTGTTGTTGATCTGGAGGTAAAGGCCCTGAATTATCTATATGCACTTTAGTTGATATTCATAGTCCATGATTTCTGTATAGAATATGTAAACCAAAAGGGCAATGAGGCTTATTACCAGATATTAACATCTCTATTTTCTGCAAAAATATTTGCTGCCACTCAATATATTGCACATAAATCTGTTTTAAATTAAACATTATTCAGGTTGCAAAGCCAAGAACTCAGAACATGGCAAACACCAGTATTAAGGTTGCTCAGCAATATAATTTAGTTTCCTTGTGCGTATGCATTATGATACAGTCTTTAATTACAAGATCACATGCTATCTTTTCCCACCGGACCACTGCCTCATTCAGTGCTCAGAATGCATGGTGCTCACTTAATTAGCCCCTATTCTGTATTTTATCTTCGCATCGGTGTCCAACCTGAAATCCCATCCTTGTTTGCTGCACACTATTCAAAACCTGTTTTGAAGACATCTGTATTGATTTCCTCTTGGGGTTTTTTATAGAGCTAATCACTACAGTACTATGCCAGTGTTTCACATCTGCTAAGGCTACAAACAGACCTTGCATTTGTTCTAGGAGAAAACATTTTATTCTAGGACAAAGTGTGATTGTTCAGATATCGATGTCTGTTGTCCCAGGACAAGCACTAAAAAGGTTCATGGGATAAGAATTGCTAAAAGCTTGTCCCAGGACATCCCAAAGTGCATGTGCCCCCTGAGCAGCTTGGGGTTGGGTGTTCTTGACTCAGTTATGCTCTTTCTCAGGCACCTGTATTGATTGTATGTCACCTCCCAAGGGAAGCCCCCGATACTCACCCACCACATCTTGATGTCTTGTCCAAGTGCGGGAGGTTCCCTTATAACTGGGACTTGTACAGAAGTGTCAACTGTGGATATTCCTGGGGCTCTACCTCCCTTACACCCCTTCCATGTGCCAACCTGATGGACTTGGTTGTGTGCCAGATGGTTAAAATTCCTCAGGCACCAGTCCTTGTGGCATGGCCCTGATCTGGTCTTGGATGTGGTTATATGAGTGCGGTTTCTAGTTGCAAGCCACTTGCTGGATGAAAGTCCTTATAGCTGGGCTCAACCTATAGAGAGTCTTCACTGCACTCAGGTGATTGCTCTCCCTACTGGTGACTGTGCACCTTCTGACTGCTGAGCAAGCTGGTAGGCCTTCTGAGTTCTTGCCTAGACTCCCCCAGAACCCCTGGTCCCTCAGCCCCAGGAGCAATATGCAGGCCCGCTCCCTGACCTCAGGGGCAATGAAAATGTATAAATAAGTTAAACAGAAAAGTATCAGGAAGGCCACTGTTTTGCTCCCTACTCACGCATCCTTGTGTGCAAATCAGCAGTTAGTCCCTTGGCATCCTTCCTTGGCCTGGCACCAGATGCCACTCCAACAAGGTGTAAACTCCTCTTTGGGACTCCATCCTGGGTCTCTGGCTAGAGGCAGTGCCAGCTGTACCAGCAGGAAGCACACAGCCCCCTCCCAACTGTTGCTCCCCAGCTTCATCCCAGCAGCTGGCTTTTAAGGATGCTGGCCAGTGCTGCCAGATAACATCACCATCCCACGCCAGCCCCAGCCACACAGATAAGCAGCTGATGAATCATGCGGGTGGCTCCTCCTGTTGCTGCTGGCTCTCTGCCACCATGCCTGCACTGGGTAAGTATTTCCCTATTATAGAGCTTTCAGGGCCATTCCCCGAGGGCTGCAGGGCTCTCCTGCTGTGATTCTGGCACTGGGAAAGGTGGGATATCCACCCCTTTTCTTTTGTTGCTCTTCGACAGTGCATCACAATGGTTATCCCAGAACTGCATTATTGAATTAATGGTAGAAAAGCATCAGTACATTCAGCCACTCACAAAACCCTGATTGGAAGGGTGATGTATGTACACACCAATCCTAAGACTTTTCTATTCTGGGATGAATTTTCCATCTCCCTTGGCAGCACTGGGTAGTATCTCCTTGTTTGGCTCCTCTTCACACATTGATTCCCAGTCACTGCAGGAGCCTCAGGTCTTCGGTCCCTCCTATTTTCTACCCATAACATATACACTACAGGCATACCTCGTTTTATTGTGCTTCGCTTTATTGCGCTTTGCAGATATTGCGTTTTTTACAGATTGAGGCAAGACCCTCCACCAGCAAAAAGATTACAACTCGCTGAAGGCTCAGATGATGGTTAGCATTTTTTAGCAATGAAGTATTTTTTAATTAAGGTATGTACATTGTTTTTTTAGACATAATGCTATTGCACACTTAATAGACTACAGTATAGTGTAAACATAACTTTTATATGCACTGGGAAACCAAAAAATTTGTGTGACTCGCTTTATTGCAATATTCGCTTTATTGCGGTGGTCTGGAACCGAACCCGCAATCTCTCTGAGGTATGCCTGTACTTCAGTTTTTGGAAGATTTTGCTTAATTCACAGAGCCAATACTATGCCCTGGCATCAGTAGTGCACTCTTCAGCAGTTGTAGGTTCTCTGCAGCTGGGGGAGATTTTACCAAGTAGCCAAAAAAAAAGACCAGTTTTCAGTGTCCAAAAAGGAGGTGATATCTCTAGCAGCAGCAGCAGCGAGCTTCCAGCCATGCACCGTGTCTCCTTTTCTGTTCTCTCCACTGCTGGAGCCACTGCAGGGAAGGTACATGGTGTGGGGAGAGGAAGAGAGGAGAGTGAGGCACCCTCCTAGCTTCATTCCAGTGTCCCCCTTAGGCAGCACCTGGAACTTGTGCCCCACTCACCCACACATGATTATGCTACTGATCTAATTAAGGTATTTTAACTTGATGTACAGTATTTGGACAAATTTTAACAGCCTCCAGTGTGAGGGAAGTCAGACAGGAATTCTGTGATATGTAGGGACAGAATTCAGTTCTCAAGGGCAGCATTCAGCTGCCTTGCCATAGGACCATCCTTTCTCTTCCTGCAGCTCCTGCTACATGTTTTCCAGCTTCTGTAACAAATAAAACAGGGCTCTGATAGACATCAGCCTCCTTCACAGCACAAACCTGATTCATCCCCAGAGCAGATCCATTCTGTGCAAGGAATGAGGAAGGGATCCTGAATAAAATTAGCATGTAGCCATGACAGGCGACATCATAAATGCATATGCACAAGAGGAGGGAATTAGGGATGTCTAATTTTAGCATTTCCTAAAGTTTAAGTGCTTGACTCTGGAACTTGGTTAATGTTCTTTTAATATAGCATTGCAACTATGGGATTTTCTAGAGTTTTTGTAAAAGAGTAAACTGAAAAGTCACCCAGCAATGACATACTGATCCTCTCTCATACACACACACAGATACATGGGCCATCATCCCCTTAAGCTAAGGAGGAGTATTTAACACTGAAAGTAGATTGTCATCCTCTGTACAAATTAATACGGGATGGGCATAGGGTCCTCTGCCTCCATGGATATGTGCTTATAGCTGAGAAAGGAAGAGATTTGGAACCATGGTGGTTCCCATTCCAAGTTATGGAGGGAAATGTGCTAGAGTGGGCACAGATCCTTTGTTCCATTCTTCCCAAACTTAACCCCTTCCTCTCTGGCCCACTCAACTTGTCCCAGCAAATTCCTTAGAGAAAATGACCCTGAAGCCAGGAGCCCCTCATCTTGCATTTGAAGATAAAATGCATTAGCATGATTATATTACTGCAGTTCTATCTTTCAGTGCTTCTCATTGTCTGAATGCTGCGAGATCTTATTTGCCATACCTGATCCAGTTAAACCCACTGGTGCAACAATGATATAGTCAAATCCCTTTGGTATGCATACAACACTTTTGCTAAATCCCAGGTTTACAAAGAACATGCATGTGTGTCATGTATGGATATCCTTCATGTATGCAGCTCTTTTTATTTAGAGGGGTTGTCGCAGAGCACTTAGGTGCCCTGTGCCTGAGAACAGAGACAGCTCAAGAGAGACCCCTAGTGATGAGAAGGGGGAGGCGCAGCTGCCAGTCACCAGGGCAGCACAGGTGCTGGTTGCTGGGGCAACCAGCGAAACCTGCTGACAGGAAGGGGCAGGGCTTAGCTCTTCTTAAGCCCAGGCAGGAGGCCAGGGTGGCAGTTCCCCTCTGGCAGCCAAGGAGGGGGGAGCTCGGCCAGTGCGGAGAGAGGGGCAAAGATTGACTGCATGAGCATCCACTGGTTTGCTGCCATGGGCTGGAGTATTTTCCCGGTAGGGATCAAACATTGTTTGACCAGACGGTCTAGTTTTATGTTATAGCCCAGGGGCTTTGTGCTTTGTGTTTACTGTTTTACCGGAGGACTGGGTGAGGCTATTAGGGGTTGGAGGAGGCCTCATAGGGATCCCACAGTAGCGTGGGGGTCCTGGCGTTAGAGAGGGCGAGCATCTTGGGGGTGCATTGGCCCCATCCCCAGAGTGAGAGGGGGGCAGCAAGGAGCCCCATGGGTAAAGAGGAGGGCCAAGACATAACAGGGCCCAGGTCAAACCACATCAGCACCATCTGTCAGGCTTGGGCTGCAGTGTAGGGGAGGAAAAGGAGCCGCAGGTACCGCCCCCTGTCACTGGGGCGCGTAAAATGGGCAGCCTCCTGCTAATTACAACAATCTATTAATCAAATAAGATCAAGGTGTGGCAGGAAAGTAAGCAGGCGGTTGGCGCAGTACAGGAGGGGGGAGCCACTCCCGGAAAAGCTCTGATAGCGATACTCCTGTCACAGGGGTCAACTGGAATTCCAAGAGAATTTGACTATATTTGCATTTTAAAACAAACTTTTGAAGGAATCACTTATTCTTCAAGTTTTTTTATAGGCCACAGGTCTGACTCATATTGGCAATCAGTTACAACGATATGTCTCCAAATGGTCCAGCTGCAGTCCATGCCTTGTTAAGCATACTTTCTTCAGTTACTCAGAACAGGGCTGTGCTTGAAAACCAGAACAGACACAGGAAGTGATCAGCTTCTCAGGCCTCCAGCATCCAATTATGTGACAACAAAAGCTAACAGAAGCATAGATCCCACCCTATGCTGTAGGTATTATTATGTAGGGTGTATATTTTGCTCCAAGTCTGGGAATAGAAAATATTTAGGTAGGCAGTTTGGCCCAAACGTGTTTCCATTTTGCTGAACTTTGAAACAAAGTTGAGGAAAATTTTCAGAAAAAATGCTAAAAGCCATTTAAAAATATATATAGATATAGGTAGATATACGCGCGCACACACACGCGCACACACCTACAGCTTCCAGTGTATTGAAGTCATAGAAGCCTGTATGATTTAAATATCCCTTGCATTGTAATTGAGGATTTGGGGAAGCAATGTTTACCATTGATTTGCTATTCCATTTCTATTTAAAATATAAGAAAAGAAATATGGCTCTGAATTTTTTACTGAGGCTTCCAAGTTAGCTTAGTCTCCAGTCACCAGGCATTCACTCAGCTGGTGTATAATGTGTGTGTGTGTGGCGGGGAGGTCTATTGAGTTCCCTATGGCTGCTATAGTGCAGGGAATGCAGTCTGTACCAGCAACGGACAGAATTAGCCTTAGGATTAACCTAACTTCGTGTTTCAAACTTGTATTGTGCAGATGAGTCTCACCCCAGGTTTTGGCCCATTACTACCTTCTCAGAAGCCAGGCACGTAGTATTTTAGCAGATTTTGTGAGAAAACTAGAATCTTCTGTAGGTCTCTAGGAATTCTGGGGGGCAGACATTGAGGGGAAGCAGCACTGAGATGCTTAGTAGAAGAGAAGTATGTGCCAACTGATGTTTCAGATGCCTTTGTACAAATGTACCTGCCTTTTGAAATGTCCCAAAAGCAGCCAAAGTGCTGCAGAAGAGTACCTCTTGAAATAAGGAACTATTTTGAAACGTTTCAGTTCTTGTTACCTGCGTTCAGGGACAGGAGACCCAGAAGTCCTCCAGAATCCCATAGTGCTCTGCTCTCCTCTACACACCCATAGGGTAGAGAAGGAGATTAGGGTGGGCAGTCTTGCAGGATGTTAGCCCACCAGAATGTGCAACCCACTTCCTGGTCCAAGCTACTTCAATATTTGGGGGCCTGCCACCATCACCATTCCAGGCTCTTCAGCCCCAGTCCCCTGTATCTTGCTGCTCTGGTGAAATGGGAGGTAGAGGGGTCTGGGGCTGAGATTTCCAATACGAATTTATAGCATTAAAAACATTCAGACCTATTGTGGTCTTTCTGAGTTTTTTAAAAGAAAAAGAATTGCTCTATTACTTTTCTGCAGTCAAAAACTGAGTGAAAACTAAGAGCTAGTATTTTCCAAGGGCTGCCTTGAGTCTAAAAAAGGGTGTCCTGAGTCTAAAAAGGTTGAGATCCACTTCATTAGATGCTACCTGGCTGTACTGCATAAACCAGTAAAGGAATGTAGTGATAATGCCAACTCTGGAAGGAAACCAACAAGACACAACATTTCTATTTTCAAAAAGTCTAACCAGAAAATTCCAACACTAAATTCGAATGTTTTAGAAATCTATAAACATTTTAAATCTATAGACATGTTTCACACGAGACAGTACTGATTTCTGGAAGCTTTTACAGTATATGAAACCATGCTATTATTTCATAAACAGGAATTGTTTTCCACCTCTGATTCACTTTCTTTTTTGTCATCACCTATTGATCAAAGAAAATTATGATCTCAGTTGCAGAGAGGGAATAATCATACACACCAATACTGATACGTGGAGAAGAGGTTAGTTTATAGCATATCTCCCCCTTAACAACATGTCAGGGTAGGTTTTACCATACGGGAGGTATAGAACGGTTCTGTTCATAGCTCAGTATCTGTACATTCACATCACATTGTTACCAATACTGGGATTTTTTTCCATGGTTGGAGTACAGATTAGCCTTACTTTTGCTATTCCTGATGGATGAAGGGTGTCTTTAAATCTTAGATTAGCTTTTTGCTCAGCTATTGCAGCATCTGCTTGGGAGCTCTACTGTGCTTAATTGAAGGATTCTGATGTCTATTTGGGGACAAACCTGCTAGGTGTAAGCAAAAGAGAGAATTGAGACTAAATTATGCTGAAAAAGCATTAGATAGGTCCAAAATTTGATGTAAGTGACATTCCATCTAGCACTAGTCCTGGTAACAGCTACTGCTTACCTAACAAGGAAAGACTTCTATCCCCACATGTAAGGTCCTCGGTGATTCAATCCCTCCACGAGAAATACTGGTTATCTTTAGTATTAGTCTCTACTAATCTTAGTAAATACTTTTTATTTTTTTAATGTATGCGTCTAGATGCAGTGCAGTTATCTTGGTACCTTTTTGTTGCAGTTCTCTAGGATCAGCTGCTAGGATCTTAAAGTTTTAGTTCAACAATAACCTTTCCCTAGATGACAGAACCTGCATCTGTTCTACTCCCCCTGTCACCGGCCACTACCCACCTCCCTTCCTGAATCAGCAGCAATTTGGTAGACTCAGAGCTTGCTCTTGGCGATTAAGACAGATTTTTACATAACTGGTGGCCCTGCCAACTGGCCTGCTCTCTTGGGTACCCATATTACACTTTCACTTGCAGCTTTCAGGCCTCCAGGGTATTTCACAGTGCTTTTTTCTCCTATGCTTCCTGGATATGGAACTGGCATTGCATGCTTTAGTTCCTGTAAGACGGGGCTGTCCAGCTGGCTGCCCACAAGCTTCATGTGGCCTGGAAGGGGCCCACAAGCTTCAAGTGGCCTGGACAGGGCTAACTTGCAGCCCACAGGTTCTTGCCTGGCCACTGCTTCTCCCATTGCTCTGGCTGCTATGGCAATAGAGGGCTCTGGGCTCCACCTTGATCTTCCAGCTTCTACTTCCTGCCCTGCTCCTGGAAAAGGGGCTAGGGAGCAATCTTTACTGCTTGCACTCTGTGCACAGCAAGAGCAGAGCCAGATTGGACAGGTGGATAGTAGTGGAGCATGGCTTCCCAACCTGCATGTCCCAGTGGGAGCAGAGCTGGGCTGCATGCAGCAAGGGGAGGAGAGCCAACTGCCTGCGTGGCAAGGGGGACCCCAGGAGGGTTGCCCCCATGGTGTACGGCCCATGCAGCAAGCAGTCTGACAGTCTGTGGTCCATGGGGCACATGACCCCCTACCACCCAGAAGGTGGACAGCCCAGCCGTAAAACATCTCTCTCTTTACTATTATCTAGTGGAGACTTAAGATCAAAATCTTGCCCTGTATGTACAGTATACACAAGCACAAATGCAACCTTTAACTTCCCTTATAGGGAATGAATTATATTAACAATACGCTTATTTTATTTAAAATATAGTTGGGGATATTACAGGCTAATCAGGATCTACTACTACTACCACCACAAGATCTACTGCATTTGCAACACGAGCTCTAAAAATAACCCAACTTTAGAAAGTAGCACCAAAACAACATACAATCGGGGCTACTTTCAAAGCAAGTAGCAGGTCTCACAACCAAACATTGCTAGTAGTTGTCATTTATTTCTTTTATTTTAAAGAAAAGCCTTATGGAAAGTGAACTTCAGCTTTCAGAAAAAAGTGTAACCTCAGCTCAACATCTGAAATTTAACATCACATGATAGTTCTTAATCGTATGCTTCAACCATGTAGCTAGGATCCCATAAGTGCTGACAGCCTATGTCCAAAAGAAAATTAGGATGAGGCAAAAACCCTCCTTTGCATAATGTAGTCAGCCATGCCTCACCAAACACAAATCCAATCCATCATCTTCCAGACACTATTCACACCAGCCATTTTGCTGTCTCCTTAATGCATCTGTCTGTTTATCCATTCTCAAGTACCATCTGCTTGCCCTGCCCTCTGTGCATCGCACATGTTCTTCAGCTACTGCACCTCCAAGGTGACAAATGAGCAGTCGAGCTAATTTCATTGGGATAAACAAGAAAGCAAAAACCAGATGGGAATCCTTAGATGGAGCCAATGGCTTTGGGAGGGAGGAGAAATTGTTGGGAGAAAAAATCACCATAACAACAGTACGTGCAAAGAAAAGATTTCTATTTTGGCACTGCCACAAATTACTATGATTTTTTTATCCCTGCCCTGTGGTCTGTCTTTGTCCGGAGCAGTGATTTACTGACAAATGTCTTATTTTTGTTTCTTTAGAAAAAATTATTACATTTGTGTTTGTTTTTGTACTTGAGATTTTGGGTCTTTTTTTTTTAAAGAGTCATACAAAGGCAGTGCTCAAAGTTGTTTGATTTACATGACTTCCCAAATTATGAAATATGCCTACAGTTCAATCACTTGTTTAAATTCCTCTAAAGATATAAATGGCTCACTAATAACATTAATTCAGATCTGGCTTCCAATTTCCATGGTGTGATGTAAAGTAGCATTTGTGAATATAACTTACTCTGTCCTTAAGATTTTTTTCACTGCAAAAACAGCATAAAGAATTTATGAATAATCCTGGTTTTGTGAGGTCAATGGCAAACCTCTCATTGACTTCAAGGGCACCAGTCTAAACATAGAAGTTGCACCAATTTAACTAAATTGTTTTAAAGACAATTTTAATGAAATCTCTGCAAAGCCCCGTGTGGATATACTTCTATGGGTTTAAAACTGGTTTCTGTTGCTTTAGCTCGTATAACAGACACATATTAAATTAAGGTAAGTCAGGTTTAAATCAAATTAAGCATGCCCACATGAAGTATTCACTGAATTTATTTTTAAAATATATTTTTAGTTTAAAGCAGAGCAACTTCCCAGGTAGACCATGGTCAAAGTGACCTTGTAGTGAATGAAAATCTGATCTGTAATCATTAGTGCTATAAAAATACACAGAGACAATTAACATTGGAAAACCTCTCAAATTCCCTGACATTTTATCCAGCAATGTCTGTATACGCTGAGCAATCAATGTATTCTCTTTTGCAAATATATCTAGACAGGGCACTTTCATAATGTCTTTTTATTATTTACTTGTATATTACCTGCATCATTCAGTGGAAATCAGCTCACACATCTAAGTAATATATGTAGATGAATAATACATGTAAAAATACCATGAATACAGCATCTGCCTCAAAATGGCTCTTTCCTTAGCTTCCCAAAGTCATTTTTATTCTTATATACTTTTAGATATAGACTCGTGAGACAGTTCTGCATTAGAAGTTCTTAATTCAGATCTTTCAATGAAATGTCTTTTAGCAGAAACATTTGTCTTCTTCCAGTAAAGTGTAAACTTTTGCTTTTAAGTTCCAGTTTCTGTTAAGGGGTAATTCTTACATAGTATAGTTGCTTATTACAAATGTTCCCTTTAAAACATATTTTAGGCTCAGACAATAAGATACCTTTTGTTCTCATTAAACTGAAAGCCTTCTGCTGAACAGTACAAAATCCTCCTGTTGGCTAGAAAAGTTTTGTTCTCTTTTCCTTCTAATAAACACATGATGTTCTTCATTAGTCTACTCAGCCAGCTGGTCTTTGTTTAATTAAGAAACTATCAAAAGCTTAAGAGTCCCATCCTGTAATTCTGTACTCATGTAAGGTCCAGTCATTGTTAATGATCCTTGCACAAGACGTTTTAAAATATCTGAGGGAAAATATGCACAGATGAATGAGAATAATGATACCTGAAATATCTGATTATGGAGCTAGTTTTTTTAAGAAGAAGTTTGATTAATTTATGAGCAAGTTTATTTGACAGGGTTGCTGGCGATAGCAGAGGACTAACATAGGTGATCCAAGAGATTTCTTCCAGGTCTATCCCCTATGTTCCGCTGAGAGAGAACTGTTCATGTGAGTAACAGTTTGCATGATCAGGCCACAAACGATGTGACGTGGTTTCTAGGATTTTTCTCTTCATTAGGCTGACAAATGCCATAGAAGCAAATGCAATAACAGTTCCCACTGTATGTTCCTATGCTCATAAAGAAATAATTGTGGAGAATGTCATAGACACACAGCAAACAGCCTGAAATAGGAATTTTTGAATAATGGCTTGTAGGCTCTGACATATTATTAGGTTGCTCTCACTTCCGATTATGTTCAGCATTGTAAAATATATACAGAAGGTCGTGGTTATTCAAACACTTGGTCAAATGGAGAAATGTCTTAGCGTGCCTCTGTCTGTAAATGGCTGGTTGAAGACTTTTCAGTACCAAAGTCTCCCTGAGATCCTCAGGGATCACAAAACAAAGGGCCTTTAGGGAACTGAAGAGAACTTTTATCTGAATGGTGTAAATGAAGCTCTTAAATTCTGACAGGAAAATTAGGAGCTTTTGAGAAGGTGCAAAGAGACCTACCAGGCCCACCAGCCTCTGTGGCAGGAGGCTGAAGGAAAACTCTTCCAGACTAGAGAGCTGGCGTGAAACACTATGATGTCAGTTCAGCCATATCAAATATAAATCTGTCCTTAGTTTCACCCACCAAATCTGTCCTCAGTTTCACCCACCAAGTCCATTTCAGGCTTTTTAGGAGGGTCTAAATTCTCTTAGCCTTTAAAAACCAAGAACTATTGTAGTTTCAAACACTGACACATTTTTTTCACCTCACACTCTCTCTTTAAGGATTAGAAGGATGATACATTTACTATCTATAAGTTGCTTTTTCAAGTGAGTGGTATTTCATTACAGTAGGTCACTAACATTTGAATATCCAGTGGTCAGTGTGTAACTATTTAACTTCAGCTAGTAGCAATCAGTAATTAATTAGCATGTTGGCCATTCATTTGCAAGGAATGAATTGAACATAGAAGCTGGAGAACCTGGAGAATGTTCTCCCTCCTCTCGTTGGTAGTCCTTTGAGTCAGGGCGCAACATAGTGGAAGGCACAGGGCAGCTGTTCATGCTGTATTTGTTTTCTAGTGGAGAGGACTTCTTTCTCCAATGGTATCAATGTTGCACATTTTTGAGCATGAAAACATATTAAAAACTGTGGTAGAGGTTTAATGCTGCTTTAAGAAACCTTCATGTTTTCCCTGTCCATCTTAGTGTTGTTGTGTATTATTTTGGTAAGGATTGTTACTGGATCTGGCCAGTTATCTGAAGCAGGATGCTTTGATCTTTTCCTAAGAATAGTAGAAAAGGATATAGCATGGATTGGAAAGGAGGACTACTCTTGATAAAAACAAACTATTTCCAGCATAGCTTCAAAAGCCAGCTATTTCCAATAAATAAATCAAAGTAGTAAAAACAAAATTGGTTGTCTTTTTTTTCTTTTTTGGCCTTGTTCCCCTGAGCATGCACATGGATTGAATTTTCATTCTTAAAAGTTCAGCAGTTTCCCCAGGCACAGTCTTCCAAAGACATATTTCTGACTAAAATACAATTGATAATTTATTGGCAACTTGTGCAGCTCCAATGACTCTTAAATGGATGCTGGAAGGTGTACTGTAGCATTTGCCAGCCCATGGTACAGGACCCAAAGTGGATAATAACACCCAGCTGAATAGAAAAACAAAATCCTACACAATCCCACAGAACAAGAGAAGGACATTTTGACCCTGTCCCACAACCTGTACTGCCCTTATCTTACTTCCAGCCAAATGTTGGCACAACTTCATACTCCTCTCACAGGAAAAGGCACCATTTCAAAATGGTGTGGTAGTGGCATCATGGCATCCTGAAACTACCTTTCCCAGGAACAAAGCAAAGAAC
The DNA here is from genome assembly GCF_001723915.1 of Gavialis gangeticus. Lineage (NCBI taxonomy): Eukaryota > Metazoa > Chordata > Crocodylia > Gavialidae > Gavialis > Gavialis gangeticus. Next base: position 91,132,410 of record NW_017728992.1, on the reverse strand, counting down.
AAGCAGAGGAACAGACAAATACCAGCTTCTCCTCAGCCTCAGAAACCCCAGTCAGAAGTCTCTATGCAACAACTATCACTTACCAGACTCTGGACCCAGAATATATTGGGGGGATTTGGGGTCATGGCAAGAAGCAGTGGCTTGGATACCAGTGGAAAAAAAGTTGAAAAACATTTTGCTGGTGCACTCATCAGAGGATGAAATGCCTGGACTTCACCATTCCAAACACCACCACCCATCTCCTCATGTGGTCTTGGTTGTCTGTGACCTGCTTTCTCTATACAGAAGTTGAAGGTAATGATACCTTTCCCTCCTTGCATTAGCACTGTGTAGACTAACAAGCTAATACACCCAGGACATTTTGAAGGTGTGATTTACAAAAAAGTTTATCCTTAAAATGCTGGAATTATCCTTTCCTTGGGAAATTTCCCAGGTTTGCTGAATAAAACACTGATGGAAATAACACAGTAAAATTGGACACAACAGGACTATTCTGGACTTTAGGGTATGTCCATACCGTGTCCTTGGCACTGGGAGGGATGTGCCTTATCATGCTCTGACTCACAAAGTTAAAACCTGGAAATGTGATGAAGCCATTCTGGTGGTGTCATTCTTGAGACTGCAGTCTGTGGCTTCAACATGGCATTTCTGAGTTTGGTTATATGGGAGTAGACATGGTAGGTGAGGTGTACTTGGGCATCTCTCCCCCCAGACATAATGGGGACCCAGTGTAGAATCCCCTTTCTCTTTGTCTGTTGGTACATTTGCCATAGTTAACATAGCATTTTTAAATTCTGCTCTGACATACTACTAGGTTGCTCTCACTTGCAGTTATGTTCAGTAGAGGAAAAAATGTATAGAAGGTCATAATTATTCAGACACATGGTCAAATAAATAAATGCCTTAGCATGACTTTCATGGTCTCACTGGACACACTTAAGTTGCAGTGTATCTGAATTGAAGTCCTAATGGGCGTGTGTACACATGCTTTTACACGTGCCTAAACTTAATGCACATTTGCCTAATGTGCATTAAGGCGATATAGGCACATGTCTACAGGTGCACATGCTAAGGCTCATTAATGCGGTGTGAGGTCTGGCTTGAGAATAAAGTTAGTCCCAAGTCAGTCCACATACACAACATTAATGTCCCTTAGTGTGCCTTAGTATGTCTACATGTGCATTAAGGTGCTCTAGCTGTTTTTCCAGGTATCAAATTTAGGTGCAGATAGCCTAAAATTGCCATTTTAAGGAGAATTAACAGTGCTCACGTGTAGACCCACACCCTTAATGCACCTTAAAAATGGCTAGTGCACCTTAAATAAGCACGTGTAGACATGCCCACTGTGACCTGTTTTTCAAGTTGCTATAACTATTTCTTGTATTCTAAATAGATCTTAAATAAATAAAAGGGCTCTTTGTTACCACGGAACTTACTTAAAAAGATACTGTGCACATAGGCCTCAGGCACAAATATTTTATTTGCATGAATATGTTAGCTGAACCCTATTCCCAGTGCTTTTTAATAACTTACATTGTCATTTCAAAAGGAAGGTGTCAATACACAAAGGTGAATGACAACTAATTTAGTTATTCTACCTCACAGATCAGCAAGTACTAATTAATACAATGGAGGACAGTAAATTCTAAAGAGAAACAATGACGATATATGATAGAAGTTATTTTAACCCCACTGCTATTGCCCAGTGACAAATTCTAAGTATGGCAAGGCAACTGTCTGTTTAACATAACTTCCATACTACTCTCCTCTTTTCAGAAGAAATTCACATGATGTTTGTGTTACCATAGCTATCCCAAAGATAAATATTCTTGACAGTCATCCACAACCAAAATGTTTTGCTGTGATTAATGTTTATGGTGAATTTACATAAATGTACAAGAAGATGGTGAATGAAAGACTTGTTATGACAGGTCTTTAATAGCCTGTTTGGTTTCAATACTACCATTTCAGACTTTTTATTTCCCCTCATTTATGTTGCTGACAGCTTTTAGATGATATTTCTCTGTGTCTACCAGGGCTCCAAGCTCACCGTTTAAAATCCATAGAAGATTTTATGGCAGCCTAACAGTGGGGGTGTTTTACCGGTTTAGAGGCATAGTAGTACTCTGCCACTCTCAACTACCCAAACCCAGAACCTGGGGAGCATCTTTAATTCCTCCTGTTTCTTGCCCCACACATCCAGGCATTATTCAAATCTTGTTGTTGCTTTCTCCCTTACACCTCAGGGGGTGGTTTTTTTCCCTGTGCCTACTCAGCTACCATGATCCTAAATGAGCATGTTAATTCCCATCAGCACTTTTGTCACCAGCTCCATTCAGATTGTAGGATGTAGACATGATCAGTGACTGACAGGTGAAGACTACAGACCTAGTAGAAGTCTGGGTTACAAATAACATGTGCTTATACAGTTAATAATCAATATACTTAATCAAAAATCCATAAGCTTGAATTTAAGTCATAGACAGTAACCTGAGAAAGTAGAATAAGAATCTGTTTTTCAAGGCTGCTAATATTAGGCTAGACCAAATAAGAATAACTGTGTTGTGAGAAAGTGTGTAATAGCAGCTGAAAGTAACAACTTATGTTTTCCCTTTTGATAAGAATTGAGTTGTGTGTAGTCATCTAAAATTTTATTGAAATAATAATGTGTCTTTGTTAACCTGTTGTCAGCCTTGGCCATTTTCAAGGGATTCATGCTAAACTGTGGAAGTGTGGCTAAAGCAGGCCCCAAAGTCTATTTCAGAGTTAACCCTTGTAGATGTTACAAGTGACCTAGGCTAAGTACAGACAGTCAAAAAGCCCGAGGCTGAATTGATTTGATCTTCACAGGTTAGTCTAAACTGCATAGATTGAACTGATAAGCAAGTGAACAGGCACTTTTGAGTCTGGAAATGCAGCCACATGCCTGCAGTGGCCCACACCAGAAGCTGGGGAGGTGCTACAGCATGCTTTCTTGCTCGGCTGAGCAGACACCTTAGACAAAGGCTAGCCTGCCTACCATGCAAGGGTGGGGGTGGGGTGAGGGAAGTGCAAAGCATCCTGAGATGCTGAGGGAGCTGTGAGTTAATTTAAATCTGGAGGGGATCTGAGACAGAAGTTCAGTAAACCAATTTAATCTAAATAAGTAAAGCCTGATACTGCATCCATCCAGGTTTGTATTAAACTAGTTCCAGCCATTCTGAAAGCAGTTTGTGCACTGAACTTCTGGGCTAGGGACAGAAGTTACACATAAACCGGTTTAAGTGATCAGAAACTGCTTTAAACCTGTAATCACTGTTAAAGCCATTCCTTACTTAACTATGTTTCTACCTATTTAGTCCTCCAGGTATTCTTTCCATGACAACAATCTCAGCTATTTATTTGTCCACTTCTCCCTATCTAGGCTGCCTTCTACACTGTCACTTACACATGGGCTTCTCTCCCTCACCTGGTTTGCACAGCTACTTCCTTCCCTCTTACAAATCCTTCCCCAAGATGCAATATATGTAATGCCTACATAAAATACTCAACTGGTAACTGCTTAGTTAAGAGCCAGCAGGAACTGCTGATGCTTGAGTGTTTTTTAACATTGTAAATGACTTCAGTACTATCAAAGTCATTGCATACAGTCTAGTCAATGTAAAAAACTGTTAGCCTCTTTTCTGCCTACCCCTTTCTGGCCATTGCTTGTTACACTCATTTGCTGCATGTTGTTTTAAATTAGATTGTTCCTTATTTTGAACAGAAATCTTGCCATCCTATCTATTAGAACAATGATGACCTAATCCTGAATGGCCATTAACTGTTATTTCATGATAAAGGATTTGTTTTGTAGACCTGAAACCACTTGACCTAGTGGCTTATGGTAATACGGCATAAGAGAATAGGACATGTAAATGCAATGTAGAGCTTCTCTGTTTTTTAAAAACTTCATATTCTGAGAGGTTTTTAATTTCCATTTATTTCATCATTAGATTGGGCATTCATGGCATAAGTGCATATTCCAGAAGACACAATTTGTACCCTGGCCTTACTAAAAGGCCAAAAGTGCAAAAGAAAGTTTGACTTTTCCTTAAATTGTTTGTAATCTGACCTGTAAAAGCCAATTTTCCAGACAAGAATACATTAAAACACCCAAAACAAAGATAATTACAAATATTGAGTATAAAATGTAACAAGGAAAGGTTCTGAAAAACTGTATTTATATCTGAACAATTTATTTATATTTGTAGGAACTACTTATTGGACCAATTTTCTGGTCTTCCGCCCAACAAGGCACTCTGACTTGTTTGTTGTATATTAAAGGACTGTTTGGATTGTGCACCCTATTCTTTTTATGAGAAACTAGTACTAGCATCTTTCATTTTACTTCTCTTATCTTCCCAGCTGTTTAGTATATGCCTTCATTGGAGATTATACAGCTAGAAAACTGTGATATAAATCAGAACATGATCCCTCCTGCAATTTGACGTTCTATAAATATTGTAAAAGAAACATTTAGACTCTTACACTTTTAAACATGAAACAGGTTTAAATTAATTGGACCTGGAATATGTTTTTCAGTTGGGTATTTCTGGGGGTAGAAAGATTGCCCCTTTAACCAAAATCAGTGTTGAATTGTCTGTGTGGAATTGTCTGGCATTGCCATTCCAGATTTTCCATTCTGGACATTACTGATATACTTTGGAGATAACATTTAAGACCATGAAGGAAAGTATCATGTCAAAAGAACCTTTGATGCTGGGACAGTTTTTACATACCTTGTGGGCACATCTACATGTGCAATTAATGCACCTGAATTTTCTGTGCAGAAAATTCAGGTTCATGCACAACTACATGTGCATCCTCGTTGAGAGCAAATTGAGCCCGACAGGAGCAGCCCAGTTCAGGGCTGCTCCTGCCCTGTTCCTGCCCTCTGCAGCAGCTCAGGGGAGCTCCAGGCTCCCCCAGATGCCAGCCCTGGGTTAGCAGGGGCCAGTGGGGGGTTAGCCCCAAGCTCCAGAAGGCAGGGGAAAGTTGTCCCAGCTCAATAGGCAGCTCTGTCCCAGCTGTGGGGAGATTGGGCTGGCCTGGGGTGCAGGGGGATGAGGGAGCTGTTCTGGCTGGCTGGGCAGCTGCCTCCCAGCCACGTGGAGATCAGGACCTGCCCCAATCTCCACGTGACAGGGGACTTCTCCCAATCTCCATATGACTGGGATTGCTGTCACAGCTGCCTGCCAGCCACATGGAGATCAGGATGGGTTCTGACCTCCACATGGATGACAGGACACTCCTGTCAAGCTGAGACAGCTCTTCCTACCCCTCTGTGGCCCCCTGCTGCCTAGATTGACTGGAAGTAATATGATCCTGGTCAGCATCTACACATGCGGTACTGCATATTAGTTAATGTGCTATTTTTCTAATACCTGTATCTACAGGTATAGGTTTGAAGAACTATGCTACCTGGTGGCCTTTAAGCTCTTCACACTGGTGATGACATCATCTTAAAATAGCTGAAACAATATGCTGAACCCTCATATGCTAAATAATCTATGGGTACTAGAAAACAGAGCATAAGACTAACATACTGCTTAATAATTGCTGTGCATGTGTAGATGGTGAAACTTTGCTCTGTGCATTAGATTAGTCTAATGCACAATAAAGCATCTCCTGTAGACGCACTCAGTGATCTAGTGCTGCTTGGGCACAAGATTGAAAGTGGCTTCTGAAAAGGACAGAGGATGATGACCAAGTCCCATGCAGTGTAAAATATTAGCTTTATTTGAAGAACAACGAACAGCACACAGCCCCAAACGGGCTGTAACACCTCTCTACTTCCCTCCAGGCAAATACTATGCAACAGTTCCATTATGAGTAGATTTAACACACAATGGGGGGGAAAAGAACAATACCAGAACTATTAACTGAACATAGCAGGTTCCTGTATATATATCACAGCACAGAAAGATGAGCCTATTCCTAAATCTTTCTGTTGCACATAGAGTGCATTCACGCAAATTCTGGAGCACCTGCTGTATACCAAATTGCTTTAGTATTGTTTTTTCTTTGCTCACAGTGTAAGGTTGAGTGGCTGTGGCAGTCCTGCCATGGTTCCACCCTCTACTGTCTGATAAACTACAGATGCTAATAAGCACTTCACCTGCTCCCAGACAGCTCTCAAATAAAGAGAAACAAGAAGGTTAGAGTTAGTCTTCTTCACATTCATACTGATGAGTTTGGAAACTGTGAGGCATCTGAGGCAGGTAGCACTGGGCTCAGTATTTTCTTTCCATTGCATCATGCCTCTGTTTTCTCAGTGCTTAGCTGGGGTTTGGCACAAGATGGAGTGAACTGGTTGAGACTGAATTCTTACAAGATGTAGCTGATAGTAATGTATCAGGCAGTTCTTCCTTTGCACTTCTTGAAGGCTGTGCCTGTACCTTCAGTTGGGACATAGTGGGGTATTACCTCAATAATTCACTAGCTTGGACTTTTGTTAAATTCTCACTGTTTTGAATATGAACAAATGCAGTGGTGCCTTACCAGACTTCCTACCATTTGCAGTGAGCAAGGAGGCTTCAGTTTTCTTCCTGAAATATGGGTCCATCATGATTATCCTTGTGTCTGAGGAGCCCCTGGTAGCTTCATCTGGGGTTGGCTGCAGTAGCCCTGCTAAGTGCTCCAAGTTTCAGCAGTGACATGTATGTTCCACATGTTGCACTGACATAACAGCAATTCAGAACAGCTTAGTAACAATCATTAAAAACCTATGTGGTTGTGGAACCCTTAAATTAAAAGTTGTCGTTTTTCTCCTGTCACTATTGACATCTACTAGGGCATCTTGGTTTTCAGCATCCAAAACTCAGCTTTGTTAGGTCAGGAAAACGTCCCAGAACTACCGCCACTTGACTTCCTTCACAGACATGTCTGTCTACTATCCCAACTCAAGGGTTTTATTTAATCAGGCTTTGTGTGGACTTTTTTCTTTTCCCACATCAAACAACTTTTGGCTAATTGTCTGTCTTGGCATTTTTTAATGAAAGATGAAACGGCTGAAGAGATGTGAGCCCTATAGGCATTTAATAAATATTGCACAGGCATAAATACACTGTTACAGGTAGTACATAATGCAGTAACATTTGCTACGTGTTCATGAGACAGCCTGACAGCCTAATTTAAATAATCCCCCTATATAAAAAAATATTAAAAATATATCTGTATTGCACTAAATCCTATGCTGCTTTTTGGAATTAAGTCTATCCTGAAACTGTTCTGCAGAGTTACACTGAGCCAAGAAAGACTGAAATATTGATTGCTACTTAATGTACACAGCATACTAATAAATCCTATCTCTGCATCCTGGCCACTGATATATATATATATATATAACCCTGGAGAAACTGCATCTATATTTTAATAATCCAATTCCAGTGGAACTAGATTCTGACAGGTATCTTTTATGATTTTGTGTGTTGAAGAAATTGCTCCAATTTAACCTTCAACATAAAAGCAAGGGGTAACTAACTGTATATCTCATTTAGATACAGTTAGGAGTGTTTAGCCTGGCAGAGATTCTGCAACTGGAGTACTTTATTCTATGAGAAGCTATAACTGCATCTATTTCACAAGGAAAGGGAAAGCCAGCAGGGAGAGGGGGGAAATCGGCCTACAATGTTATTTTTTCATTGTAAAACATCTTAAATACTTGAAAGGCTAAAATATTTATCATAGTTCCATATCCATGCACATATGGTGCATGGTACTGGGGGCATTAAGGGCCAGAGCTTAGGTTGTGTGATCTTTTTCCAACTACACTTTTGTTCTTGCTCCGGACTGAATTGTTATTTTAATTCTTAATATTTGGGGGTAAGAATCAATGGAACAGTTATGTATGTTAAATACAATGTAATTATCACTATGTATTTAGGGGAAGACTGGCTCAGGAGGCTTGTAAAAAAAGAGTCTGTACCATTAGATTGCATGAGCTATAGTTTAAGATCAGACGTTGCTGCCATCTGACAATTGCTCTGTTTAATTTCACGCTTGCCACTGACAGTCTCCATCTACTTCTCAGGGGACAAGAGCCCATTTTGAAAAACCATCAATGCTACTGACATCTTGCTTCATAGTCCAAGATGGCAGTCAGGAATATGAATGAGGATAATGAGAGCTGTAAATTGACCAGATGTTTGCACTGAACTGCTCACAGTGACTCTTTCCTTTGTTACAGATAATTTAGAGCTCATCAGTGCATTTGGGTACCTCGAATTGTACTTTTTAAGGGATTCTTGCCTATTTTTTTGATTTAGTTATCACTTTCCTAGACTGAATTTCAGCTGCCACCTTTTTGCCCAATAGACATTTAGTTTCTCCTGATCTTCCTCACAACTCCCTCCCTCCAGCCAACAAATCCAAACAATTATGTTTCATCTACAGATCTTGCCTCCTCACTGATCAATTCCTCTTTCAGAATATTAATATTAGTAGTTCTCAGTTAGAGACAAAGCCCCTTGCAGACATGGGAAAGTCACAGCAATGGCTATTTCCAGTTTTCCTCAAGAGGGAGTATACAGACAAACATCTATCATCTAGGTGGTAGTCTACTATCTACCATCTAATCTAATCTACTATCTAATCTATCTACCATCTAGGTGGTAGACATCTCTGTCTCTGCTTTAAAATAACTAATATTTTAAAAATAATGTAGTGATATATGTAAATCATAATGATGGTTAAATTTCAGCTGAATGCATATTTAAGGATTTTAACTTAAATCACAGTTGTATTTTCCACCTCTCATTCAGCAAAGCAGGCATGAATTAATCCCTATTCAGCAAAATATTTAAGTATATACTTCACTTCAGGTGAAGTCAATGGACCTTACATCTAATGTTAAGCACTTGCAAAGTTCTTTTCTAAATGCAGAGGGACTGTTGAATGAGGACCTTGGCTGGGTAAGCTTCAAGTATTTTGATTTACTCTGTGTTAAATCTGTCAACTGATGCTTACTGGGCTGATGAAATGCTGAGCTTTTTTGTCTACGTTACTTTATTTTTCTAGCAGCTTGCTAGAAATATGGCCTACTTATTACAGGTTTTAGACACACTGCACTTTGTGGCCTGTACCCAGGATTCAGCATGGGTTCAGAGCTCAGTGGCAACCCTGACATGAGGGTCTGACAGGCCAGAGACATCATTTAAGGTGAAAAGAAGTGGAAAAAAAAAAACCCTTAGCATGGATCAGCATTCTTGCTCAATTCTACAGATTCATTTGTACTCCTACTGAAATAAAGACAAAAGTTCATTAATTTCAATGGTATAGAACAGGGCCCCAAGTCAAATAAATTCAGTTTACTATGGGAATATTCAAAGTACAGGGTAATGGTGATAATAAGACTTGGAATATACAGGGCACTTCTGATCTTCAGAGACTATTAGAAAAGGGCAAGGATGGGTGAGGGTGGGGATGGGGGGATGCACTGGTGCACTTGCACTCCCTGCTTGCTTCCTGCTCCACCCAAAATTTAAAACCAACTGCCTGGCACTGGCAGCAGCACTTCTAGTCAGGTAGTGCTGAAAGAGTCAGTTGATTTAATGGCTCACTGTAATCTACCTGATTCCTTCTAAATTCTTCCTTCCACAGGTATTAAAGACCCTCTCTTCTTTTTAACCATCTTGATGTTCAACCAGTCAAGCTAACCTTTATTCTGCTCTTTGTTCCCTGCTCCTGGCAATGACGCTCCTGGTAACAGGAATTTCACTGCCCTGCAGATTGTTTTTAACATTCCAATGAATTTATATTTGTTTTTGCTTCAATCTTAAACTGGATAATACAGCCCTAGGTCCCTAGCATATTAATAAATCTTCTAGTTTATTTTTAACTGGAAAAATATGTGGTGTTTTATATGTGATAATGCACCTCACCATCTGCACCCCACTTTTCAAAATCTTAGATCCACTCATGAGTTTAATGTTCCGAATATACCATTTTAGTATTTATCCCTGTTTTACAAATAGTGCTACTGCTGCAGAGATAATTTAATTACTTCTGCAAGGCCAGGCAATAAACCTTGCAAATTTAAAGAAATGTGTTGTCCTCAGCAAAAGAAGAATAGATGAGAAAATTTCCCAGATTAAAATCCCTCACTGTGAGACGGTTTTTTGCTCATCATAATTCAGGAATCTAATGGGCCTATATAGTGACATGCACTACACTGGCTTTTTTGTTTATTGAGTATTCATTTAACTACTTTACATTTATGTTGGTGCATGAGGCCTGGGGCAGATCCAGAGTGGGGATGCAGTAGTGCAGTTGCACCTTCCTCTTTGTTCCCCATTAAACTTTGGGTCCAACCAAAATTTAAAACCAATTGCTTGGTAGCGCCAGCAGCATTTCTGTTTAGGCAACAGTGAGAGTCATTTGACATCATGGCTTATTAGCTACCTGATTCCTCCTAAACCCTTCACAAGTGTTAATGACTGCCTCTCCCTTTTTAATGACCTAAATGTTCCACTAATCAAGCTAGTGAGGGGCTAGAGATAAACTCAGCCCAGAGTTTGGCTAATTGCCCAGCCACCATGCAGATGAGGGTCATGGGAGAGACCCAAAAGGCTGCGTCAGGGCTGGCCAAAGAGTATAGAGTTACACCTGATGGTCTACATGGTCACTCAGGTGAGCAGGGTGGTGTGTGTCTGGCCCAGGAATGGTCAGAATGATAGCGGCCCAGTGAGAGGGGGCATAGTATGTGAGGCCCCAAGCACAGGCCTAAAAGTGTACTGAGTTCGGCCCAGCCTCAAGCTGGAGCTGTAACAAACTGAATGACATCTGTGAGGCATGGGATACGATAAAGGAAGGTTGGAGTCATGTAAGAACTGCCCTTTGTCATCAGGGCACTCCAAGGGCAGCCTCCCACCTAATACCATCTTTTACTTATCTAGTAAGGCATGGCAGGAGAGTAAGGCGGGTGGTTTGCCCATAGACAGGTAGGCAGGCCGGCACCGAAACCAGGTCTGGGAGTTGCTCCTTGTCACATATGGAATTGCTCCTTGTCACGTATAGAATAACAGTGGAGTATTGAATGCACTATCAAGATGCTCAAGAAGGTTTAGTTTTGTTTTATGAATCTAAAAGATATTGTGCATTTAATTTTAACAATTACAGGACTACATGACATCTTTTGAGTATTTTTGACTTGTTTGTTGTGCTTTTAAAACCTAATGTATGATATAGCAAATCCATTTACATTCCAATAAAGTTATATTTGGTTTTCCTTTGATCTTAAACTGAATAATGTAGTCCAGGGCCCCTAGCATATTAGTAAAGCTTCTAATTTCTTTTTATCTGGAGAAAAATATGTGTTGTTGTGGCAGGGCATCAGTGGTGCCTGCCACTTTAAGGGCTAGATCAACACTCAGCAGGTGTTTGATTATAGCAGACATTTTAGAACTCTAGCCACCTGTAGAAACAAGAACAGTTTACTGCTGGGAGCCAGGCAAGAAACATTGTCTGGCTGAGCTGCTGCATGCGAACATCTTGCAGGTAGGAGCAGGAGGTGCTGGCCGTGGGCATGACCTAAAACTGCCCCTGCTGGGAGTGCGTGGTCTGGTGAGGCTCCCAGTGGCGAAGCAGCCTGGCAAGGGAACTCTGCAAGCTAGGCAAAGCTCCACAACTGCAGGCTGCCTGAGCAACAGCCTTATGGGGTAATTGGCCAGCACCTGCAGGCAGTCAGATGACTGGAAGGAGGCAGGGCCATGAGGACATATAAGCTCAGGGCTGGAGTCAGCAGGGTTCACTGTCTCTCTGGAAACTGCCAAGAGAAGGAGCCCAGCCTTAGAGAGTTACCCAGGGATGTTTGGTTGCCTGCTTTAATGCCTACAAGGACTAAGGATCCAGAAGCCTAGAAGGTACCCAGGGCTAGGAGATGCACTATCCTAGCGTGGAAGTTTTGCCTTCTTAAAGGGGCAGAATACAGTTTCCCTTGTTATTATTGTGTTGTAACCCAGTGGCTTATGCTCAGTGGGAACACATGGGGGGTGCACCCCGTGACAGGCCACGCTCCCCGCTTAGGTGATGGGCAGGCGGGCAGGTGGGAGTGCTGGTGCCCCCCTGAGAGCACTGGCCAGGGAGTGGGAGCACCTGGATGAAGTGCTGTGGCCACTTCCAGGAGCATGCGATTGGCCACAGGGGGAACCCCACCCCCAGCAATGAGATCAGCCTCAGGGGACTCCTCCCTCCGCCTCCCAGTCGCTGACTGGTCACTGGAGGGGCATGTGCTCTCCCCCCACAACTAAGGTGGCACCAGTTGCCCATGCTTATGCTTGTGTTATAGTTTGTGCCGGTGGTCTTGGGATGAGGCTATAAGAGGAGAAGGAGGCCTCAATAGTGCCCAGCAGGCGGGGTACTCAGCTATGGAGACACCAGCACCAGAGGGGTGCACAGAGGTGACAATAGTAGTATAGCACCTGCCAGGCATAGGACATGGTAAAGGGTAGGCTGGAGCTGGGTATTATGCCCTTAGTGTTAGGGCAAAAAAGGGGCAGCCTCCCACCTAGAAACAATTCGTTATTTACATCAAAGGTGGGGTGGGAATGTCAGGTGGGTGGACTGCCCTAGACAGCTGGGCAGGCCAAAATTGTGACCAGCCTCAAGACAGCCCCCTGTCACAGTGTACTTTTATGCTGGATCAGTTTTACAGAAAAAAATAAGTGAAACCTTATGGTGCCTTATTTTAGAATCACAACAACTCAACAATATCCCAATACTTTTACTGTGCTAGGGGGAAGTTTACTACCCCCAAGCAACTTCTGAACCAGTCCAGAATTTAAAGCAGTCTCCAGAAAAGCCCATGTATGGAGAGCCTGGAGTAAGAGTTCACTGTAGGAGATAGCTACGTCAAAGAGTATATACAGATGTTACATTTAGAGCGGCCTAATTGAGGTTAGGTTGATTTAAATGCCCGCTTGTACAGGCATTCGGAGGGTTTAAATCAGCCAAGAAATGATGCACCCAATCTAAGTTGGTTCACCTCAAGAGGTGCACTTAGACAGAGAGGGGGTTAACCTGATCTAGGAAGATGGGACTGTCCCAAGGCAGGGACTTGGCAGTTTCCACTTTTCTGTGCTAACTGACTCCTGAGGCTGGCTGCCTCCCACCCCAACTTCTGGGGGAGCGTGCTCTACTTCCAAAACACCACGTCAGTGTTTCCTAAATGAAAAGCTTTCTGCAGTTCTGATTCACGGGAAATTTCCAGGAATTATGTGTTTTGGCCAGTTGTAAGTAATAAAAACAGACTCTGATGGTCTCAATACATCAGAGCTGTCCAACTTCGGCACTGCAGGAGGCTGCGGTGTGTGCTGGCCTTACACTTCAGGAACAGGCCCCTGGGATCTCCCATGGCCCCAAGCCACACAGGAAATACCGGTGGTGCATGGCCCCCCAAAACACTCCCATACCTACATGGACAGCATTAGTGACATGCAGCTCTCCCCTGCTGTGAGGCAGTGGTAGAGGTAGCTGCAGGGGCATGTGGACCACATGCTGGCCCCTTGCAGGACATATGTAACTCACATGCTGTCAGTTGGACAGCCCAGTTGTACATCATTTGTTTCTCTTCCAGTGAAGAATTAACCTCCTTCAAAAGTCCCAAATTTGTTTGGCTGGACAGTTCAAGACAACCAGAATAAAGAGATACTTTAAAAGGTGAATAAATCATATCTGTTGGATTTAGTACATAATCATTATTTAAGAATGATGAGAAAACATGTCTGAGATTTAAACAGGTCCACAGGCCTCATGGAAGGAAAATGCATTTCCTAGTGGGAAAGTTCACTTTACTTCTCAGTTCACATTATTTCTTCCCCTGAGTGGGAAAAGTGGTTAGCTGTGCTAAGTACTCCAGTCTCTCTACTTACTATACTCATAGTGTTCTTGAAGACGCTGAGTAATATTCTTATTAGGGCATGTCTTTTGGGATTGACCCAAGGGTCAAAGGGTGGAAGATCCTGTTTCAGAGAAAACCAAGTTCATTGAGATGCCATTATTGACAGGTGGAAGACATTCTGAGCTCAGTCAGGATATAACTACCCTTTAATAAAAATCTAAAAACATATTTGCATTTCCTTACTCCCTGTTTCATATCCAATTCTGGAGATGTTTCTTCCTTACATGTTTTTAAAATCATATTCACTCATACAGTATTAAGCAAGAATGACCTTAGTGACCAGCGGCTTGCTGGAATTACTTTCTGACTAACGAATTCTTCTCACTCCTCCAAAACCTCATCATTAAGGCCTTTGTCTCCTAGAAGATATGCCCTTGCAAATTCAGCAACCAAACCCCATTCTCTCCTGATATTTGTGGCAGATGTTGTTGAGTTTCAAGCTTTCATGGAAACCACAACTGCTTTCTGACTTGGTATCTGACAGTACTCTACATTTATAGGAATGTACACAGCTCTAAAAATACCTTCTGCAGCCACAGTTATGTTGTCTTTGTCCTCCTCTTCCTCCTGCTCTTATCCTAGTCCTGCATATGATGTTTATTACAAAGTATGAGTGGAAGAAAATGCTTTGCCTCTCTACCATAGATCCAAGCAGTACAAAAGGGATACTGCAGATCATGAACACCGTGTGCCTCCAGAGGCTGGGGAGCGCAAAGTGAGCTCCCACAGGTGGCAGCAGCACTGTTGGCAGCAGGAGCATGGCAGCGGCAAGCGGTGAGGTCCCACAGGCAGCTGCAGCACTGTTGGCGGCAGGGGGGAGGGGACTGGCGAGCACCTCAAATGCCGCCAGCAGTGTCGGCAGTAGCCAACAGTGATTGGGGACTGCCCGCAGACACTGACGACGGTATCAGTAGCAAGCGGGGGTGGGGCGAGCAGCAACCACCCACAGGCATCACCAGCAGTATTAGCGGTGCCTTTTTGCAGGGGTGCACTGCCAAGCTCAGGGGGTGCACATGCATCTGCATGCTGCCCCTACACGTTGCCAATGCTGCAGATTACAATAGAGTAGGCTTTTAATATGTCTTACCTTTCTGCAGAAATGATTTGGACCTCTCTTTTGTCTCTCACCCTTTGTGTATTTTCTTTAGGGAAGATAAAAATAAACATGATTGGATAAAGCATGGTTATCCTAACAACCTGCTCTTGAATATTTAAACAGATGGAGATTCTATAACTTCTATAAGTAGCCTGTTCCAGTGCTTGACCACCCTCATAGTCAGAAAGTTCCTCCTCATTTCCAATTTAAATTTTCTCTGCTGTAGCTTGAGGTCATTGTTCATAGTCACATCCTCTATGGCCACAGAGAAAAGTGCTTCTCTTTCCTCTCTATAATTGCCCTCAGTCTTCTCTTCTCCAGACTAAATAACCCTACCTCTTTCTGCATTTCTTCACAAGTCTTGATTACCAGGCCTCAAATCATTTTTGTCACTTTGAGCTGGACCCCTTCCAATCTGTCCACATCCTTCTTGAAGTATGATGACCAAAACCGGACACAGTACTCCAGGTGAGGCCTCACCAGTGCTGAATCGAGTGGAAGAATCACTTTCTTTGATTTCCAAATGACACTCCTGTTAGTACAGCCCAGTATGCTGTTGGCCTTTTTGCAACAAGAGCACACCGTTGGCATATATTCAGCTTATGGTCCACTGTAACCCCTGGGTTGTCCTCTGCAGCACTTTGGCCTAGCCACTCATTCCCAGTATTAGAATATAAAAATAAATATATTCCTTTTTCCTCCCTGGGACAGAGAGGACTTTCTGTGTTAAAAGAATCCCTGGTTGATTTTCAGCTTGCACAGCTATTTTAAAAGGTCATGGTTCTACATGATTTCTTTACTACTTTCATTGCATAAAAATATAATAGTGGCAGACTAGGTGGTGTTTATCCATTTCTCATCTAGGGTTTTTACTCCTCATTATCACAATGTCTAGCACTTGTAGGTTGGTAATTTTTTCAAGTATATTTTGTATCTTATGTGCTCTTCATTCTTTCCCTAACAAGGAATTTTTTTACCTGATAAACAAAGTTCCAGGTTTGTAACACAACAATTTTACATTCAAAAGTGGAAACTTAGATGATTATTGGAAACAGCTTGGAATTTCAGGGCCTACAATTTCAGTTGTAGGCCTGTTGTATAGCCCACTTTGTGATCAATTAGTTATAAAGAATCAGAAATATTCATACTAGCATATAAGACATAAACATGAAGACTATCTGTTCTAAGGAGTTTATATGAAAACATGCAAACAGTTTAAAATGATCTCACTGAAGTTTAAAATGAAACTTTGGGAGGCCCAGAGTGTCGTGCAAGATCAGGGGAATTGAGGGAAAAGGGAGTTTAAGACGATTTGTAGATTGGAGGGAGTATTGCCCAGGAGCAGGCATCTAACACCTGACCACTCTGCCTGCATATAAATCTACATAATATATACAGTTCAGGAAAAGAAATGGAGGAATTTAAATAGGAACCCAAAATAGATTGTGTAAATGGTTTGTTGGCATTTTTATGGTTGTGCTTGGGACAAGTCACTTTTTTAGGAGCTATGTGCAGTGCATCAGTCAAACGGACTGTACTAACAACACCGACTGCTTTTATAAAAAGTAAGTAATGATGAATTAGCTGGTTCTCACAGCCATTGAGCATTTTTGTGGTTCACTGGCAACTAACACTTGTCAACAATACTGTACCTAGTCAAAACAATTTTATGTTGTCTGTTGGGATTCACAGATGTAAAATTATGCGACCATTGGGCAGGCACTTTAGAAACATAGAAAATTTGAGTTGGAAAGGACCTCAAGAGGTCATCTAGTCCAACCCCATGCTGAAAGCAGGACCATCCTGGCCAAGATTTTGCCCAGCCAGGTCTTAAAAGCCTCCAATGGAGATTCCACCGCCTCTCTGGGTAACCTGTCCCACTGTTTTACTACCCTCTTAGTGAAAAAATTCTTCCTAATATTTAACCTAAACTTCCCTTGCTGCAGCTTGAAATGGTTGCTCCTTGTCCTGTCATCTGCCATCACTGAGAACAGTCTAGCTCCATCCTCTTTTGAACCCCCCTTCAGGTAGTTGAAGGCTGCTATTAAATCCATCCCCTCTCAGTATTCTCTTCTTTAGACTGCATAAGACCAGTTCCCTCAGCCTTTTCTCAAAAGTCATGTGTCTCCGCCCCAAATCACTTTCGTTGCCCTACGCTGGATTCTCTCCAATTTGTCCACATCCTTTCTGTAGTGGGGGGTCTAAAACTGGACACAGTACTCCATACGTGGCCTCACCAGTGCTAAATAGAGGGGAGTAATCACTTCCGTGGACCTACTGGCAACACACCTACCAATGCAGCCCAGTACAGGCAACCCCTGCTTAACACTGTTTCACATAGCGTTATTTAGCTATAACACTCATTTGAAATTGATACCTGATTTCACTTAGCACTCAGTGAGTTTCGTTATAACGCTTGTGGTCATCATCTGGGGTCATTAAAAACAACTGCGGTCACCATCTTGGGTTGTCAAATACTTTTGGTTTTGCTTAACGCTTGTTTTTTCAGGAACCAATTAAGAGCACTAAGTGGGGGTTGACTGTATACCGTTAGCCTCCTTGGCAACAAGGGCACACTGCTGGCTCGTATTCAGCTTATTGTCCACTACAAACCCCCAGGCCCTGTTCTGCAGAGCTGCTACCTAGCCAGTTAGCCTCCAGCCTGTACCAGAGCATGGAATTGTTCCATCCTAAGTGCAGGACTTTGCACTTGTCCTTATTGAACCTCATGAGATTTCTTTTGATCCAATCCTCCAATTTGTCTAGGTTACTCAGAATCCTAGCCCTACCTTCCAGAGTATTTAGTACTCCCCCCAGATTGGTATTGTGTGAGTTCGTGCCGATTATATAAGGACTGAATTAAGCACAGGCTCAGACCTGGATGTTCAATTTAAAAAACTTTATTGTTTCACAAAGTCATAAACTAAGGAGGTCTGTTGGTTCACGAGGTTCCCAAATCAAGCCCTTGCTTTCTAACCCGAAGGCTAGGTGCGGCTGCCTGATTCAGTAGTCTCAGAACTGGTCAACAGCTCATTTAAAAGGAGTCCCTTATCTTTTTTTAGACAAAAGATACAAAACTGTCCCCACTGAGTGAGGCATCCAACACAACTTCTCTATTACTTATATATGACACCACATATACATATGCATTTCTAATTCTTATTCCTATTGGTTACTAGTTAACTCATCTATATTCTACACGCTCTTCATTATAATTGGTTACGCTTCTTATGTTAATTTCTACTAGTCTACTTATAATACTCCTCAGACTTTATCAGCATGATATATGGTTGGGTTTTTTTTGTTCTTGTGGTTTAGCCTTGCGTTTCCGTATTTCCTAAAAAAGAACACTGCTTTGCTTGCAATTTTTATCATACTGTCAGCATTCTTATTCAAGGGTCAGATGGTGAAAACCAGAATGTCAATCGCTGACTTCTCAACCTCCTTGAAGCATTCTGGGAGTTTTAGTGCATTACTAATTATGCTAGGCCTTGCTTAGCATAAGCATTATCTCACAGGTATCATCTGCAGACTTGCTGAGGGTACACTGTATATTCCATCTTCCAGGTCACTGATAAATACATTGAACAAAATCAGCTTCAGGGACAATCCTTGGAGCACTCCACTTGACACCAGCTGCCAACTAGACATCGAGCCATTGATTACAACCCTCTGAGCCTGATGATCCAGCCAGTTTTCTATCCACTTCTAGCCACCTTTCATCCACCATTCATCCATCCCGCACTTCAGTCCATTCATCCAGTGTATATTAGCTTGGCTGCAAGAATGCTGTGGAAGACCGTATCAAAAGCCTTGCTAAAGTCAAGGTATACCACATCCACTGGTCTCCCCACATCCACAGAGCCAGTCATCTCACCATAGAAGGCAATCAGGTTGCTCAGGCATGACTTGCCCTTGGTGAAGCCATGCTGACTGTTCCTAATTAACTTCTCCAAGTGCTTAGAAATGGATTACTTGAGGAACTGCTCCAGGATTTTTCCAGGGACTGAGGTGAGGCTACCTGGTCTGTAGTTCCCTGGATCCTCCTTTTTCCCTTTCTTAAAGATGGGCATTACATTTCCCCTTTTCCATTCATCTGGAACCTCTCCCGATCACCTTGAGTTTTCAAAGATGATGGCCAGTGGCTCTGCAATCTCATCAACCAACTCCCTCAGCACCCTCGGGTGCATCCCATCTGGCCCACTGAACTTGGATTTGTCCAGCTTTTCTAAATAGTCCCTAACCTGTTTTTTGCCGCTGTTGGTTGCTTGCCTCCTCCCCAGACCATGCTTCCCAGTGCAGTAGTCTGGGAGCTGACCTTGCCTGTGTAGTTTGAGGTGAAAAAGGCATCGTGTATTTCGGGCTTTTCTGCATCCTCTGTCACTAGGTTGCCTCTCCCATTCAGTAAGGGACCCGCACTTTCCCTGTTCTTCCTCTTGTTACTGTCATACTTGTAGAAACCCTTCTTGTTACCCTTAGCATGCCTTGCTAGCTGCAACTCCAGTTGCTCTTTGACCTTCCTGACTTCGTCTCTGCATGCCCGAGCAATACTCTTATACTCCTCCCTAGTTGTTTGACCAAGTTTCCACTTCTTATAAGCTTCCTTTTTGTGATTAATTTACTGAAGAGGTCCCTGCTAAGCCAAGCTGGTCTTCTGCCATACTTGCTAGTCTTCCTGTACATCTGGATGGTTTGTTCCTGCGCTCTCAGTAAGGCTTCTTTAAAGTACAGCCAGCTCTCCTGGACTCCTCTCCCACTCAGACTGGCTTCCCAGGTGATCCTGCCCATCAGTTTCCTAGGAGTCAAAGTCTGGTTTTCTGAAGTCCGGGATCAATACTCTGGTGCTCTTCTTTCTGTTGTCAGGATCCTGAATTCAAGCTTCTCAGGGCCGCTGCTTCCCAAGTTGCCATCTACATTCCCCACCAAGTCTACCCTGTTTCTGAGCAGCATGTCAAGAAGAGCACAACCCCTAGTTGGCCACCCTAGTAATTGCACCAGGAAGTTGTCCCCAACACCCTCCAAAAGCTTTCTGCATTGCTTGTGCACTGCTGTATTGCCGCCCAGCAGATGTCAGGGTGATTGAAGTCTCCCATGAGAGCCAGGGCCTGTGATCAGGAAACTTCCACTGTCTTTCTTCTGGTTTTATAGGTTCTGGCTCTTTCTTCTAGTTTTACAGTAACAACTCTAGCAGTGGTAAAGCTTGGATACCAGCACATACCAAACTATTGATGTGTAAGGGGTTAGAAGGGTGAGGAAAAGTTATTATCCTTAATTAATACACTTTCCAGCTTCCTCCACTTCAGCTTGCTTTACTACTAGAGCAAAGGGCAGAGTTAAGGCTTTCCAGTATGAAGTATTACACTGCTGAGAGTACCACACAATTTCCTAAATGCCATTCTTCAGTATAAACAGCTGCAACCAGGATTTGGAATACTTTGTGCAAACATTTCCTAAGTAACTCTTATGCAATAACTGCTGCCATGTCCCACAAAGTCTTTCTTGTGGCTGCTCCATAAGTTTCAGAGCAAGGTATATCTCAGTATACTCAGGTCCCTCTGATTTCACAGCAATGACTCCTCAACCTCTTCAGTGTGGTATCAGAAGTATATATGTAATGGGCAGTGCTCCAGTTCTTATCCTGGATCCCCCAAATCTGCTCAAAGGAACAATCTAAAGACCCTCATGTCCAGCAGCAATTCTAATTCTGGAGTCAATACCTAGCAACTCTTCAGCTTCCATCGTAGCAGAGAATCTCAATCCAAAGCAGCATAAGCTCTGTGAAACACCTCTCACACATCAGATCTGTCTCAATCACTGAACCTGCAAGACAAACTGCTAACTCCTCTCATTTAAACTATTCATAACTGAACTCAAATTGGCTCAGCTATCAGAGGAAGGGTATGTAGAGTTTTTAGACAGATCACACTTAATGGAAACCCTCTTTGTGGAAACAGCTTCAGAGACAATGACTGACCTTGTCCAAAAACTACCATAATCATACCAGTATCTATCTGCCTCTGGGATCTTCTAAGTGTCCTGTGATACTGTTTGTTTGACAAAGTACTGTGTCACCAAACCAAAGACCGACAGGATGCATTATACACCAGTGTCTCCTGTCCACTGCTTCTCTCCCCTCTTTAGACTAAAAACAAAATAAGATTTAAAAATCACCTACTGTAGACCAATCATGAGAGAGAGGCTCAGTTTAGGATTCATAATTGTTTCAGGTTACGATCACTGTGCCCTTCCATTGTGTTAAGTGAGGGAGAGAGGTCTGGATCCTAGCCAGATATGTCCTATTATCTTTTCTTGCACTCCTAAACATCTGTATTCCAAAAGACAAAGCAGGGATTTCTCCGTTGTTCTTTTGTCAGTCCCTGCAGGAACAGACTGATTTCTCCTTGACTCCATTCTACACTCTGAAATCATCCTCTAAATAATTTAATGCTAGAAATTCAGCATAGATTCACCAAGTGCAACTCATGCCCGAGCAACCTGATTGCCTTCTATGATGAACTGACTGGTTCTGTGGATGCAGGGAGACTGGTGGATGTGGTGTGCCTCAATTTTAGCAAGGCTTTTGATAAGGTCACCCACAGCATTTTCACAGGCAAGCTAATGAAGTATGAGCTGGATGAATGGACTGTAAGGTGGATAGAAAACAAGCTGGGGCATCGGGCTTAGATGGTAATAATCAACGGATCAATGTCTAGTTGGTAGCCAGTAAAGTGGAGTGCCTCAGGGGTCTGTCCTGGGACTGGTTTTACTCAAGGTCTTCATCAACAACTTGGAAGATGGCATAGAGCGCACCCACAGCAAGTTTGCAGATGACACCAAGCTGGGGGAAGTAGTAGATATGCTGGAGGGTAGGGCTAGGATTCAGAGTAACCTAGACAAATTGGAGGATTGGGCCAAAAGGATCTCATGAGGTTCAATAAGGACAAGTGCAAGGTCCTGCACTTAGGATGGAAAAATTCCATGCTCTGGTACAGGCTGGAGGCTAACTGGCTAGGTAGCAGCTCTGCAGAACAGGGCCTGGGGGTTTGTAGTAGACAATAAGCTGAATATGAGCCAGCAGTGTGCCCTTGTTGCCAAGAAGGCTCATGGTATACTGGGTTACATTGGTAGGTGTGTTGCCAGTATGTCCAGGGAAGTGATTACTCCCCTCTATTCAGCACTGGTGAGGCCACATCTGGAGTATTGTGTTCAGTTTGGGGCCCCCCACTACAGAAAGGATGTGGACAAATTGGGGAGAGTCCAGCATAGGGCAACAAAAATGGTTCAGGGTCTGAGGGACTTGACTTATGAGGAGAGGCTGAGGGAAATGGGCTTATTTAGTCTAGAGAAGAGAAGACTGAGAGGGGATTTAATAGCAGCCTTCAACCACCTGAAGGGGAGTTCAAAAGAGGATGGAGCTAGATTGTTCTCAGTGGTGCCAGATAACAGAACAAGGAGCAATGTTCTCTAATTGCAGCGAGGGAAGTCCAGGTTAGATATTAGGAAGGATTTTCTCACTAGGCGGGTAGTAAAACACTGGAACAGCTTACCCAGAGAGGTTGTGGAATCTCCATCCTTGGGGATTTTTAAGAACCGGATAGACAAAGCTTTGGCTGGGATGATCTAGTTGGGGATGGTCCTGCTTTGATAAGGGGGTTAGACTAGATGACCTCCTGAGGCCCCTTCTAACCCTCATTTTCTATGATTCTGTGATTCTAAAGCAACAGCAGGCTTTGGGAACTATATGGAATGCCAGCCCCAAGGGAAAGTTGTTCCCTAGGCACACACGGAGTGTCAAGGTCTAAAAGTTGCTCTTAGTACAGAAAGACTCTTGTTAAGATTCCTAATCCCTCTTACTGCTTTTGTATGCTGTAACCGGTATTGTCCTCTTACATATTGCTGCAGTGAGGACTGTAGGTGCCATATCTCCCAGGTATGTTTGCTGATGTAGTTCTGGCCATGTCCCCTGGTTGCCCACTATATTCATTTTTTCATCAAGCAAAAAGCCATTGAAAAAGACTTTACTTCTATTTTCTTCAGTCTCTTAGAACAGTACCTGCACTCTCTTTTCCCTGAGATCCATTTATCCTTTGCTGACAGCTTGTTCCCTTGTGACTGGAGTAAATATATTTACTTTGGTTCAGGCTTTTGGCCAGATAGAACATAGTAACCCAGGTAGCTAAGTACCTAAATAGACAGAACCAAATTTATCCTCTAGGCATTATCACTAAAGTCACCTACATTTGAGGGACAGATTGGTCCTGACATTAAGACACTGAACTGGAACTCAGAAGGCATGTGTTACCTTAGTCAGTTCACTTAATTTCTCTGGTCCTATATTGTGCATAAAATTAAAATAATAGCACTTCCCTTACCCACAGACATTTTTTGAGGATGAATGGATTAGTATTTGTGAGGTGCTTTGAATCTATGATGGTGATTTCCTCAATAGCAGTCGCACCAGTTGTATGTATATTTACTTCCGCCCATTTTACCTAAAACTGGGTTTTGCATTCCCTTTTATACTATATTTCAGTTACAAGAGGCAGCTATTGGTATTGTTTCATAGCGGGGCATGGGCTAGACTCTTGGCTGGCATAAACTGGAACAGCACCATCGATTTCAAGTTATTTAAATCATTCTAATTTATTTTGGGCCTTTTTGCTATTTTGAAGAGTGGAGAAATTGAGTTCATATACAGAGAGCAATGTGAAAGCTTTAGAAACAACAATTTCCAGTTCTTGAGACCCCACCCAACAGAGACCAGCATCAAAGGAAAAAAAATAGGCTAGTGGCCTGAGTGACCTGAAAGCTTGCACCTATTTGAGGCTACCTAACCCTATACACTGAGCATGGACAAGTCTTGTGTTTGAAGAGGAGAGGGAGATGTCTGCCAGGTGTGCTTCCAGCAACAAAATGAACCCCAGCTGCTCTCTGTATGGCAGGGGAAAGAAAACTACTTTGTTTCTCAGTCAGATGGTCCCAGCTGACTGGAGGGACCATTCACCTACCCAGCTATATCTAAAACAGTTTAACTGCTGAAAGCACCAAGGAGAAAAAAGTCAGTTTCTCTACTCCGGGTACAAGCTAGACCCAGGGGAGAGAGGAAGCTTTTCTAGGTTTCTTGTTCATAGGGCAAGAATAGTTTGCACATCTCCCTTGCCCCACAAGATAGACTATGTGATCTACCTACAGCTTTGTTAGTAAGTACTGGGACAGTATTATTCACTCATGAAAGAAAGTGCTCTAGCAGTGAAGGAAGTAATGGTCAGAGATGAGGGAAAGTTCACATTGGACTTGTAGGGATATATGACAGCCCACCATGTACAAGCAACAGCCAGGCCAGGCTAATTAAATTGTATTAATTCAGCTGTGCACAGCTCTAATGTAAACTGCATACAGACTGTCTGGGTGACCTGTGGGTCCTCTTGGGAGTTTGCTTGTGTTCACTTTTACAGTCTCTGCAGGATTTTGACCATGTCCACTTTATTCTTGCTTGAGATTTGTCATACGGTTTAACCTCTTCACTTTCAAGGTTTTCTTGTTTCCCTGGCCTTTCCCTTTTACCTGGTTCATAACCTGTTCCCTTCCAAGTTAGCTGTGTCCCTCCCCCAAAAGTGAAATGTTCCTTTTCAAACATAGATGGTCATATTGGGAGGGGAGCAATCCCTGCCAAAATCCAGTGCACCGCCACCAGCTGTTTAACTGACAGGGTGATAACTGCTATCATGTCATGGAGCTGTTGCACCTAAAGTAGGAATGGGAGCCAGTCCTGACTCCGAACTCTACAGTGGTTTGGGGTTGTTGTTCCCCATGAAATGTTTATCATTCAACTGAGATTCTGGCTCCATCTGTTTTTTCTTGGTATTTTAAATGAGCATGGGAATAATTTCATAACTTCTTAAGGGTTCCTTAAAGGAATCATGTTAAGTCCATTTTATGTTTTGGTCATTTGAGCCATTGTACTTCTATTACCCAAGCTAATTTAGGTTTGGTGACACAGTACTGCATTGCATAACATAGACATCCTCTGCCTGAATTACTGAATATATATCATACCTCTCCTCCCACTGTTCAAATGCTGTTGTGAGTCATTGATAACATTATAGCATCACAATGGGTTTTATTTGCCTTTCTTCACATTTAATCTGCATGGCCACATGGACATACTTGGTCAAAATCATCCCTAATGCATTTCCACTGAGTCAAACATTAGGCTACATTAGGGATTCATCAAGTGTGTTCTGTTTTAGCAAGTTGCTACTATTTTTGTTTAACTTATCTTGCTAACAGATTTATTTCTTGGTTTCTTTGCTCATCAGTCATTCCCTCCACACACACAGTGTTTTAGCTCTCTTGCTCTTACTCCTTGTAGACCCATTTTCTGATACATATAAACCATTTTTCTGGGGCCCACAAGCACTTTTAAAGCCTCCTCTTGCATTAATAACACATGGAGGCAACTTGTCCTTGAATTTTTACTCTGTTATGACTTCTCATATTATATGAAAAAAGCATACTGTTATGAAAAAGACTTCTTATGGTTACAAAGAACTGCCACTGTTACCTGTTAGCTACTGAATGAGTTAAGTCATTTGGTATCTAGCAGTAGTCCTGCTTATTATATATTGCTCCTGGTAGAATTTCAGTCGCCAATTTATATGCTTGTCTCTGTTCCCTGGTGTGCAGTTTATGTAGCTAAGTAACAGTTACTGCTGTGTTTGTGTGAGTACTATATGTTTGTCTAAAGAGTGGAAAGCAGTTTCAGTTGAAAATAGTGTCCATTGCAGAATAATTCACATACTGCATTGCCTTATAGAAGATTTGCTTGTGTGTTCTTGGTTTTTGTTGTTTTGCATAAAGATATTCAGGCTGCAGTCTCTCTTATTTACAGAATATATTTGAGAATTTTGTTGATCACTATGAGATACCAGCCTTTGAGAAGACTTTGCAATAAGTAATCAGGTGAACTTTATTCTTTCAAATAATACTTATGAAATTTTAAATTTTTAAATTTTAGTTTAAAAAATGCATGTTTTCATTTAGCAGTGCTTTATTTCAACCACTGATGTTCTGAAAGCAAATACCATAGGCTCCTCTTTCTTGTCTAGCATACTTATGGAATGAGATTCCTGTTTAATGCACTAATTGTTCAAAGCCAGAGAATGTGACAGAGGTCTGCTTCATTCAGTGTCTGTATTCTGCCTGACCCGTTTTGGGTAACATTAAACCACTGGAACCCACTATGCAGGGCTGGATTAAGATTAATTGGGGACCTGGCCCCTAGCAGAGGGAGGGGCCCCTACCCCTCTTCGTGTTGCTGCTGCCAAGGGTGGGGCGGGCCTCCATGCCCCGCAGGGGAGGTTGGGTGGACCCAGCCAGGCTGAGGGTGGGGTGGCACATGCCTACCTCTCCTCCCTGCTCCCCTGCCCTCCCTCCCTGCCACCAAGGTCGGAGCTGAGCCAAGCGAGGGCAAGGGAGGACGCAGGCTGCCTGCTGCAGGCTTGGGGCTCTCTCTACCCTGCTGCCTTTGTGCCAGGGGCCCCATGCTGGCCATGTGCCCCTTGCCCACCCAGCAACAATGGAGGCGGTGAGTTGTACCCCTCACTACTGGGAGGGCAGGGGATGCGTGGCCAGTGCTGGGCCCCTGGAGTAAAAGCAGCAGAGTAGAGAGCCCAAACCCACAGCAAGCAGCCTGCATCTGCCCCATGCACAAATCTGGGGGGGGGCAGCCATGCCCCATGCCCCACCATGCCTCCCTGACGGATGTGCACAGCAGCACAGACGAAACCCACTACACCCTCCTCCAGTGCCCCCTGGATGAGCCACTTGTGGCTCCATCCACTCGTCACCCTGGCCAGGGGTCCCATGCATTGCCCTGGCTGGGCAGTGCCCCCTAGCCCTGCTCAACTCCTTCCCTGACCTTGGAGGCCTCGATCTTTCCCCCCCCACACACACCCCTACTCCCCCCACCCATACACTTACCTGCAGGGAGCTGCTCTCCACTCTGCCTGGCTGCTTTCCTGGCCATGTACATGCGTGCAACCATGCACATGCACATGGAGTCCCCTGTGTCCTGCTCCCAGCAGCCCCATGTAGGCTTGCCTGCAAGAGGAAACCTGCTGTTTCCTGAGGGAACCCAGGCATCAGGTGGCCCCTGATTGGCAGGGGCCCCACAGTGCCATGCATTAATCTGCCTATGCCACTATGCAGAGGCTAATTTGTTAACTAAATTAAGTAGCAGTGTTCAGTTAGGTTCTCAAGTTGCTTGGTTTGTCCTGTTGACCCACAGGCTGTCTCAGTAGCAGATCATAGTCCTTGTTTTGTCCAAGACAAGATAATTCTTTTAGCAGACTGACTAGCTCTGGATTTAAATTCAATTTTCAAATTATACACTTGAGGTTGAAAAATTCTTCAGATATTTGGGAGGGCATTGTTTGCCAGGTGCCTGTTTACTAATGGCAATATAGACAACTAGAGTTGTCTTCATCTACTACAGTGATGTCTTCATCAACTCCCATAAATAAAAACATGAAACTGTTTATATCCATGGGCTAAAGGCAGAAACACCTTTTCTGTTTGAATGTATTGACTCTTCATTTTCTTTTTTGTTTATGGCTTCCAGTGTATGGGTGCCTATGACAAGTCAGGGTCAAGTGGCATATTAATGACCTCTTTTGACCCTGGCTTCCTCTGTCGCTTGAGCCCCTCACTCTCTCTCTCATCTGCCACACCTTGATGTTATTTGGGCAGCCTTCCAACCATTTTCCCAAGGCCCATAGGGAATCTTGTCTATGGTCAAGCCATCCCCTATTGATGTCTCCAGGTACGAGGTATCTTAAGGGTGGTATTCATGGCCTCTGACCTCCCCTACTGCCACACCCATGCCTTGCAGGTGTTATCAGCCATTATCACATTTGCCCCACACACTGTTTGGCCCTTCAGGACTCAAAATCTTTGTAGGAACCTCAGCCTTAGGCACGAGCACCCACCTAGATAAAGGAGCTTAGGCCCACTGTCTGGGGACCTTGACTTTTGTGCCCAGCCCATTTAGCCACTGCTGACCTGACCTGTATAAAGCCCTGGTGGGGCTCACAACTCCCGTGTCCTTCTTGTCAGAGATGCATGTCCCTGATGCCCTTGGCAGGACTCAGAGCTTAGTGTGCTTCTTCAGGCATTCCACCTGTGGCCTTCTCTTCACCACTTTTATAGCCATGCCTGATCTTCCAGGGTTCAAGTAAAACCAAAATGCAAGCTTCTGCTTTAAACCAAACCTCCTTTCCCAACTTGGGTAACCAAACACTAGGAATAGAAACAAATGACCTGTTGCTTTAAATCAAACTTTTCTCATCCCAGACAGAGCCAGCCATCTTTCCTGGAGCTTGTTTTCTTCTTCTCTTCTCCAGCTTTGTGGATAGCCACTCTCTTTCTCTCACAGGTAACCCTGCTTCCAACCAAGCCTCAGTTTCAGTCTCAGTCTCTGTCCAGTGAGTCACGTGCTCACACTGCTGTCTGCCCTTAGGGCTAATAAGTCATTTGATTCATCCCAGTGCTGCTTGCGCTCACAGCCCACAGCCCTTAGCTCTGCTGCTGATTTGACTCCTGAAGGAGGCCTATGAGTGGTATTTTCCCCTTTTCCATAACAGAGCCAGAGGCCCCTGTTGTAGTACCTTCTTTGGAGGAGTATGTAGATAACTTTAGTTGTGCAATTGCTGTCATAGTATCCCACTCCTGATGCTATTTCCAGTAATTGCCTAAAGGAAAGGTATCTGAAAAAGGTCTACTCCATATGGAGTCTGATTGACATTTTATAATATGAGCTTCTGTGCAACATAACATCCTGTTTTGTCTGGCTCATACCAAAGCCTCTTAGGGGCACACAAATGCAGACAATGCATTTCCCATGCTTTTACCCATAGTAAAGACTCATCATTAATTAATATGCTCTTTGTCCTGTCAACAGCTTCCATTCATATATTTCACTTTTTTTTCCAAGCTATTGAAATCAAAAGTAATAGAACAACAAGTTTATTTTGATTTTTGAATGATGATCTGGTGGTATCTCTTCTGTTTCTGTTGTTGCTTCCACGAGGCTCCTGCTACCTATCTTAGAATGGTAATGAAGCTGGGGACAGAGAAGACTAATGACTTTTTGGGGGATTGCAGCTGAGGACAAGGTATGACTCTGTTTTGTAATCCTCGTCCTCTCCATTTCAGCCACCTCATGCTGTTATTTTAATAGCTATGGTTATTCTCATAAAAAGTACTGATTACATGTCCGGCTGTTTGATTTGGTTGGTGTTCTTACTTCATGCCTGCCCACTGTTACTTCTCTGTGTAGAGACAGTATCTTGTACTGCTGGGCATAATTTCTTCTGTACTTTAATTTTGTTAAATTTTCCAATTTTTAAAAGAAGAGAGGTAGGGGGAGAAGGAAAGGTAACTGTATCTAAAACTAATTTAGGGATTGTTCCTTATAATAGCACATTGGTCTTTGGCTACAGCTGAGAGGGAGGGTGCTTACAAATGTTTAATGAGGCTACATCACATTAAAAATGGCCGCCCAATCTAACTTAGTTTGCCCAGGTATGGACCTTACACTTAGATCCCCACTTAAGTTGTTCTAAGTGCAAACTGTATAGAAGTTCTAGGAAAGCAGTCAACTTAGATCAGGCTGGCCATTTTTAGACCAATCTAACTCTTCTAAATTTCTATACAGTTCCCAGGACAGCCCAAGGGCTAGGAAAGGCCAGCTGCTAGCCCCAGCATTGCATTTAATTTTTATTAAGGAGTGGCATGAATGGAATTAAAGGATTGAAACTATTCCAGTCTCAAATCCTAATTTATTGAACACTTAAGCAATATCACTACTCAAGCAAAACACCGAACAGTCTGTAAAACTATGCTTCCACAGGCCTTCTGAATGATGCAGGATGACACAGTTGGCCAGGCATCGTCATGGCACGGGGGGTTGCAGTTTTTACCACTGGTGTGGTCTCTTGCTCAATAACACCTCCCCAAACTTAAGTTTTTTTCCTTAGTCTTTTATACCATTTTATAGCCCTCTTCTATGTTCCAGGGGTTGGCAGTCCCTGGCACACATGCCAGAGCATGGCACATAAGGCCATTTTGCTCAGAACACCACAGCCAGCCCTGGCTCTGGGCAGCTGCCACTGGCCATGGAGCCTGGGCTCCTTGCAGCAGATGGCCAGGAGGCTGCAAGCAGCTCGGACTCCATGTCTGGAAGCAGCTGCCCAGAGCCCGGGCCAACTGCAGCCAGGAGGCTGCAAATAGTTGCACCAGGCTGCAGAGCCCTGGCCAGGATCCATGACAGTGGCAGCTGCATGTGCACCTCTGGGCAGATGGTGGGGGAAGGGCCACAAACACAGCCCCTTCCCTGTCTGCCCCTGAGGTGCACGTGCAGCCACCACTGCCACCAAGCCAGTGCCAGGGTCCCAGAGCCCAGTGCTGTTGTTTGCAGATTGCTGGCTGCCTGCTACAGCTGCCCAGAGCCCAGGCCAGCTATGGCAGGCATCCAGGAAGCTACAAACAGCTGCATGAGGCTCCAAAGCCCTTGACCAGGTTCTATGGTAGTAGCGGCAGCTGCCCATGTGCCTCCAGGTGGATGGTGGGGGAGAGACCAGGGTTGTGCTGCCCTAGGCCCCTTCCCAGTCACTGTGTGCCAAAGCACACTGTGATGGTGTCCAGCCAGGGCTCTGGAGCCCAGTGCAGCTGTTTACAGCCTCCCAGCTTCCTGCCACATCTAGCCTGTGTTCTGGGCAGCTGTAGTACGTGGCCAGCAAGCTGCAAACAGCTGCACCAAGCTCCAGAGCCCTGGCAGTGGTTCTGTACCAGCAGCAACTGCATGCATGCCTTCAGGCAGACAGCAGGGCAGGAGCTGGGGCAGCACAACCCTGGCTCCTCTGCTGCTGTCCACCCACAGGCATGGATGCAGCCACTGCCAGCAATAAGGATTGGGCCCCTAGCTGTTCCCCCGTGGTCTGACTCTGGTACACCAAATCACGGCATGGGTCAAGGTTGGGTTTTTTTAGTACTGTGGCCAAAAACACTGTTGACCCCTCGTACATTCCATATATAGTTATGCTATAGATCTTCACCAATTACCTTTTACAGCAGTTATTTCCTCATCAAGCTGCTGCCCTCTGTCTGTTTCTTTTGAACTTACTTCTCATCTACTGAGTCAGGGTGTATAAAATGTGGCCTGGAGGCTGGATCTGACCCACAACATGATTGTATCTGGCCCATGGCTGGTCCCTCAGCCCTGTCCAGCCCAGGTGCAGGGGGCAGCCTACACGATAGCACATGCAACCACTCCTGTTGTCCCTGGGCACAAAGATGCCACCTAGCACAGCCCTCCCAGTCCCTGCATGTGACTCTCAGGCACACCAGGAGCTGTAGTCCATAGGGCTAGGCTGTGTGGTTGGGCTGTAGTCCATATGGCAGGGACAGCGTAGTGGCCAGACTCAGCTTCCAGGCAGCCCCTGCCACCACAGCCCAGGAGCAGATGCATGCTGCACCTCTGCTGCTGAACCTGAGCCCCACTACCCAGGCACCCAGAGGTACCCATACAGTGCAGGCAGGTGGGGTCTCCACGAAAACCAGCCCAGGACCCCCATCAGTAGGGGTCAGGTCAGGTGGATGGGATGGGGCTGCAGGCAGGTAGCGAGCAGTTTCTAGGAGCGGGATGGGCAGGTGGGGCCAAGGCAGGGATCACGAGGCTGTGAGAGCATGGGGCTGAGGCAGAGCTGCAATCTGCTCCCTGTATATCCCTGCAATGAGCACTGGTTCTGCAGGGAACCAGCACCCATTGCAGAAACGTGGATCGTGGTTCTGCCCTGGCCCCCGCTGTGGGCTGCTGTGAACCTGCAATCCCATCCCTAGGCCTGTCCACCTGTCCCACTCCCAGACACTGCTTCTTGCCTGCCCACAGCCCCAACTCATCTGCCCAACTTACCTGGCACCCCCTGTAGTGGATGCAGGGTAAACAGGCCAGAGGCCAGATGGGATAAATTGGCATCTCCCCTATGGTTATTTTACTTGCAGCTCAAGATGTTCATTCAAGGTGAGGGAAAATGGCATCAGTTATGTCAAGACAGCTTTCAGACCTCCACCAGGGCTTCACTTTTCCTATATGCCCCCTGGCACAGGACTGTTTAGCCGTCTGGTCCCTCCCATCACCTCCAGGCAGACAACCCCATCACCCTGAGCCCACCAACTCCACCCCCCCATCCCACAAGGTGCTGCTAATGCTAGTTTCATTGGCATTTGCCATTGCTGGGAGCAAAGGAAGTAAGCCAAGGTAG
>NW_017728992.1:91098988-91099905 GCF_001723915.1 Gavialis gangeticus | reverse complement strand
GGGGTGGGGTGGGGTGGGGAGGGTAGGTTTGCCAGAGGGAGTTGTTCATCTGGGGGTGAAGGGGCCACGGGGCTAGAAATAACCCCTAATCCCAGGGAGTGGGATAGAGATCCCCAACAGACCCTGTGAGCCTCCCAGACCCCCTGATTTCCGCGCCCCCTCCCAGCCTGCTTATTCCCTTCTCTCTCCTACCCCAATTTTAGCTTAGACTGGGTGGCCTTAAATCACTCTAACCTCCTTGAATGTCTGTACACACCTGGAGAAAAATAGGAAATGAGCTTAGCTCAAGCCTCAGCACATGGGCAAGATCCCCACCCACCCCACCCCCAACCCGAAGTAACATCATCTGGCCCATGGAGCTCCCCACAGGTCAGAAAATATGGTGGTAAGGGAGCAGCTGCTGTTCCCTTGCTGCCAAATTCCCAGACCCATGGGGAGCCCCACAGGCTGGATAATGTAGCCTGCATGCTAGGTTGGGCACTCAGGTTGGCCCAGTGTTACTCCTCTGCTGAAGGGGCAAAAGGTTGAGCACTGCTGGTTTAGCCGATAACTCAACGTGATAGAATTAGATTTTTAACTTTTTTATCATTTCAATGGCTAAAATAAATGTTTGTTCATTTTTCAGCATCTATTTCTTTTTTTAAATTTTTTATTAATTAAAATTTTCCAGATTGTGTGAAATAGGGGCGTGGGGGGCAGACAATTGAGTAATGACAACATACCATTACAAGCTTTATAAAAATCACATTAAAATATAAAAAAGTAGATACAAATCAATAAAACATACCTGATCACACAGGGGCTGGTCTGGGCTCACCAGGAGTTTGGCACCCAATTGCTGGCTGGGACCTGGGCAGACTGATCACCAGACGCCTCGTCTCCCAGCTGCCAATAGCCCTGCCCGCCCCCCCCCCCCC
>NW_017728992.1:91085198-91093988 GCF_001723915.1 Gavialis gangeticus | reverse complement strand
CAATAGCCCTGCCCGCCCCCCCCCCGCCCCCCCATCATAGCACAGCCCTCAGAGGAGCCAGTGTGTGTGTGTGGTGTAGCCAGGGCTCTGCCCACCCCACCTGCAGTGACAGCAAGGTGTGTGTATGTGCGTACACACACACACGGTACCACTGCACCATATTTCCTCACCCCATCCTAGATTTTTTGAACTTCACCTTTCTATAAAGTTCAGTGATTACCAACAGAAATATTTTTCCATCAGTCTGCAAGTGTCAGGTGAAATTGATGTTTATCATTAAAAATTGAATCCTACCAAGCCTACCTAATTCCTGAAAGTGCATTGGAGGCAGCCTGTTGACTGAAGTAATGCTGCTGCCTGAACCAAGTTACTAGAGCCTGTAAAGCTGTTATTTCTTGCTCCACTCCAGGTGCTAGGAGGGGCAAGGTCAGGGGAGGAATTGTTTCATTGTTCTACCTAAGGTGAGATCAGTGCCCCTCCTAGAGCCTCCACACTCATATGAATTTTCAGCTGTGAGTTCTTAGACTGCTGGGAAAGAAGTACAATTCCCAGCCCCCAAGCTCAGGGTTCAAGGAAAACCTACTTTGGGGAAAGGCACTTGTCTTACTTGTGACCCTTTGTCTTTGTGTGCTGAATTGCAGACTCCATCGGCAGCCCTCAGTGTTGGCTGCCACATCCTCTGCATGAGCCAGCTACAGTGGATGTGGCCAAGAGCTGACTGTCTAAGTCAGATGAGGTTGGAGTATTATTGTATCCATGATAATCCAGGAAATATGGAAGTAGCAAAGGGCTTTTGGTGATATCTTTCACAGAATCAACCAACTGTATAATTGGAAGAAATGTTATACAAGCTTTTGGACACAAAATGCCCTTCCTCCAGCCAGATGAGACATCCAGTAGGGGTCTGCTGAGCTCAGAACATGGCTGCTGTTCAGCTGTCACTGTAGTTCAGTACATTCCCATACAAGCATACCCCCGTTTGCCAATGCCACAACAATCGCCTGAACTGGAGCTCAAGCACCATTCTCTACATTCACACTGACCCATCTGGGATGCCCATACCCTTACCCATCCTTGAAAATACCCTTATTCACGCTCAGCCCTAGAACCTACTCCCTCCCAACTTTAAGTTCAGACTCCAAGTCTGACACCCAACAATCACATCCTTATACAAAGCTCCTTGCTCCTTACTAATCCCTCCTTACACTAAAACTAATAGCTGTTGTCCAGCAGGAGACTCATCAGATGTTTCTTTGGAAAGGAAAGAGAAACAGAGCCACGTGTCCTTGGAGAGAAAAAGAAAGAGATACAGAGTTGTGGTGCTCCTTAAGAAGGATGTTCAAATCCTGGGACTGCCTCAGCCAAATAGGAGAAGCTATAGCCTTAGATATGTTTTTGTACTAAGTGCAATGTCTAATTTAATGTTACACACATACTTATGTTATATACAAACAGGTCTTAAATACACTGACAGATGAAGGCAGGGCAGGGTAGCACCTTAGAAACTACCTGCTTTAGAGCAATATAAACTTTTGTAGGTAATAGCCTCTTTCATCATATCATATTGTATCATATATCATATCCCACTTGCAGAAAGTTGGGATTCTAAATAGAAGGGAACAGAAGAATGCATTTCTTTTTAACAGTTGCATCTCAGCCCTGTGGATGCTACCCTGCATGCTAACAATCTTACATTTTTATGCTACAATATTTACTTTAAACAAAGGCACTTTTATCCCAGCCAGATTAGTGCTGCAATTTTTATCAGAAAGTTAAGAAAGCAGGTTGTAGGCTGTCTTCCCCTGCATGTCCAGGGTCTGCTTTCTGACATTGTTACTTCCAGTGATTGCAAGTACATAACTTCCAAGCTTGAAACAGCCATTTGTGAAGGCGCTGCAGATCATTAGTTAAGAAAGAACTGCAGGAGACATAAACTGAAACAACACTGCACACTGACAGATGGCATTGGCACTATCCTACCTACCTACTGCTGACCACTTACCATACAATACATGATGCAGGCTCTTAGGAAGCAGGCTTAAATCAAATGTACCTAGCATGAACATTTAGGATGCTATAGCACCATCTAGTGCCTATGTAGCTGACAAAATTGCATGATGCAGAAGCAAGTTTTATTTTTTTTTTTTAACAGTGGCTATCTCAGTGGCAAAACCCAGTACTGTGGAGAACAGGATAGCCTTGTAAATAAAACACTCTGCCTTGGTTAATTTAGGTTGATTCTGTGTTTGGAGCTAGTTAAGGTATTTCTACATGGCAAAATGCATTGTTGTGCACCTAAATCCGCAGTGTGGGAGCTGCACAACAGTGGAGGAATCTAAAAGGAACTAAACTGGGGGGACATAACAAAATATTCAAGTTCTGGTAAGAGGTGAAGTATGGGGGAGGGACAGGGGAAAAGTAAGTTGGGGCCAAGCCGAAGATAATACTAATGCAAGGAGGAAAACCACTGCACTCAGATCAGGGAGGATTTCAGCAGAATGTTTTAGAGCTGTATAATACTATGACAGCTTTGAGAGCTGAGGTGGGGCCCAGCGAGGTGAGGCATAGTCTAAGCAAGAAAATCTTCCAAACCAGTACAGTCAAGAATGCTGGAGACTTCTACAAGTTGTGATTGTCAGCACCTATTCTTGAAGAAGAAAAAATTGCCATCTGCCTCTTAAAATATACTGCACTATAGCAAGTACTTACGAAATTGTTCAACATACTGTCCTAACCAACCATCACCTGCTATCTGACCTCCCATGCATGTGCAAGCTCATTGAGAAATTTGCCCAAAGTTGCCTTTGGTAGCCATGCCAAGTTGCCTCTGATATGGCTCAGATCATGGACCTACCCCAACCAGGTCTTAGGCTGAGATATGTAACTGAGAATACATGTTTGATGAACTATCCATGGTCACATTGCTAGACTCTTCCAGATAATTCAATATGTGATACCATGGCACATTTCTACCCAGCCTTGGAGATCTAGCAGATTTAGCCAGGTAGCATCAGTCATTCCTATCAGGCCAGAGAGTTGCTAGACAGCTGTTTCTCAGCCTCCTTTAACTTACTATTTCCATAACCTAATTTGTGGGACAGACCTCATCTCAAATCATTAGGCCTCTGTGGGTTATTTAAGGGTTTTTATGATGGGCATCTATGCATCTGCCTGTTTTGTCCTGTTCATAATGCATTTGTTGGTAGTGACAGGATGTAACTACTACACGCCAAGCTTGTACTTTTCTTAGTTTTCGTATTTTAAGGGGAAACCAAAAACAGGCTTATGATGGAAACTGAGATTTTTCTCTGCCTTGCATTCTGTGCCTTTATTTGTGTTCATGTACATAGCTCTAGACAGGATTTTCTTAACTGCCATTTCTAGAAAGTTGTTGTTCTAGCTGGGAATAGCCCAGAAACTATAGTGATGGGGCAAAACATAATTTATTAAGAACGGACAAAAACATCAAACTAAAACAAAGGCAGAAATGTAGGCAGCCTTGCATTATGCAAGCATTCTTTCCCTCATCTCATCCAGAGGGAATAAACATTTTCTGTATGTCTCAAGTACAGAAGGGTTTTTTTGAATTTCTTAACAGTAGGAAAGCCCTCCAACCTTCTCCTTCCTCTCTAGGGTCCTTGAGGTTACTTTGATCAGGTCTCACAAAGGAATGTGATTTCTGAGGAGATGAGATTTTTCCGGTGACATAAATGCCCCAGATATATTCAAAATTGTGTATGTTGCTTCCGATAAGCAATCTTGTCTCTGGTTCCTCATGTATTATTTTTAGGCCTTAAAGGTGTTTTTTTGGTTGAAGGTGGATCCAACCAGTACTTGTCTCCCAGTTGCAGCTTCACTTTTTATTTCCAAATGAGCATCCCCCTGCCAGACTGAGACAAAGAAACAAAATGGGCCTGTTTTGTGCAGACAGCAGGTGTGAGCCTAAATCCTTTTGTTATTATCCGCTTAGCAACAGAGGCAGTAAATGCATTTTTTAAATTCTCCCTTACCAGTATTATGAAATGCTAACAGATCAGTGTTGGTTTCCTATGGTGAAAATACATGAAAATGGACACTTTACAACTCAGAGGCAGTGTGAATACTTCACCTGCTACTGTATTGATCAGGTACAATGCAGGTAGATCAGGCAGAGCAATGCACTGGCAGACAGTTGGTGAAGGATTTCTTATGTTTTAGAAGGATGGCTTAGATTTTTGTCATGGTGAAGTAACAGGCTGGAAACTGTTATTTTAACCTACTCATCAGGGAGGAAGGGCAGAGTTCACGGCTGGTAGTGCCCCACTTTATTAAAAAAATAGAGAGGGGGCATATATTCCATGTTTATATGCTTTAAATAAATTCCAATAAGATCATAGTTACCTATTCTGCAGATGAGAACTGGATAAAATTAACAAACTCTAGTGCTAACAGGCAGAGTATAACATTAGCAAAAATAGTAGAAAAGGCTAAGAGACTTTCTGCCACAACCTATTTTTACTTTGTGTCACACATTTTTAAGAATGCTGCCCCACTGCAATAACTTAACTTTCATTTGTCCTGAGGCTGGTTTTCTTATAGATACCATTCATATGAATGGTCAAATGGATTGTATGTGAAATGGAGATTGCATTTAGACAGCTGACAGTTTGTCCAACAAATCAAACCTCCCCTTCACCCCCGTCACAAGGGCATAGTATTTTATGGTCTCCTTTTCTTTCTCTCTGAATTTATGGGAGGTGGTGGGGAGCAGGTTTCAAACAATTATGAGGCATGTAAGAGTTTTTTTTTAATTGATTTTTGTAGTGCTTCATGTAAGTTAGGAACGACGGTGCGCCAATAGGACATGTTTATTTTCAGAATGGTCAGTTTTTTCTGATTTTCAGATTGATGCTGTAATATGCCTTATGTAATAATTTTGTGTCTTTCCATCTCTGGCAATATTTTGCTTTGCTTTGCTTCTTTTAGGATGCTACTTGTGTGTACCAACTACAGATTAAGTTCTCCAAACTAGGACCTGCCCCTGAAAGCCCTTCCTTTGCCAGAGGCCTAGAGGCCTGACTCAACACTAGTCTCATCACTCCACTGTTGGGGCCATATGACCCCTGGATAATTTAGAGCAGTTCTGTCATTTAGTTTGCCTTCCAAGGCCCCAAAGGCAGTAGCCTTTCTTTGATTTAATCCTGAGTCACGAATAAATTGCCATTGGGTATGTTATGCCACTTCTGCAGCTGGAGATCCAGCTGGCATCTGGAGATAGAGCACAGTTAATGGTTAAAATCACAGGCAGCCTTAGTAAAGATGAAGATATAGCTGTTCCTAGTATAAGGATATTCTTAGGCAAGGAGTAAGTGTGAGAGCTGAAAGTTTCCAGAATGGGACTTGTAATTTTTATACAAGTTTATTTAGTAAAAAGAAGACGCGTTATAGAATGCATGAGAGAAAGGAGTTTCCCCTACTCATTCTAGTAACTTGGCAAAAATTGGGTCATGCCAGGCAGCAGAAGCCATTCTCCTTAAATTGATAGTCACTCACTGTGGGATCTAGCAGAACACAATTATTCCTCATTTACAATATTGTTTCTGCCTGCTTTTCACTATAATCAAAGTGATGCAATACTGCTCCTTCAGTAGCCAAGTAAACAGTTTTTTTTAAATCCTGTATTAATACAGATGGACTAACTCCCGCAGAAGCCACTTCTTGCCAGCTAGCAAAACCCATATAACTTTATTTTAATATGTGGTGAATATTTTCATGGTCAAGGACATTGTGCCCTTGATATAGATGTGCGATGAATGTTTCTGCTAGCCATGGTTAGTTAGCTCTAAGGTTTCTTTTAACCAGCCTCACAGAAGTGGTGTGGTAGTTCTGTCTCTATAATACTGAGGTGGAAATGAGGAGAAGGTAGACAAATGTGGTGAAGTCTGTCCACTATACAAATAAAAAATACTCAGCTTTTGAAGCAGCATATGAATTATTAGTAACACGCTTCAAAGCATACTCCCTTGTGCTCATGCTCTCTCTCAAATGTCTGTCTTCTTTAACATCCCCTCAATGAAGACATGTATGCTGGTATGCATTCAGATCACTAGCATTCGGTAGATAAATTTATGGTAGCTTCAAGATGCTCTACTTGAAGGAATTGGATGGATAAAACACAATGTCTTAAATTTGTGATTGGTTGATTGATTTTTAAATCTTGTAAAATAGCAACTAAGTGAATGCTCATTTGGTAATTAGCATGTCAACTGTTGGCTGAGAATTATGAAATGGTTTGCAGCCATGTTTTACATGACTGCTAAATTTCACCATATTTGAATCCCTATGCTCATGGCGGTACAGTGGATATTGGATATTAGGAGCTAAATCCTGCAGTTCTGGGCAGTAGTGTAACTTAGGGGAGGAAGAGAAGGGGACACTGTGGCAGGAGCCTCTGGTGCCAACTTTGGATGGAGGGAAGGACACAAAATAGCAGATATTGCATCTGTCTACCCCACACACTCCCACTGCCCAGTTACACCTCTGGTCTTAGTACCAAACAAGTCATCCACCTAAGGGAAAAATGTGGTGTTTATCTTAAAAATATAACTGACAAAATCATAATTATTTATGCTATGCTAGATATGCATGTTTAACTTTGATGTATATATTTTACACATTGTTCCCTGGTTTATTTTTCTGGCAAACCACCTTAATAGATTAATGATCAAACTCAGCTTCATCAGTATTATTGGAACTTGCCAATGTTTTGACATTACGTAAACTGTTTGTTTGTACCTAAAAGTATTTAGTCAGAGGGAACCACAGGCCCAGATTTAGGAAAGCATTGACATGTAAGTCCATCTTTATTCATAACAGCACTTATCTGTGTGGTTAAATACTTTCTAGAGTAAGGATTCTTGCCCAAATTTGGGCTTCAGCTGGTAAGAAAACCTTAATTGTGTTATACACAAGATTCCAAAAAGAATTGTAGCCCAGCCAACAGTCGGTTTCTACAAAATGTAATTGACTATGCTGTCATTTAAACATTGTAACAATATCTGTGAAAGCACCATCTGGTGATTCTCATTACATATTTTTGATAATTGGCCAAGTTTTAATTTCCAGCTTGAAAATAAATATATGTAGTGCAAAAGACAATCCCCATTTTGATGAAACCACCACAAAGTACAGAATGTGAGCAGGCACTATTTCCATACCAGCTCTGATGTTGTAGCCCCAGAACAGGCACAAATGGAGCAATATACCAAAAAAGTTATTCCCTTGCCAACTTAAAAGCTCCTTTTTTGAACAATAAATATACTGGGATCATTATCAATCATAACTAAAGCACAGTCCCATCAGCATATTACAAATCTAGAGCAGTGGTCTCCAAACTTTTTTGATCGCGCACCCCTATCAGTAAAAAATTTTTGAGCACGCACCCCCAATATATGGGTGAGGGCACCACTGTCAACCTCTCTCTGTTGTGGAACTCCCACTCTTCCATCAGGATACCTCGCGTACTGTATATGACACGACTGTCTGACATATGGACCGAGTAAGGACGCCAGTGTCAATCCGTATATTAAATATTAGTAAAGCTTAATTTCTTTCTTATTTTCTTAGATAAAAAATAAATATAAATACAAGTTCTAATATTTTCTTCCCGCACCCCAATGGATCGTCTTGCACACCCCCTGGGATGTGCACACCCCACTTTGGAGACCACTAATCTAGAGCACACATGGAGATTTGAAATATTAAATCACTAAATTTAATAATTTAATTTGTGCTGAAACACTTAAAGCCTGAAATATACTTCCCAAATTATCTTCAAACATAGATTCAAATTTGATCTAATTCAATTTATCAATGGAAACACTAGGAGAGAGGGCTCACGTTGCCTCCAACAACTCATCTGGAAGGACAGCTGCTTGCTGGTTCCTATGTGAAAGATGCAGTCATTTTCTTTATATTTTACTCCATACTTGCAGGGGAAAAGTATGAAGAAAATGTGAGGTGCAAGGCATGTGAAACACACAAAGTTACAGTATAGGTAATCTTTAACTCAAAAGTACCAGAGAACCTGAGAAAATAAATTCTCCCCCTCCCCCACGCCGCCACCCCACTTGCCCTAAAAGTTTTGATTTTGCATTCAGGGTATAGATTGTAGCTGTGTTGGTCTACGGACATAGGCAAACAAGGTTCTTTGGGTAAATATGATATCTTTTATTAGACCAACTCAAATACTTGGAAAAATTCTACTTCGCAAGTTTTTGGGTACAAATACCCTTTGTCAGGCTGAAGAAGCATCTGCAGTTGGTGTGTGCTCTTCCTGGATGGAATGAATAGTAAAGAAGGCAGAGGCTTGTATATATGCAAGAAAGTCAGTCAGTGATGATGTAAACTGATGAGTCAGTGGGTGAGAGATGGGTTGGAAGTGGGGAGGAGGGGAGGGGAATGAATGTAGCTGGTAAATAGTGAAGAAGTACCTGGGGAGTCTGCTGTTAGGCAGGTTATAATGTGTCATAAATCCAATGTCTATATTTAGTCCATGATTTTTTGTATCCAGGAGGTTGATAAAGTGAAGTTTGTAGGCTCGTCTGTGAAAGGTGTTTTGTAAATTCCCTTTGAAGATTAGGACTGAGAGATTGGCAAGAGAGTGGTTTTCTTGTGAGAAAGGTGCCCTCATACATAATTGGATATTCTTGTTTTGGATAGATTTCATAGTTTCATAGTTTCATCGTTTCTAGGGTCGGAAGGGACCTGAGCAGATCATCTAGTCCGACCCCCTGCCATGGCAGGAAAGAG
>NW_017728992.1:91080357-91084401 GCF_001723915.1 Gavialis gangeticus | reverse complement strand
CTAAGCATGCAGTCCCCTGCTGGCCCCTCCTGGATGTGTGCCAGAATAATTTTCTCGAACAGCTTGCCTAGAATCAAGGTAAGACTAACTGGCCTATAGTTTCCCGGGTCCTCCTTCCTCCCTTTTTTGAAGATGGGAACCATGTTGGCCCTCTTCCAGTCCTCCGGCACCACTCCAGAGCACCACGAGTGCTCGTAAAGCCATGCCAGGGGTCCTGCAATGACCTGAGCCAATTCCTTTAGAACTCTAGGGTGGAGATCATCTGGACCAGCTGACTTGAATACGTCCAGCCCCTCCAGAAAATCCCTTACTAAATCCTCACTAACCCTTGGCCCAGGTGTGCTTCCCCCCGGGCCCGAGGGGGGCCCAGTGGGGAGGTGGCTGTTCTGGTCCCTACTTAGGAAGATGGAGGCAAAGAAATGGTTAAACATTTCTGGTCTGCATTCATTCTGGTGCGCAGTTCTGTCTTCCAAGAAAGACAGAATTTCTATATATTTTCCATCAGGGCATTTGGTGCCTTTGATGAGATATTACGTTTCTGGAGGTGCAGCTGTAAGATCCAGGAATGCTGGTGGTTCTGTTGTGAGGTTTAGTAATTGTGGGGTGGTGGAGATATGTTGTTATCAGGTTTTTACATTTCTTGTCATGGCATGGTCTGGATCCATTGGGTATGTTTTGGGCCATAGGAAGTTTGCTTCTGGTGACAAGGTTACTGAGCTTTGGTGCTTGCTTGAAAGCTAAGGTGGGTGGTTCTGGGAAGATCTCTTTAAGAATTGAGTCTTTTTCAGTACTGTTTGCAATTGTTTGAGGATCTTCTGTATAGGTTTGAGGGAGGGGTGATATGTCATAACCAGTGGTGTGTGATTCCTGGGGGTTTTCCTTCTGTACTGTAGCAATTCTTCACTTGGTATCTGGGTGACTCTTTCAAAAGGGTGATCTGTCTTTCTGGAGGAGTGTCCTTGTTGAATGAAAGCATTTTTGAGATTTGTGAGGTGAAAATCACGGGTGTTCTCCTCAGTGCAAATTCAGTGGTATCTGAGGGCTTGGGTGTATATTACAGCTTTTTTAGTGTGTTTAGTGTAATTGCTAGTTTTGTGCAGATACGTATGTTGGTCCGTGGTTTTCTTGTATATTGTGTTCTGTATTTTACCATTCTGGATAGTGATCGTCACGTCTAAAAAGGAGATCTTGGTGCTGGATTATTCAAGAGAGAGTCTGATGGAGGGGGGATGATTGTTGTGTTTCCGATGGAACTCAATCGGAGATTGTAGGTTTTCAGTCCAAATGATGCAGATGTCATCAATATATCTCAAGAATAGCAAGGTGCAGTCCTTGAGGACTTCTTCTTCCAGGTGGCTCAAAAAAAGGTTGGCATGCTGTGAGTGTCTAGGAAGGTGTTGCTGGGAAGCTGGTCTATGTTTTTAAGTTTTTGTAGATAGTCTGTTGTGTCTTGGATAAAACTTGCTCTTTAGGTGACAAGAGGTTTTAGGACTGATTCGGTTAAACCTGATATTTCCTCAATTTACATCTTCATTGACCAGCTGTCTTGCATATGTACAAGCCTCTGGCTTCTTTACTATTCATTCCATCCAGGAAGAGCACACACCAACCGCAGATGCTTCCTCAGCCTGACAAAGGGTATTTGTACCCAAAAGCTTACAAAGAAGAATTTTTCTAACTATTTGAGTTGATCTAATAAAAGATACCAAATTTACCCAAAGAACCTTGTCTGCCTTGATTTTTGCATTGGGATTTGTTTGGTTCTTTTGTTTATTTTTAAGAAGGCAATCTTTATTGGAAGACACAACAAAATCCATAAATCTTGGTCTGATCGTACACTGCATGGTATTATACAGAGTATAAATTCTTAGCTTCATTCTCCTGCTGGAGGATAACTGGGTACTGTCTTGGAGACTATTTGGCTCAGAGGCATGAGCTTTTGCAGGCAACTTACTTAGTCAAATAATATCTTTGTGCTGTGTCCATCTCTCACTGATGTGGACCAGTGGTTCTGCTCTGAGTCTACATGGCAAAATACACCTTTACCAGGGGAAGAAAATCTCTTTCTCTAAATCTACCTACAATACTCCAAATAAAACATTTAAAATGGAACCTAGAGTTCTCTCCTTTAAACTGTGTCACAGAATAATTGGTAAGAACCATTATAGGGAAGGAAAAGACCAAATTCTTAAAGTCTACAGAGTGACAGTGAATCTCCACAGCAGATTAACAAGTTTTTTCTCTTGGTTCAGTAGTTCCCGCTGCTTACATGGAAATGGTAAATTTCTGTTCACCCCGTTAAATCTTTGGCATTGAGCTGTTATTCAAAACCTGTGCAAGTTGCACATCATTAATAAACTAGTTTTCAGTTTGCTCTCCTCACTTAAAATAGCTTAATTGCTACTTCTGTTGTGTTTTGAAAAACATGAATGAATGGAATCATTTTTTTAAGCATGAACTCTTATGCGAGTCGTTTGCATTCAGCTTACAATAAATTAACACACTAGCCGAGAAAACTAGTATGTGCATGTTGCCACGGCAACTTCAGGATATCACATTTGATTTTCTTTCTGCACATTACTAACAGGCACCAAATATATTGCTCAAACGCCATTCAGGGTCCAGGAGTCTAAAGGAGGTCTGTATCACCCTGAGCTCTTGACTAGCCTAGTGGCTGTGATGTGCAGAGTTTCAGGTTATACAGCTTACAACTCTTGTGAAAACCTCCTAAAGGTGTAGTTCCCCTCATCCTCCTTCCCCAGCTAGACAGCAGTAATAACAACCACAGCCAACAATATATGGTTTTGAAATTCT
This sequence comes from Gavialis gangeticus, assembly GCF_001723915.1. Classification (NCBI taxonomy): domain Eukaryota; kingdom Metazoa; phylum Chordata; order Crocodylia; family Gavialidae; genus Gavialis; species Gavialis gangeticus. The sequence continues at coordinate 91,081,587 of NW_017728992.1, read as the reverse complement.
GTATTATATTGAGCAGTTTGCTGATTGGCAATATTCAATTAGTCTCAAGGTGCTGTGGCATGGCTCTCCAGGTCTCCCCACAGAAGTCAGCATTGTTTTTGTCAGTTGATACGTTCATTTAGCACAGTTGCCTATACCTGTAGTCTCAGACCTTCTGAAAAAAATATACTCCTTTTTTTCTTCCTCCCTTGTGGGATTTTTGAGTAGTGACCACCTCATAATATCATGGGGCTACTTATTTTGAAACCACTGCTGTTTCTAAGCTTTAGTTCCCATTAGGTGTGATAAACACCATATCTCTTTCATGAGGAGGTGGCAGTTGCCATGATACCAAAATAATACCAAGTTTTCTATTTTGCTGCAGGTGAATGCGTACAACCTCCCCTGTGATTCTGATGTCATCTTAACACTGCCGGCACTTGGGATTATTTGGTATTAATTATCTGCATCAAGGTTCCCGAAGCACTTCCTACACAGGTCAGATTTAAAAATAGCCTCAAACACAGCTAGGATCTCCAACTCAGTGGGTTTAGTGGAAGGGTTTTGTATGTGTAATGAACCTGGACTATCTAACACTGCTCTAAGAGAAGCACAGAGTGGCAATTGGCAGAAAAGATCTGGGATGATCCCAGAGTAGCAGTAGTTAGGAATCTTACACTTCAGAGAGGCTACAAACACAGTACATTTTCCTCAAGACAAATCATTTATCCTGGGGTGAAATGTAGTTGTTCAGATGTCCATGTTCATTGTCCCAAGATAAATCCTTAAAAGGTTTGTGGGATAAGAAGTTCTAACAGTTTGTCCCAGGATATCACAAAGCATATCTGGACAGTTGTCCCAGAACTGCCTCACTGAAACAACTGCAGAAAAGCAGCAGTGCATTCAGCCACTCATTAATCCCAATTAGAAGGGTGATGTGTGTACATGCCAATCCCAGGACATTTCTGTTCTGGGATGAACACAGACGGAACTTGACTGGGGACAAATGCAGTGTCTGTTCCTAGCCAGAGCATCACAAAAATTAGCTAAATTGTTCCAGTACTACCATAAGACCAGTGTGCTTTCTAGGCCTGCTCCTACTACCCTTTGTTTCATGTAACATGTCATGGAGGGGCTACATGCTTACAAAACTAAACCAGCTCTTTATTAAGGGGACTAATTGGAGCAACTGCAGGTAGCATTCTAGCTGTGGGCACACAGACTGACTTCCTGGAGCCTCCCTCAAAACTC
>NW_017728992.1:91073623-91075357 GCF_001723915.1 Gavialis gangeticus | reverse complement strand
CTAGCCAGAGCATCACAAAAATTAGCTAAATTGTTCCAGTACTACCATAAGACCAGTGTGCTTTCTAGGCCTGCTCCTACTACCCTTTGTTTCATGTAACATGTCATGGAGGGGCTACATGCTTACAAAACTAAACCAGCTCTTTATTAAGGGGACTAATTGGAGCAACTGCAGGTAGCATTCTAGCTGTGGGCACACAGACTGACTTCCTGGAGCCTCCCTCAAAACTCTTCATTTCTCTTCCAGTCTCCAAGTAGGCTACATTTTCTCAGAGAGGGTATCTCCTAATGCATGTTTGTATTGCATGTACCACAATGGGGGTCCTGATTTCAGTTGTTATCTTTACACAAATTTTTCTCTTTAAAAAGAAGCAAAAACATTGGTGAGCAAATTGGCCTGCGATACAAGTGTTTCTCAATAGCTCCTCAGTAGGATTTTGCAACTTGACCCATTTATGATTAAGAAGTCCCACATGGTTACGAGCACTTGATAGTATTTCCCCCCACCAAATGACTCTACCAGGCTTCTTTCTACATGCCTTGAGAACTTTTTCACTTACAGTATTATCCACCCGTCATAGAAACTATGTGAGCATGACAAAAAATTACACATACATTTTTTATCAGCTAGGAACTTCCAAGTAGACTGCATAGTATGTAGAGAATCATCTCTTCAAGTGGAGTCCTCCAAATATCATTAATGCTGTGTGCCAGGTATGCACAGGGTTTCATTTTTTTTTTTAACTTTTCTAATGCTTCAAATTATTACCACGGCACTTGGGGAGTTTTATTTGTATTAAGAGTCTTGCTTCAGGCCATCCAAAACTACATTAGAATTCTAATATATATTTGGCAACCGCTAATTGTAGCTTTCTATTTTTAGAATGCTTCTGCTCTTCTCTCGTTTAGCGTCCATCTTGCAGATCTGTCCTATTTAAGTTCTTAAAAGGGAAAAAGTTCAGTGCCAACAACGTTTAAATCAAATTTGTAGATTTTTTTAAATGTGTGTTTTTAAAAAAGGGGGGGTATTTTTTCCCATTAATTATTTTACTTTCATTTGCTTTTTCTAATACTGCAGATACGATTATTTAGGCTTCATTGGCTAAGGACAGAAGTAGCTTATAAACCAGTTTAAATGATCAGAAACTGGTTTAAACCTGTAACATTACAAAGTTCAATGTACATAAGCTGGTTTCAAAATGGCTGAAACTGGTTTGAGATAAACATGGTTGAATGCAGTATCAGACTTAACTGATTTAGGCCAAACCAGTTTATGAAACTTGTGTCCCAGACCCCTTCCTGGTTCAAGTTAAATCAGAGTCCCCCAGCATCCTAGGATGCTTTGCAGCCCTGGGCTGGGCTGGGCTGTCTGCTTGAGCAGAGCAAGGTTGTCCTCATCCCTCTGCTCTCAAGTCGTCATAGTGAAGGCTGGCTGACAAGGAGGTAGAGGTGGGAAACCCAGCTGGGGACATGGCCTGATCCCCCCAGCAGGGGAAGAGAAACGCCTGCTGGAGTGGAGGGGGCAGGGGAGTGGGACAGCAGGCTCAGGCTAACCCCCCATCTTTCCCCTCCTACTGGCACAGGGACTCCTGCCTGGGTCTGCTGGGCTTTCCCTGCCGCTGGCCACTAGCACGGGTCTCAGGTGCTGCCTCCCCACCACCACATGACTGGTCAACAGGGGGGGAAAGCCATGCAGACCCCGGCTAGGGTTCCCAGGCTAGGGGGAGACAGGTTA
>NW_017728992.1:91072555-91073121 GCF_001723915.1 Gavialis gangeticus | reverse complement strand
CTCCAGGCACACCCTGGCTGGGGTTCCTGCAGGCCAGGGTAGGGGTTTAATCCCCTCCCCAATCATACTCAGCAGCCTGCCAGGGCCTGGGCATGCGCCTCCCAGCTTAGCTTCCCTCTAGCCTTCCTGCTGCTGCCAAAGACAAGGGAGGGCTCACTCTAGCTCCCCCCAGCTTCTAGCCTGAGCCACTGCAGACATGTGGCTGCATTTCCAGAATCAAAAGTGAATGTCTATTCGCTTGGTTCTCTGTTCAATCTACACAGGTTAAACTAACCTACAAAGATTGAATCAATTCAGCCTCAGGCTTTTTGAATGTCTGTACTTAGCCTTGATGATAAATTCTGTCCTTCACAGAGGGCTAGTACATAATGTTATACAAACCTGAAGTCCCTCTTAACACATTGCACTAAGATGAATCCTAGACATTCTTTAATTCTTATGTCTGATATCTGTGTGTGAGTAGCTCTATAGAAACCAATATGAGTTTCTTGTGATTGCACCACAGTGCAAACCATGCTATTCAGCTCTGTTATGGGAAGGACTTGAGGTTCACAGTGCTATAAAAT
>NW_017728992.1:91065752-91072407 GCF_001723915.1 Gavialis gangeticus | reverse complement strand
ACTGGTTTAAACCTGTAACATTACAAAGTTCAATGTACATAAGCTGGTTTCAAAATGGCTGAAACTGGTTTGAGATAAACATGGTTGAATGCAGTATCAGACTTAACTGATTTAGGCCAAACCAGTTTATGAAACTTGTGTCCCAGACCCCTTCCTGGTTCAAGTTAAATCAGAGTCCCCCAGCATCCTAGGATGCTTTGCAGCCCTGGGCTGGGCTGGGCTGTCTGCTTGAGCAGAGCAAGGTTGTCCTCATCCCTCTGCTCTCAAGTCGTCATAGTGAAGGCTGGCTGACAAGGAGGTAGAGGTGGGAAACCCAGCTGGGGACATGGCCTGATCCCCCCAGCAGGGGAAGAGAAACGCCTGCTGGAGTGGAGGGGGCAGGGGAGTGGGACAGCAGGCTCAGGCTAACCCCCCATCTTTCCCCTCCTACTGGCACAGGGACTCCTGCCTGGGTCTGCTGGGCTTTCCCTGCCGCTGGCCACTAGCACGGGTCTCAGGTGCTGCCTCCCCACCACCACATGACTGGTCAACAGGGGGGGAAAGCCATGCAGACCCCGGCTAGGGTTCCCAGGCTAGGGGGAGACAGGTTAAATCCCCCACCCTCCCTCCCCTTTCCCTGAGGCTGCTGCCTGGGCCAGCTTCGGCCATGACTCCTACTGTGCAAGTGGCCATCAGGATGGAAATCTGAACAGACCCTGGCTTCTCCCTCCCCACCTTTGCCTGAGGTGCTGCCCACTGGCCATTCCCCTGCCATGCAAGGGGGGAGGGGGAAGCCCAGCAGACCCCAGCTGGGGTCCCCGTGCTGGTGGGAGAGGGGAAGCAGAGGGGTTTAATCCCCCTCCCTCCTCACCTTTGCCTGAGGCACTGCCCCACCTAGTGTCTGACCATGCCTCCTCTCTCCCTTCCCCCCCACCCTCCCTGGCCAAATCTGGCTGCTCCCCCTTTCCCTCTCCAGGCACACCCTGGCTGGGGTTCCTGCAGGCCAGGGTAGGGGTTTAATCCCCTCCCCAATCATACTCAGCAGCCTGCCAGGGCCTGGGCATGCGCCTCCCAGCTTAGCTTCCCTCTAGCCTTCCTGCTGCTGCCAAAGACAAGGGAGGGCTCACTCTAGCTCCCCCCAGCTTCTAGCCTGAGCCACTGCAGACATGTGGCTGCATTTCCAGAATCAAAAGTGAATGTCTATTCGCTTGGTTCTCTGTTCAATCTACACAGGTTAAACTAACCTACAAAGATTGAATCAATTCAGCCTCAGGCTTTTTGAATGTCTGTACTTAGCCTTGATGATAAATTCTGTCCTTCACAGAGGGCTAGTACATAATGTTATACAAACCTGAAGTCCCTCTTAACACATTGCACTAAGATGAATCCTAGACATTCTTTAATTCTTATGTCTGATATCTGTGTGTGAGTAGCTCTATAGAAACCAATATGAGTTTCTTGTGATTGCACCACAGTGCAAACCATGCTATTCAGCTCTGTTATGGGAAGGACTTGAGGTTCACAGTGCTATAAAATCTACAGTTTTCTCACTGAAAAGTTATGGGACTACTTGAAGAGCTTGGTGTGATCAGGGCAGGTAGAATCTGACCCAGGGTCCCTGTGTAGCCAATACCACCTCCCAAAATCTGGGAGAGATGTAGATGACCAAGCAGGTGTCTGTTGGCAAACAAGGAACTGTTGATCTGTTATTCCCTAACTTCAGTGTACTTAGCTTGTAGGACTAGCTGTATCTAAATTCCATTTGTGTTTATGCTGTAAAATCAAGGATAGAAGGGGGGAAAAAATTCACGTGGATTTTCCACAACACTTCCCAAAACTGTCACACCTCAAGGAAAAGCCAAAGATACTGCTATACTGCTGGGGCCTTCTCAAGCGATTTTTAGTTATTGCCAAGTGGTTGCATTCCAGTGTCCAGTGGCATGTGTTTTGTATATCAGCAATGTCAAAAATATGTTAATACCCTGTGCCAAATTGGCATGTCATGGCCACCCCCCGCAAATGTATAGCTTGCCTTGCAGTTCTCCGGCGTCTCTGATACCAAATGGGCTCTATTTTTCTTTCTTTAATCACAACTGCATTTTTGCTGCTGCTTCTAATGGATGAAAAACTGCAGTTATACTTTACCAATGTGCTGTTGGTGCATTGTAGTACTGTAACTATATAAAGGAACACCTCATAAAATATTCCCCCTTCCAGATGTTCTTACTACTGCCTGTTTTTAAGTTGGAAGTATTCATTTCTGGCTTCCCTCCTTTTGCTGTAGGAGGGAGCATTATCAAGGGGAAGGAGGATAAAGGAAAACTTAAATCTGAACTGCTCAATCAAGGGTGAAAGTATTAAAAGGAACAGTGCATTTATTCTTAGCAGTTCACCATTTAATGGTGCATAAACATTTATAAAGAATACACTTTCAATTGCTGGCAGTCTGGAAATGAGACAGCTAGTATTACAGCATGAAAAATGTCTCCACATGCCAAACTTGGAGCTTGATTCTTCTTTCCCTTACTGTTGTGTATCTCAGGGCTATTGGTATTGAAATAAATGGAGTTACAATAGAAAACAGGTGTGAAATCAGAATCTGCTTCCTGATTTAACTGACTGTGGAAGGACTGACCAGGAAGGAACAACTTGCAGGATTTATAGGTTGTTGTTCTGTATTAATTTATAATATTCTTGGGAACTTCAGCTGTGTTTAGAGTTAGCATTTTTATCATTTCCCAAGAGCTGAATTATCTCGCATAAGAGAAATGGAAGAGATAAATGATCTACAAATATTTGTCTTGCAAATACCTTAAGAATTGCACACAATAGGATGGCCTCTTGTGCTCTATACATGTCCATTCTGGTTGGATGCCACACTGCTGACAGGTGATGTAGTCCACCATACCACCTCCACTAGGCACAAAAGCATGTAACGTTCTCTCTCAATATATAACCTTACCAAACACACTGTCAAATCACAATTCTTGGAGGGAGTTTGAGGAGAGGGTTAAGGAAAGCTGAAACTCAGCTCACACTTTTGGCTTGAGTTGCTGATTTCATCATCCAGCCATTTTCTGTGCTGTTCCCTGTGCCCTGCATGTCTATGCCAGGTGCTGTATTTATGCCTACTTCAAAAACAACTAGAAACAAGCAAGCTAGTAGTCGGCAGCCAGGTATGCAACTGATCCTGCCCTTCAGTATATAAAATATTAAGATGTACTGATGCAGAAACTTTGCAGATGCTGCTGCTGTATGTGTTTTTGTTGCAAACTGACTCTGCTAGTCAGTTCCATAGGCTTTCTAGTAAATCTCACATATCTGGGTATGTTCTGAATTTTTGCCTGATAGGTCATCAGTATATCTGGTTTATCCCCTAGTGTTAAGTAAAGCAGTATGTATTCTTTAAATTGCTACTGAGGACTAGTGTCTATGCAACTGGACAGATAACAGATGGCTTCACCCATTTCCCAGCTACATACTTGACTTAGTTATTTTCAGTATTAGTACTAATCATGTCTCAGGCAAGTCAGAATTGCCATAGATACTATGGGGTTGCAATATAATAGTCTGGAGATAAAAATCCCAGTGAGATAACACAATAATAAATTATACTAACTGCTATGATAGCCATCCTCAAAGGGATTATGACAGTTCTACAACATTTCTAAGCCATTGATAGCAACATGTACAAAGTTTGCTGCTGTTCCAAAGCAGAGCTGCTAAACTAGAAAACTAATTATTTTCTCAAGATAAAAGTTCATCCTTTAATCAGGAAAAAGAACCAAGCTGAGTATGTAAGTAAAAGTAAGCATATTCTCATTTAACATTCACCCATTCATTATTAGCTTTTCTTTCTTCCCCTCCCCCTACATTACTAAGAAATTAAACAAAACAAAAACATAACCCTAAACAAATCAGAAGTTGTTTTATTACTTGATAGCAAATGGTAGTTTGATATTGCTTTACCAATATTTTGAAAGTGATGTGAAAACCAATTTCTTCATTAAAATAGGAACTGATTTTTTTAATCATCAGTATGGAATTAGGAAATCAATCTGTCACCTGCTATTTTATTTAAGTTATTCTCCCCATAAATGACTGCTGCAGAAGAGAGAGCTGTGATTATTCCTAAGATTTTTATACTAATTTGAGGTTCAAAGAAACATCTTGTCATCAGAAATTTCAGTGTGCATATATTACAGCAGTATATTCATTAAATACATTTAATAAATCCATAAAATTAATAAATTTGTTATTAAAATGAAATGCCACTATATGTATATATATGTATGTATGTGTATATATGTATGTATATGTGTGTGAATTTCATTTGAACACAATAATTTGTTGATATATTTACAATGTTAAAGGAATTTGAAAGCCTACCAGTGCCTCAAGCACAATAATAAAATACATTCTAAATACCCATAAATTTGCGGGTTTGAATTTTGGGCTTTTTATCATGGAAATCAGAGCTCCCTCTACCCCCTTTGCTCACCAGGACTCAGGTCCAGTTGTACCCCGCCCCCCCCCCCGCTTTATGACACTGAGCAGCCCTGATATGCCAGTGCCCTGCTCATGCCATTGCCCCTCACTTCTGACCCACAGCCCCCTGTGCCTGCTGGTACCCCCCACTTTTCATCCACAGCCCCCCCACCTCTGATGGTGCCCCTCACTCCCCATCCTCAGCCCTGCCAGAGGGGGCCCCAGTTGCCTGGACTATGGGTTCAGGGACCCGGGTCTGCAGCCCCCTGGCCCCACAGCAGCGCCCCAACCCCAGCTGCTGCCTGTGGGAGGCGGCTGTTGTGGCAAAACCCAGCTCCTCCTCCCCCACGGGCAACATGACGAGAGCAGAACCTGTCGGGGGGTGCGGATGTGAGCTGGTAGCTGCGGGCTCGGGCTTCCCACCCTGCTGCCCTCCACAGCCCAGTGGGCAGGACCCAGTGTGGTAGGGCAGAGCAGGGTGGGGAAGCTCATTGCCACTGCTGGGAGCTCCACACTGCCGTGGTGAGGCACCCCCTGCCTGCCTGGCAGCAGGGAGGGGCACGACTCCACACTGCCACACCTGCTGCTGCTGCTGGACAGGCAGGGGGCACTTTGGCATGGTGACCCAGGACTCCCAGCGGTGGCATCGAGCCTCCTGCCCTGCTCTGCCCTGGTGCACCAAGTCCCACCTGCTGGGCCCCAGGGGAGGGCAGCAGAGCAGGGAGCCCAAGCCCACACCTATCAGCCCACACCCACACCTGCCCCGGACACAGATCTGGGGGTTGCGTGCCCCTCTTCAGGAGTGCATGCAGTGTCAAAAAACCAGCCTCCCCCCCACCCATGCCACCAGATGAGCTACCCACAGCTCCATCCCACTTCCTGCCTAGGCCCTGAGGCCATGCATTATGGCCCCAAGCCTCATGCCACATGCACTGCCCCAGGTGGGCAGGAGCTCTAGCCCTGCACAATTCCCTCCCTCCCTTCCTCACTCTAGGGGCTACAGTCCTCCCACTCCCCTCTGCTGCCACTGCCAGACCTACCTGCAAGGAGCTGCTCTCCAGGCTGCCTGGCACCCCTGCTGATTGCCCTTCTCCCACTCTCCCCAGCACCTTGCAGACTGGCACTTTGCCAGCTTGCAAGGGGAAACCCACTGTTTACCACATTTTTTTCCTTAACATGAGAAATTCCAGGTTTTACCATGTTTTTCCATGGCGAATGGAAAACCCAGATCCCTGGTAATCAGAAAATGGCCTACACCTATAACAGAACAGAAATTTGGCAGACACAGGCTGATTTAAAAAATGGCAGAACCCAGTCTAAGATTAGCCTTGCCCCTCCCTGCAAAGGGCAAATGTGTTTTGTTCATGCATAACTTTGATTCCTTCTCAGGCTTTTTGAATGTTTGTACCTAGCCTCAAAAAAGCTCAGCTCTGTAGTGTCCTGAGTATGTTGACCTTAATCCAGCAAAGCAGCGAACTGTGTGCTTAACTTTAAGCACAAGTCATACTGTTTATGTTACTAGGACAACATACATGTTTAAAGTTAAGGAAGTGTTGGAAGGCTTGTTAAACTAGGACTAACATGTCAAATCTTAGGTCATGCCAAAAGAGGTCATTGAAAGAAAATAACAAAGTTTAGGGTCCAGCCCTGGTCCCATCAAAGTCACAAGAGTTCTATAAATGTGTTCCTAAGATCCTGTGGTAATCCTGATCCCAGTGAAGATAGGGCTGGAAGAGACCTCACAAAGTCATCCAGTTCAGCCCCCTGCATCCATGACTAAACTATCCAAGACGAGTGTCTCTCTAACCAGCTCATGAAAATTTCCAGGGACAGATTCCACAGCTTCTCTAGGTAGTCTGTTCCAATCATAGACTCATAGAAGTAGGGTCGGAAGGGACCTTGTAGATCTTCAAGTACAACCCCCTGCCTGGGCAGGAGAAAAAAAACTGGGCTCAAATGATTCCAGCCAGGTAGGCATCAAGCCTCCTCTTAAAGACCCCCAGGGCAGGAGCCAGCACCACTTCACTTGGAAATTGGTTCCAGATCCTAGCTGCCCTAACTGTGAAGTAGTTCTTATGGATGTCTAATCTAAACCTACTCTCCAACAACTTATGGCCATTATTCCTTATTATGCCAGGGGGCGCTAGGGGAAACAAGGTCTCTCCCAAACCCTTCTGGTCCCCCCTAG
>NW_017728992.1:91055945-91065365 GCF_001723915.1 Gavialis gangeticus | reverse complement strand
CAACCACCAGATTGCCCAGAGGATCTTGCAGGGGCCCCACATTTCCCGGTGCTTTCTTCATCCTCCCTATATATTTGAAAAAGGACTTTTTATTATCTTTGATTTTGGATGCAAGTCCTAGCTTTATGTCTGCCTTAGCTTTCCTGACAGCCCCCCTACAGGCTTGACCACCCTCATAATCAGAAAGTTCCTCTTATCTCCAACCTAAATTTCCTCTGCCACAGCCTAAAGCCATTGTTCCTAGCCATACCCCCCTAGTCCCGTTACCATACATATAAACTTTGTGTCTGCTCAGTGAACCACCTACTAAGTAGCGCAGCTGATCTGTGCTAAGTGCAGGACCAGAGGGATCTCAGGCAAGTGGGTACCTTCACAGATTTGGGGCAGTGCTGTGATCCACATGGTAGCATCAGGAAGCTGGCATAATTTAGACAGACCTTCAAGTCTGCACAAGGTATGTTCTTTATTTTTAGTTTTACTAATGAAAACTGTCCTTTGCTGACAATGAGGAGTCACCCAGCAAAGTGCAATACTTCACTTGTAAACAACCAGCATATCAGAAACCTGTTTCACATGAGATGTAATAATGCAGATGATAAAAATGTATTTGAACTGCGTCTAAATTGCAGTGTTTTGAATCTGACTTCAGCTGTTAAGAAAGAAGTTTTAATCTCAATGTTATGTAATGCCAAAGGTGCAGGTTTGTCTAGACATTGGCTTTGTACCAAGTTGTTTGCCTTGTTTTTGTAACGGCTATGCTTCAACACTCAGTTCCACAATTTTGACTTGTAAGAGCAAATCAAAATCTTCTGGCTTCAGCAGCCACCATAAAAGTCTGAGTTCTAAATAATATGCACAATATAGTTTTGGATGCTTTTGGCCACAGCAGTATCTTCCATTCATGCCAAGAGTAGATTTATTTTTGATAATTGGAATTAGACATTTATGGCTGCCCTAATACAAGGGCTATTGCTTTTTTAATGGTAGGTATCACTTGTAAATCTGTGTAATTAGAGAGTAAAGAAACTGAATGTTTTAAGATCAAAGAAGCCCTATATCAGGGGTGTCAAACTTATCCAGCCCCATGAGCTGGATGAGTATCATGGGACTGGTTTGCTGGTCTTGCTGGACCCACAGGCCAGCCCTGCATTCTGGAGCTGGAGCCACTACCACCATGGGGCTGTGCAGCACAGCTCTGGAGCTCCAGGGCACCCATTGCATACAGCATGGCCCTGGAGTATCATGTAGCCACTCCACAACTCTGATGTGAGCTGGAATGGGTACCCCATTCATTGCGTTTGACATTCCTGCCCTAGACTATGCAAGTTCCACTGATAGATGCACTGATTCCTGTCTTATAAAGTGGCTACACAATAACATTTAGATGATGTCTTTTTATTAAAAGCAAACCATTTTTACTGACACCAAATTAACCCTGGTTTGTAATGTCTTGTTTGCTGAGGCCCAAATTACCTTTCATGCAGGATTGTCAACTGTCTGTAAATTTATGGATAGACCATTTGTTTAAAAAAGAAAAGGAGCTGTCTATTTTAACTGTAAGCTTGCTTGAAGATCAGTCATTGGAATGAGGTTGGATACAAGTGTTGACAGATGTACAGAGCAGAGCAGTGCCGCTTTGTGTCTGAGTGGAAGTGTAGCTTGGCATCCTTCAGGGAGCATTCCAGCAAGGCTTTGTAGCACACAAGATCCTCTGTAACCCTCCCCCCATCACCACTACATGCTGCTGCTGTGTCCCATCCACCATTACCTACCTGTAATAGCTGTTCACCTTGAAGGTAGGCAGGACCACATGGCCCCAGGCAGTCTCAGGCACCAGGCTGCCAAGGTAGAACTATGGGACCGGGAGGGAGGTGAGGTAGTTGGTGAGTAACCATGCAAGGACAGGGGGAGTGGAGCCAGCAGGAGTAAGGTATAGGGGTCAGTTGGAGTGGGGGCAGCATAGTGTGGGGTGCAGGCACAGGTGCATAAGGGACCTCTAGAGTAGAAGCAGCATGGCTTAAAACCATTGCTGCAGTCAAGTAAGTATGTTAAAATTTCATGTTAACCCCTACATTTGAACCTGGCTCTTGCTACTGCTGTCCAGAGCCTGGCAAAAGGGTTATATTTACATTATCACAGAAGATGAGGATTGGAAGGGACCGCAGGAGGTCATCTAGTCCAACCCATTGCTCAAAGTAAGACCATCCTCACCTAGATGATCCCAGCCAAGGCTTTGTCTAGCTGGGTCTTAAACCTCTAAGGATAGTGATTCCACAACCTATCTGGGTAACCTGTTCCAGTGCTTTACTAACTTCCTTGTGATCAATGTTTTCTTAATAGCTAACCTAAACTTCCCTTGTTGCATTATGCAAAACATATGTCAGTGTGGAAAGTGGTATGTTTTACCCATAGTTATATATTTCCTTCCTTTCATTGGCTTATGTCACAACCTTAACAACCTTTCAATGTAGTTGCTGAAGGATGAGTGTTCAAAATGACCTGCTCCGGTATACTTTAACCACTCTGTCCCTGACAGCTGTCAAATTACCTCACCTTTCCTCCTCTCACTACATTATCTCATTAAGATACAAGATTAGATTAGTATACAAAAAGAAGCTTCCTGTTTGTTTTTTAAAGACTATTTTTGATAGCCATATTATTACAGGGAGTGTCTGCCTTCATTCCCAATTGATAAAGCTAATACATGTTAAAAGTGGTTCTATAGTGCTTGATTTGATGCACTGAATCTTTACTGACTTAGTTTGAGGCTTTTATTTAAAAGCAAAGATCAGAAAGCAAATCAGAGGGTGTGTCTGCATGAGATGCTTACTATGGAGCTGCCTAATTAGTTCCACACTAAACATGTGGGTGTCTACACATGCAGAGCTATTAGGATGGAGTAACTAATTAACTCTGCCACAGGTTAGTATTTGTAAATACAAGTACCTATCCTGTAGCAGAGTTGTTTTTTTTTTTAAACTCCTCAGCAATGAACATGTAGATGCTAATGGGGCTGTCAGCCCCACACCAAAGCACCCTCATGCCCCAACCAGCCCTGCTGCAGCACTTTGAGCCAGGTCAGAGCAACACCAGGCTGCCAGGCTAGCTGACCCCCTGACAGTGAGGGCTGCTCCAACCGGGCTCAACTTGCTGTGGTCCTGGGCGCATGTTCAAATGCAGCACCCAAGAGCAATAAACTCTGGCGCAATATTCTGTGCATTAATTGCACATGTAGCTGCACCCAGAAATTCAGCAATACTACTTTATTTCACTGTTACATGACACTTCAACTCCTTTTTCTTCTACTTATGTTTAAAAAAAGATGTCACCAAGCTTCCTAATATGAAAAGTAAATGGAAGTGACCTGTGTAGTTTCCAATGGCAAATTGCTCTTGATTTAAAAAATCTGGTGTATTTAAGAAGTCAGAAAATAGTATTTAGTCAACTTCATCTCTTACTCAGCTTCATCTGTGAGATACTCAAACAGAAAACTAAACAGATGAGAAAGAGAGAGATGTTACTTTAAATAACCAAGTGCTCAAATCAAAAGCAAGACCTTATAAAGGTGGATAAGGCAAAATCCATGTTTATTGATTACATGAAGCAGATACATAAGCTTGGACACACCAGTCATAGAAACAGACATACACAAGCAGACATACAAACAGACATGGACAGACATGCAGACAAAACCACTCCAGTAAGACGTTATAGTTACCAGCAAAAGTTACTCAATGTTAGCACTGGATGGCTAGTCCAGGCTCATTGAGGGTGATGAGCAGGGGTAAAGAGACACGCCTGTGCTCCAGAAGGTTACAAAGAGTGAATTCACCATCATGGCTTGTCTGCATCTCACTTTCATAGAGATTTCAAGTCTTTGTTTAGCACTGGGTTTTTTTCATGCTCAGTTTTTAATTAGAGGTTGTTTCTTATCCATCTTGTGGTTATCTCAACTTGAGGGCATTCCAGTAAAGTTGATATCTCAGAGTTGGTATTTCAGTCTTGAAGCATTGTGTAGTCGGTGTCTGCCTTGAAGCATTGTGTAGTTCAAATGGCAGGATATGCAAAATTCCTTCTTCTCACTATCTTCTTTGCACCTGATCACAGATGAGGTCTTCAGCCATCCATTAATTACTTTAATTAGTTTACTGTCTGGTAACTCATACATTGGCACCTTGTTGTTTACACAATCAGTTAAATCTTTTTTTGTTTTCATGCAAATAGTTACCCTTCTTTCACCATTCACCCTCTCACATAGACACTCACATACACAGGGCATACAAAGTTAATTTACTCATGTCAAGCAGGGAACAAGCACAAAATGGAGTTTTAGTTCTTCATAAAAGACAAAAATAAAGTTAATACAATCATAGAGGTTTATCAATTCAATAATATTATTATTTAAGCATAATAACTAATATGCAAAAAATCATACTACAGAGAGATAGAGCGCGAACCAGAGAGCCCTTTTCTTTTCTAAATTCAAACTAGACAGTGTTCTCTGTGGTGGTTTACTTTAGCTGATCTAAACCCCCTTATCATTGTAAAATTCCCATTGATTTCAAGGGGCTTTAGATTGTTTCCCTGATTCTTTTATTATGGGCTTTCCTCTAGGATCTAGGTGCTTTCTAACTTGTGATTGTGCACTGTAGTGACCTCCTTTCTCAAGCCTAGATGGACTGACCACAGCTGTCTCTGGGTCAAGCTAGCCATGGAAATGGAGAAGTTGAGAAAAAGGACATAAGGTTAAATCATTTGGAGAGGGTCAAGAGGAGAGTCACCCGCATGATCTGGGGACAACAGGGCAGACCCTACAATGAGAGACTGCGGGACCTGAACCTGCTCAGTCTTCACAAGGGAAGGCTGAGGGGAGACCTGGTGACCATCTATAAACTCACTAGGGGGAACCAGAAGGGTTTGGGAGAGACCTTGTTTCCCCTAGCACCCCCTGGCATAACAAGGAATAATGGTCACAAGTTGTTGGAGAGTAGGTTTAGATTAGACAGCCATAAGAACTACTTCACAGTTAGGGCGGATAGGATCTGGAACCAACTTCCAAGGGAAGTGGTGCTGGCTCCTACCCTGGGGGTCTTTAAGAGGAGGCTTGATGCCTACCTAGCTGGGATCATTTGAGCCCAGTTTTTTCTCCTGCCCAGGCAGGGGGTTGTACTTGAAGATCTACAAGGTCCCTTCCAACCCTACTTCTATGATTCTATGATTCTATGATTTTTAAAAGACATAACCATTGAAGCATTTTTTGTTGTTTCAGCAGAAGAAACAAAACTATGTGGGGCACCAAGATCTGGGTACTGGTAGGGTGTTGCTGGAGAATGTTACTCTTTATTTTTGTTGCTTCTGCTGAACAAGGTATTCTGTGGCCAGACAAAAGATTCCAATTTCCAGGGCTGTGATCTTGCCACCCAGAATGAGCACTAAATTCTTCACTCTAAGTTTGTTTTTTGCCTTTAGGTTTTCTTTCTTTTTCTTTTTAATTTAAAGTGACCTAAGTCACTCCAGAGCACTGCAGGACCCCATCAGATCCTGTAATCTATACAAACAAGTGCAAACAAGATCAGTTCAACTTCTCTTAGGCCAAGTACAGACAGTCAAGAAGCCCAAGGCTGAATCGATTCAGTCTTTGCAGGTTAGTCTAAACTTCAGAGATTAAACTGAGAAACAACTGCACAGACATTCACTTTTGATTCAGGAAATGCAGCCACGTATCTGCAGTGGCTTGGGCCAGAAGCTGGGGGGTGCTAGAGCATGGGTCCCTGGCACATAACCAGTATGGACTGTGTGTTCATTTCCTCTTTCTGCTGCCTTCGGGGTCTCTGGGATTTGCAGTCCATAATCATAGCAGGAGGATGCTGCAGGGTTGCTCATCATTTCTTCTTCCTGCTTCCAGGTGCCTCTAGGATTTGTAGTCCACAGTCACAGACAGCAGTAAGTTTTTCGCAGGGCAGGACAGCTCTTTACTTGGGGGAAGGGAAGTTTAATCCCCCTCCCTGGCCCCAGACCGTAGCTGAGGTTTGCTTGGGGCAGGGAGGAGTCCCTCCTTCCTCCCCCACCCCCATGCCTGACCCTTCTCTGCTGGAGCAGACAACCCAGCCCAGGGCTGGAAAGCATGCTGAAATGCTAAGGGACTGTGATTTAACTTGAACCAGGAAGGCGTCTGGTACAGAAGCTTCATACACTGACCCAGTTAAGTCTGATACTACATTCAACCAGGTTTATCTTAAACCAGTTTCAGTCATTTTGAAACTGGTTTATGTGCACTAAATTTCTGTTCTGTTACAGGTTTAAACTGGTTTCTGTCTGATCACTTAAACCTGTTTATGTGTAACTTACATCCCTAGGCCTAGTGGTATCTAGTACATTTTTGACAGGATACAGAAGCTTTAGATGTTCCCCACTATATGAAGAATTAATTCCAGCTTCCCTTCTTGCACACCTTCCTGAGAAACCAGGGAGAGGTGAGGCTGCCTCTCTAGTTACTGATCACTGAGCCTGTCAGGGAAAAAGTGTTTTTTAAATGCATTGGGTTTTTTGTTTCAGCCAGTGTACAATTGCCTGATTGAACTTGATCCTTCATTTGCAAGGGGATGTACTTAATGCTCTGTCTCTCTAATAGTTTCTGATCCTGTGCATTGCAGCAGCTGCCCAGCTACCACTAATAATATCAGGTCATTTAACTCTCCTAACAGCAGACCCAGTCCTGTACTAAACTATATCCATGAAAAGCCATTGGATCTAGTGGGTTAGCACAGGTCTCCTGGGAGCAGGATTTGATTTGCCATGCTCAGACTTGTTCCTTTCATCTCCACACCATTGCTATATAAAGGCTGTTCCTGCTTCAATGGATTAAAAATCTGTTTATTGTGTTGTGATATTTATTTAATGTTCAAGACACCCAAAAGTGTGCCAGGCATCTCCCCATCCAGGTAAAAGACAATGCCCCTGCCTTATGGAGCTTACAAAATAATGTCAGGTGCAAGGAGGGAAGTAACAAAGCAGTAAGTAGGGGCAAGGTTAGGTTTTATAGAATTCCCAAGAAGCTGACATGCGACACGATGGGGAAAAAATATTTTTGTGATGCATAGAAAAATGCTGAAACTATCAGGTCTAATGAGCAGATGTAGTTGTAGGCACTGTAGGAAGGAAAGTGCCAATTCAGTCTCCAGCTTATTAGTTTTCATCTATCTACTTTAAAAAATAATTTGAACCTGTTCTATTTTGTTGTGTTGCTACAGGTCCTACTTCCCTCATTCGTTTACTCTTTTTCCACTGGTAAAACTCAGCAGAGTTACTACTGATTAGAGCAATAGAAGTGAGAGGAGAATCATGCTCTTCCCTTTTGAAGGCTAGATTATTGCTTGTGTCAGGTCTTCTGACTAGAGGGATGAAAAAAATCTATCCTGAAGGATAACAGATCAAGGAGAACAACTGAAGCTCCTACCTCTGACACACAATGGTGCTGCAACTGGTGAGCCTAATCTTTTGGTATCCCATTGAATTGTCCTACTCCAAAAAGCTGAACTAGGCAATTCAGTTGCACCTTGTTATGTTCTCTGTCAGCCAGCTATATGCACTGTATGCTTTTGCAACCTGTAGCTATCTGCTCTCTCAGAGATAGTGTCTTATAGGTAGATACATTCAAGATGAAAGCCGAGAGTTTTAGTTTACTTCCTCTCAGATATGAACTGAGACTTAATGAGACAAGAAGTTGATTCCGCAGCACTTCTGCATTTTTTAACACTAGTAATTACACCAGTGGCACATTTCCACATTTAAACACTCACAGATTAGGCAGGATTGGGGAACAGATGTGTCCATGTTTAGTCCAGTAAGGGGCGTGTTGGGAGAAGAACCACCCTCTTTTTTTCTCTGCCAGACTTGTCACTTTCAATCCTATCAGGTGGTTATTCAGGCTGCAGTACCAAAAACTCTTCACTGCAGCACATTACAGCAGCACTCAGTTGGTTTTGCTAGTCACCCAGGGACATATATTCTATTCTTGCTACAGAATGTGCAGAAGTCAGGCTTCTTTTTTCAGGGTTATGTCTGATAAATGAATGTGTCCACAAGTTCTCTAGAAAAATTCAAAATACTTATATTCTGATGGGAAAAGCAATTCTTAGATATACTCTCCTGCCCTGGAGAAAAAAATGTCTTCAGAATGGCAATTCTTAAATAGATTTTTAGAAAATGCCAATGACTCCCTGAAAGATCCAAGTGTAATAGCTATAATGACCAGTAATATTACCCAAGGGCTTTTAAATGTTAATACAGACTTAAAAGTAACTCATATAAAAATCTTAAGAAGCCATGTTAATTCTCCTTCAGTAATTTTTGTCAGATTTATTCAATTTACAAAGCAAAACAAGATTTTTTTCTAGATGCCAGAAATTAAATTCATTATTAAGTATATTATCCAATAGCTTGATTGTACTAAAAAAATAGTTGCTTATGATTTGTTGTTACACAAGCTAGAATGAAAAAGGAAATTGGTTACTAGCCTTCATATTTCAGGGCATCATTCTCAGGGATTGTTAGACTTTACAAGGTAAATAAGTTTGAATTGGGTCAGTACAGAGAGAAAGGATTGTCCAGTGATTATTGTATTTGCCTTGGATCTTTGAAAAATTACTTGAGGCACAGACCATCAAAGGTCTTTGGGCACTCAGCTCCTTTTTTAATACAATGGGGATTAGGTGCCTAAATATCTTTTGAGGACCCGGACCTGTAGATTGTGCTTGTGCTCCCTATCTGTAAAAAGGAACATGAGAACACTTTCCAGTCTGACAGGTATGCTCTGGGGACAAATGCATGAAAGACTGCAGTTATAAAAGAAATGGAAGCCATGCAGGAACCTTTAGCGCACAAGTTGCTTAAAGTTAATTGTACAGCAGTATATATAACCCATAAATGCACTGGAAGGAAAAGACAGCTGCACCTTCTCCTCAATGGCATTCTCCAAAGGCCATACTGTTGATCTAAAATATGGTTACATTACACCTATAAGTCTGGATGTGGTCCACAAATGTTTGGATGCTGCCCAAGATTCCCTGACAGCCAATAATATTGATGATGATCATGTGTACAACAATCCCATGCTCTGCTTTGAAATGTTGCCAATTAGAGCAACAAACACATTTTAAATGTATTCCTTCTGTGTTTCCTCCCCTTTTGCAGATATGTCAGTTTGAAGAAGGGAAGTATTGCTAATCATTCCTGATCTGAGCAGTTGTTATAGCAAGAATACTTGCAGCGGTCAGAATAGTCTTTTTATTTTTTTACGAATCATTCACAAATATGTACAAAGTTCTCTCAATGTATTGATTGTTAAATGGTTTCCATGTGTGCTCAATATATTCAGTCCTTTGGGTTGTATCTGCTGCAGGGACAGTGTCTTGTTAACAT